>NW_006400118.1:306278-320035 GCF_000299155.1 Elephantulus edwardii
GTGCAACAATGAATGAATGGAATTCCAAAATCTCTGTAGATGTTCACTGAAATGAAAAATAAAGAAATTAAATAAAAAAAATAAAAAAGGTACGTGATATATATTGGTGTTGGAGATAACTTTACTTGCTGAAAGATAATACATATAATAAATATAATAAAGTCTCAGTATATTGCCATTTTAGGTGATACACTGGCCTAACAAATTTTTAATCCTTGTGATAAAGATTTTCTCCTCATATGCAAACAGTGCTATTTTGAGGGAAAACACAGATTGATACAGAGACCAACAGAGAATAAAATGATATGAAAGCTGTTCATTTTCCTAAATATTTTTTAAAAAATAGTTATAAAATAAAGATGGTAGATTTAATTTCTTAATTCTAAATTCTTTCTCTTGTAATCTCATTGACCTTTGTTAAATGACATGAAAATTCAAACTACTATAATATTTATTGTTTTATAAATGCAGATGTACACCATATCTTTCATAGAATAGGTCACCATTATCATTGGAAAAGCTAGGATATTGATGAAATACCCACTATGCCTAGGAGTTTGGAACTATTTATTAAAACTGAGCTGGAGCAGACCTATTTTGCTATGGCCCAAGATCTCTTTGGCTTCTTTGTGTGTGTAGTATGACCTATCACGGCATTTTACAGTGTGGCTATGAGAATTACCAAAGAGGCTTATAAAATATGCACTTTGCCAGCCCTCCCCCCCAAATCTACCTTTTAAGAATCTCTGAGAGTTGTACCTGGAAATGTGCATTCATACCAGCATCTCCAGTGAGAACTCTGCTCCCTAAATGTCAAAGTCGCTGACCGCGGGCTCCCACTTACAGACTAAACAATATGCACAGAGGCTGTGGAGGAGGAAGTGACGGCAGTTCTGGACAAAGTTCTTGACAGCAATTCGGCAGCACCTTCTACATTTGGGTCTCCAACTTTTTGGCGTAGTCGTCTTCTCCAAGCAAGTAAAGCAGAAAAATTCCATGGGAGTCTTACAGTCTGGGACAGTAAATTTCATTACTACCTGTTGCGTGTCAGGCCGAGGCAGGATGATGCTGGCGGTCTCCCCTGGTTTTATTCTTTCAGCACTTGCTGGACTTCTTATAGCAGGTGCAGCAGCCGAGTTAAGTGGAGACATAGTGACAGTCGGGCTGCCTATGAATGTGATCTGTTTGTCTTCCTAGAAGAGAGCTAATATTCAAAGGGACACGAGTTCATGTGTACTGCAAAAGGCTGAAAGTGAATATTTTCTAATGATTTGTGTACAAAACTCATACACATTTATGTTTCACATTTTCCTTCATTCACATTGTGTTTCGTACAATCATTTCCATGCATTGTGTTTTATAAAATTAATCACCGCTGATTGTCTTTTCAGGTGCCTGCTAGACCTTCCCCGCTTCCTTCGTCCCTCTGCCCATCAGATTGTACGATTCCATGATATCTCCCCACCCGTCCTTACCCCTCTGCACCTTCCCCCCCAACCCCTTTGGACCTGCATACACATTTTACTAGTTACTATTTTATTTTTTATTTTACATCAGTTTGCTAGTTATTCTTCTATTTTACAATAATGGTCTAATGCAGTATTTGCCCTTATGTGGCTGAGTTAGTTCATTCAGCATAATGTTTTCCAGTTTCTCCAATGTTCTGGATGGATGGATGTTTGTTTATCATCTATCTATCTATCTATCGTTTCAATGAACATCTGCAGAGATTTTGGGATTCCATTCATTCATTGTTGCACTTTTCTCCCTGCCCCCCCCACCCCCTGTTCGCTCCTCTCCTTAAAAAGCAAAAGAAAAACTCCTTCACTGATACGCAATCCCCTCCGCACAAACCCCACCCCCACCCCAAATATAATCCACTCTACAATCCTCATTCCGTACTCTTATGATAAACACAATGCCCTAAAATATAATACTTTTAAGCTATTCTCTCCCTCATAGACTTCAATGCAGTAAACATAATTTATCCAGTTTTTCTCAGTCTTACCCTCTGTTTTATTTTTCAAACTGGTTGCTTGTAAGTGTTGCATAATATTCCATCGAGTAAATATACCACAATTTCTTAAACTCTTCATTTGTTTTTGAGCATTTAAGTTGTTTCTGTGTTCTTGCGATTGTGAATAACATTCGTGCTATGAAAATTGGTATGTAAAAAAAAGTAAAAAAGAAAAAAAAGAAAATTGGTATGTAAGTCTCCATTTGGATCTCAGCCATAGTAGCTTTGGGGTATACACCTAGCAGTGGTAGAGCTGGGTCATACAGAACTTCTTTGTTTAACTTTTTGAGGAAATGCCAAAGTATATTCCAGTGTGGTGGTACCGTTTTACAATCTCAACAATAGTGTATGAGAGTTCTGATCTCTCCACATCTTCTCTAAAATGGACTGCTGACTGTCCTGTTAAACTTTGCCACTGCTACTGTGAGACGGGTATCTCATTGTGGTTTGGATTTGCATATCTATTATTGCCAGGTATTTTGAACATTTCTTCATGTGTTTGTTTGCCATCTGAATGTGTTCCTCTGTGAAAAGTATTTACGTGGTTTTTGTTTATTTTGTAATAAGGTTATCAGGTTTGGTTTCTTTTCTTGTGAAGGCCCTTTAATATTCTGCAAAAATTTATTATAAGACCCTTGTCTGAGATGGCATTGTTGTTGTTGTTGTTGTTATGTGCTGTCGACTCACTTGTGACTCATAGCGACCCTATGTACAAGAGCCCTAAACCCTGTTCTATCCTGTGCCAACCTCACTGTCTCTGACAAACCTACTCCCACTATCCCAGTCACTGAATTGATCCATCTCATCGAAGGTCTTGCTCTCCTGAGCTGTTCCTCCACCCTCCCAAGCATGGCATCCCTCTCCAAGGACTCCAAGTATGTCAGATAAAGCTTCAGAATCCTTACCTCCAAGGAGCAGCGTTGTCTCACCCTTTCTAGGACGAACCTGTTTTTTTTTCTCCTAGCAGTCTATGTATATTCAATACTCTTCTCCAGCACAACAGCTCAAAGACATTTATTCTGCTTTTATCAGCCCTAGTCATTGTCTAGCTTTCTGATGCATAGCAAGTAATTGCAAAGACTATGGCCTGGATCAGGCACACCTTAGTTTTCAGACTGACAGTCTTGCTCTTCTGTACTTTGGAGAGGACTCTGACAGCAGACTTTCCCAATGCAATTTGTCTTTTAATTTCATGGCTGCTGGTAACAACAGTGCTGAGTGTGGAGCCAAGCAAAATAAAGCTGTTAACAATCTCAGTCGTTTCACCATCTATCAAGTAAGATGCTTAGGGGAAAATAAATACCAAGTAATTTGCAAAGGGATCACTCATTCGTTAATAATATGAGGAAATTCATATTTAAGGAAAACTTTGGATTAAATACATACGACACATACACATAGATCAGCTACTTTTGAAATGATTCTGACTCACAGCCACCTACCACTGAGTTGTACATTTTTCAGACAGAGCAGTGAGTGGATATTAGTTGTAAAATTTAGATGAGTCATTCAATGTTTGCCACACTGGGCTCCTTGGCTAAAAAACCAGATGAGTTAATATTTCAAATATGAATTCAACTGTCAGCATAGATTAATTTTTTAGGGAAATGAGCTAGGTGTCTCAAGAATCAAGAAACTAAAAAAAATGATCTCAGGGAGCTCTGGTATCTTAGTCTGTAAAAACTTGCAACATTAACTCCAAAATGATCCTTGTTCAAATCCATCAACAGCTCTGAATGAAAAAGATAGTTTCTTCCGTGTAGTTTACAGCCTCCAAAAACCTGCTGAAGAATCAGCTCTGAGAAGTTCTGGGAGTAAAGAACAGAAATGTTACACACTTACAAGAGTAGCTTAGGGATAGAAGAAATAGAAGGAAATGTTGAAGTATGTACAAGAATAACTGCTGATAAAATGCCCTTGGTTGGTAAGCTTGATTAACTAGAAGATAAAGGCTCCAAATTTTTGGAATGTGGAAATAAAATATTTTCTTTTTTTTTTATGGCAATAGATGTTATCAAGTTAATACTTTTAAAAAACACTTTTTGTAATATGAAGTATATTTAAAAAACTCTTAGGGAGAAAAAATTACTGAAACAAATTTTGATTCGTTTAAGAATGCCAATTTTACGTTGAGATTCTGCCTAACCATCTCCTTTTGAGTTGACATTATAGAAGCAAAAGGGAAATCCGCTTTGTGTCACGTTGGGTTAGAAATACTGTTAGCACTTTCTCAAAGAATAGAGAGCCTGAATGAAACTAGAACTGTAATATTTAGCATTCTCAGCAATATTTGAATAGCTTTACTTCAGAGTTTAAACAAATTCTTGCTGAAACAAGTTCTTTCTGTCTAAGCGTATTAAAATCTAGTTAAATATTTCTTGCTGATATTTTAAAAAAAAATCCAACAACAACAACAACAAATCCCCGAAACTAAAACCACAACACACAAAAAACCAAAGAGAAGGAGAAATACTAGATTCCACCACAAGCAGGCATGGCCCACTTTTGAATTCCTGGGAGCTGAACATTGTGTGATAAGTATCTTCAGCCCAGGTTACAAATTTAAAGGGTTTCTTCAATGAGAGTGGAAAGCCGACACAAGAGTTTATCTTCTTTCAGATGGCTCAGTACTAGCTTCAGGGCTGGAGGAGTCAGTGCAGATTAGAACAAAGACAGCTGCTTAGATAGAGAGGAGTTTATCAGAACACAAGTCTTGCCATTGGACACTCAGGATAGCTTTAGAAAAATTCAACTCTTGTTGATTTTTAAATGGCTGTAACCTGTTAAATCCCTAGCATGACTGCAGTTTGTTTAGTTGTTGTTGTTGTTACGTGCCACCCAGTTGCTTGAGACTCATAGCAACCCTATGTACAGCAGCTCTAAACTCTGCTCTGTCCTGTGCCAATCTCATTGTCTCCGACACACCCATCCCGATTACCCCAGTCACTGAATCAATCCACCTCATAGAGGGTCTTCCCCTCCTGCACTGTCCCTCTACTCTACCCAGCATGATGTCCCTCTCTAAAGACCTGTCTCTCCTTACAACATGTCCAAAGTATGTCAGACGAAGCCCCAGAATCCTTGCCTCCAAGGAGTAGCCTGGTTTAACCCTCTCTAGGATGAATCTCTTTGTTTTCTTGGCAGTCCATGGTACATTCAATACTCTTCTCCAGCACCACAGCTCAAAGGTGTCAATTCTCCTTCTATCCTCCCTAGTCATTGTCCAACTCTCTGATGCATAACAAGTGATTGCAAAAACCATGGCCTGTATCAGGTGCACCTTAGTCTCCAAAGAGACATCGTTGCTCTTGAGTACTTTAGAGAGGTTCCTAACAGCAGACTTTCCCATCGCAATACATTTTTTTATTTCCTGGCTGCTGGTGGCAAGAGTGTTGATTGTGGAGCCGAGCAGACTAAAGCTGTGAACAAGCTCAATCTCATCACCATCCATCCTGATGCTGCCAATTGGTCCAGTGGTGAGAATCTTTGTCTTCTTGATATTGAGCCTCAATCCATATTGAAGTCTGCAGTCTCTGACCCTCAGGAGCAAGCGCTTCAGGTCCTCCTCAGTTTCAGCAAGCAGGGTTGTGTCATCTGCAAAACGTAGCTTCCTGATAGATCTTCCACAAATCCTAATGCCACATTTCTCCTCATATATGAGCCCAGCCTCCCGGATGATCTGTTCTGCATACAGGTTGAAAAGGTATGGAGACAGGACACATCCCTGGCGTACACTCTTCCCAATTTTGAACCATGCAGTGTTCCCTTGCTCTGTTCTGACGACTGCCTCTTGGTTCAAGTATAGGTTTCACATTAGCTCGATCAAGTGTTCTGGGATTCCCATTCTTCTCAGAATCAGCCACAGTTTGTTATGGTCCATACAGTCAAACACCTTTGCACAATCAATGAAGCACGGATAGACATTCCTCTGGTACTCCCTGCTTTCAGCCAATATCCATTTAACATTAGCTACAATATCCCTAGTACCACGACCCCTTCTAAACTCAACCTGGACTTCTGGCAGTTCTCTGCTGAAGTGCTATTCCAGTAGTTTTTGGATAATCTTTAGCAGAATCTTGCTTGCATGTAAAATCAATGATACTGTTCTATAGTTTCCACACTTTGTTGGATCACCCTTCTTTGAGATGGGAACAAATATAAATATCTTCCAGTCAGTTGGCCAAGTGGTTGTTCTCCAGATTTCTTGACACAACTTGGTGAGCACGTCCAGAGCAGCAAATTTTAGCTGAAATATGTCAATTGGTATACCATGTATTCCTGGGGACTTATTTTTTTGCTATTTCTTTCAAAGAAGCTTGAACTTCTTCCTTCATCACCATAGGCTCTTGCTCATATGTTGTTTCATTAAATCCTTCTGTGTCTGCTAATTCCTTTCAATACAATGACTCAGTATATTCCTTTTATCTTCTTTTGATACCTCCTGAATCATTTAATACTCTGCCTAAAGCATCCTTGATTATAGCAACTCGAGGTTTGAATTTGTTCTTCAGTTCCTTAACCTTAAATGCTGAGAGAGTTTGACCCTTTTGGTTTTCTGACTCAAACTCCTTGCACATTCCATTGTAATATTTTACTTTGTCATCCCATGCTGCCTTTTGAAATCTTCTGTTCAGCTCTTTAGTATCTTGAATTCTGCCTTCTGCTTTGGCTTCTCGGTGCTCCAGTGCAATATTCAGAGTTTCTTCTGACATCCGTTTTGGTATTTTCTTCCTCTTATGTCTTTGTAATGAACGTTTGCACTCTTCGTAGATGATACCCTTGATATCCTCCCACAACGTATCTGGTCTTTGCTCATTCATGTTCAAGGCCTCAAACCTGTTCTTGAGATGGCTCTGAAATTCAGGTGAGATCGACTCAAAGTTATATTTGGTTCTCGTGGATTCGGTTTAATTTTTCTCAGCTTCAGCTTGAACTTGCATATGAGTAGTTGCTGGTCTATTCCACAATCAGCTCTGGACCTAGTTTTCACAGCTGATATTGAGCTTCTCCAGGGGTTCTTTCTGCAGATGTAATTGATCTGATTCCTATGATTACCATCAGGTGAGATCCATGTGTATAACCTGTTTTTATGTCTCTTAAAAAATGTGTTTGCGATGAATAAGTCATTGATTGTGCAAAATTCAATCATTCTATCTCCAGCTCCATTTCTGTCTCTGAGTCCATGTTTTCCGAGTACTGATTCTTCTCTGTTCCCAACTTGCATTCCAGTCACCCATTATTATCAATGCATCTTGGTTGCATGTTCGAGCGATCTCCGACTATAAAAGTTGTTAGAAATCTTCTGTTTCCTCTTCTTTGGCTCTGGTTGTTGGTGCGTATATCTGAATGATAGTGGTATTCACTGGACTTCCTTGTATGCGTATGGATATTATCCTGTCACTCACAATATTGAATTTCAAGACGGATCTAGAAATTGCTTTTCTAACTATGAAAGCAACCCCATTTTTGCTCACCTTTTCATCTCCGGAGTAGTATATCATATGATCATCTGATTCAAAATGCCCCATGCCAGTCCATCTCATCTCACCAATGCCTAGTATGTCAATATTTATGTATTCCATTTCCTTTTTAACAATATCTAATTTTCTCACATTCATGGTTCTCGCATTCCATGTTCCAGTCACTAGTGTCTGCTTATAACTGTTCCTCTTCCTTTGTATTTCCATACTCAGTTGCCCTTTCTGTCATTCTATGTGTGTTCGGTTGTACATAGGGTTTTCAGAGGCCTGCTATTTTGGAAGTGGATGGCCAATCCTTCTTCCTAGTGTGTGTCAATCTGAATGTTCAAATCTAGAGAAGTATCCAACAGATAAGCGTTTTACAGAAAAAGTGAAAATATATCCCTTCTTGTGGAATCAACCATTAGTTTCATGGTTGTCCCTGCCCTTAGCTCAAGTGCCCTGACCCACTTTTTGCCCCCCCATCCATCAAGATACCCATCCACTTCTACCCACTCCCTTCTTCGCCCATCTCCCATTGTCTAGCCCTTGATCTGATAGCTTCTATCTAAAGCTTCCTTGGTTTCTGTGATTCCAGATTCATCAGCTGCTAACAGTCTCTTATGCTGTGACCAAAGTCCCTTAAGTTTAATGGTAATGTGTCCCGAACAGAGATGATGTGTCCTGTGGAACTGGTGCATGGAAGTCCCTTCTTGCGCTTTGGAGGTCCTCCGCTTTACCTGTTTTTTTTGGGGGGGTGTTTAGCTCTGCTGAGGTGTCTTGTCTTTCACCTGCCTTCTGCCCTTCTAAGCATCCGTGACCGACCGAGTTTGTTTAGAGCCTTGACAATTGTTATGCTGTACTATAGTGTTCTTGATGTAAAAATCAGAAGGAAAATGAAAAGGAACTCAATATGACAATGCAATTTCTTTGGAATACCACCTCTTCCCCCTCTCTCCTGTCGCCATCCATTTTAAGAAACTCATACTTCTGTTTTTACATGGTGGATAGAATATGATTCTACATAGAATTTTGAAAAGTGACACACTTCTTTCCAGTCACTATTTTCGTGAGTGTCTAAGAAGAAAGAAATTCTGGTGTCACAGTGGCCAAGGTGTCTCACCTTGACAGGCTGATGTGACCACTTCTGTAAGATTTACACCCTCAGAAAATCTATGTGGTTGTTCTATTCCACCCTAGTCGCTGTGAGACAGAATCAACTCAACTGCAATGGATTTAGGAAAGAAGTAATGTTAAAACCATAGATCCTATTATTAAAAACACAAATATGAAATGAAGGTATTTCCTCATTTGTTCTTCTTCTTAATTATATACCCATATATTTTTTACATGATAATCAATACAACTATGTTGATTTTAATTTATTACAATTTATACCACATTATTTAATATATCTACAAAATCCTCTAGCATTCATATCTCCATACCTTTTAAATCTATATGCAGAACAGATTATCTGGGAGGCTAGGTTCTATGAAGAGAAATATCACATCAGGATTGCAGGAAGATTCATGAACAATTTGTGTTATGCAGATGACACAAGCCTGCTTGCTGAAACTGAGGAGGACCTGAAGTGCTTAAAGGTCAAGGACTGCAGTCTTCAGTATTGATTGAAGCTCAACATCAAGTAAACAAAAATTTTCCTCACCAAGCTGATTGGCAGCATCATGATAGATAGTGAAGAAATTGAGATTGTTAACAGTGTCAGTTTGCTTCACTCCACAAATTTTTGGTATCAGCAGCCAGGAAATTAAAAGACAAATTGTGCTGGGAAAGTCTGCTGTCAGAGAACTCTCTAAAGTACTGAAGAGCAACAATGTCAGTCTGGAGACTAAGGTGCGCCTGACCCAGGCCATACTCTTTGCAATTACTTACTATGCATCAGAAAGCTAGAAAAAGTGGTTCTTCTGGAGAGGAGTATTGAATATACCATGGACTCTAGAAAACAAATAGGTTCATACTAGAGAGGGTGAGACCAGGCTGCTCCTTGGAGGCAAGGATTCTGAAGCTTTGTCTGACATACTTTGAGCTTGTTGCAAGGAGGGACCACTCCTTGCAGAGGGACGTCATGTTTGGGATGGTGGAGGAACAGTGCAAGAGAGGAAAACCCTGAAAGAGATGGATAGATTCAGTGACTAGGGTAATGGGGGTGGGTGCATCAGAGACAATAAGATTGGCACAGGACAGAGCAGGGTTTAGGGCTGTTGTACATAGGGTCGCTATAAGTGACAAATGACTCAACGGGCACATAACAACAACAACAACAACAACATAATTCTCATTCTTATTTGTTAAAGTTACGTTATAATCCAGAGAAACAATATAGTTTTTTAGAATGTTTCCAAATGTAGTTTCAGTTTTTTCAGAAATTATTAAGTGAGGAGAACTAAGAATAGGAGTAATTCTGTATCTACTTCATCCTTAAGAGGTCTGCATAAGTGGACATTATCTTAGGAAGCATTATTATAATTTTTCTCTTTATAAGGAAGTAGCTCAGGAACACAGGAGATGGTGCAATTGTGCTATCGTTTTGATGGATTCTCTTGACTTTTGTGCTAATTAACTCATAAGTTTTAAGAGTACACAATGCAAACAGGAAGGCATAACTAGTCACAGATCCTTAATTCGTCGACAATTCTAAGTAGGTCACTGGAGACAGCCTATAATGATCCTTAGCCTCATCCTTTTCAAGAAATTCTATTTGGCAGGTTGCTCTGACCTTATGACCATTGCCAGTGTCTTTTTTTTTAATTTTTAAATGACAGACTACATATTCTCAACAGTGTTCATGCCTTCTGTTTCTAAATCAAGAGGACTGGCTTCTCTTCCAACTAATGATATGAAGTTCATATATATTCATTAAGTGCAAAAGACTGTCATATGTTAAAAAAGTAACTATTTGTGCATGTGTATGAGAGAGAGAGAGAGAGAGGGAGGGAGGGAGGGAGGGAGAGGAGAGGGAGAGAGATATTCATGTTCCGATGTCCCTAAGGGTCCAGTAGTAATGATTCCTCTAGAGATGTTGGGATGCTACTTCTTCATTCCTGTATAGATATAATAGCAAGTAGTTTTTATTATACTTTGTCATGGGACATACTTGCTATTAAGAGGTGTGTTTCATAGTAAGGAGAATAAGGTAGAAAGAGGGGTAAGGGATTTTCCCAGATGCAGGACCTTGCAATAACGGTAGGACCAAGATCCCAGCTCATACAGCGGAGCTCACATGCTTCTTAACTTTGTTTTATTCCCACATGTCTTACAGTCAATTGTTGTCGTGTACCATTGAGTTGGAACTGAGACCTGATTGATCCTCCAGTGGGCTTTCAGAGGCAGTAAACAGCACAGAATGAGACTCCTCATCTTTCTCCCACAGAGCAGCAGGTGGATTAAAAATGTCTGCCTTCGGGTTGGCTGTGCCAATTCTAACCACTAGGCCCTCATATCTCCTCCCATGAAATTTACTGCCTCTGACAATCAACCAGCGGTTCATCTATGAGTCTGTTCCAACTGGATGGTCCATAACAACCACCACAACAAAAATGACCACGTAGGTCAAAGTAAAACCACATCCATCCTTAGGATTTCAAGGCTGGAAATCTTTTCAGAATCAGATTGCATAATTTTCCGTGGGTTCAAACCACTAACCTTTTGTTTAGCAATCAGATACCTTCACCACACTGTCACCAGAACGTCAGAGCAGGACATGTCACAGAACTCAAACATATCGCTGTCTAGTCAGAGCCAACTCCTAAGAGAGTCCCCATTGGACTGTCGGAGCCACTGACAGATTAAAACTGCCAGAGAGGCCCGCCTTTGAGTTGATATGGCGGCTCCCTATGGAGTATCAGAGGAAGGCTTATTATATACAAACTAGATTTACTGTCTTCCAATAGTAAACAAAAGTTCTTGGGTGACATGTCTGTCGAGTCCTTGAATATGTTAGAGAGTTTTAATAGCAGAGCATAACTGTTTGGTAGGGAACTAGCATTGGAAACCTATGAGAGTTTGATATGAGTCAGAAAAAAAAAGTTTTATCTGCTCAGAAAATTCCAGGAGTGAAAAAGCATTGGATTAAAAAATGAATCCAATCCCATTCCATGTGCATGCTTCCTGTCCTGTTCAAGCTATAGAACTGTGATTTCTGCATTTTCTTAAAACTCTTAGAATTCAGTAAGAATATAGATGTAAATATGTTCTGTAAATTGTTGAACATAGTTGAGCTCATTAAAATGTAAAAAGAAGTCTGGATGAGCTGTGGGAGGATATAAAGAATATTATCTGTGAAGAATGCAAAAGGTTATTACAGAGACAAAGAAGAAAAGACTGAGATGGATGTCAGAAGAGACTCCAAATATTGCACGAGAGTGCCAAAAAGCCAAAGCAAAACAAAACATAGTCACTGAATTAGATACACAATCTGAGTCCAGGTCCCAAAGGTGTCATAACAGCAGTGTCTTGGCAGGTGGTCAGAGTCCCTGATGGTGCAAATAATCAATGTGTTTGGCTTCTGGCTGAAAGGTTGAATGTTGGAGTCCACGTGGAGATGCCTCAGAAGAGAAGTCTCAAATCTATTCTGAGAAGAATCAGCCTAAGTCTGCTCTGACAAGTATAGGGCTACCATGAGTTACAATCAAATTGTTGGCAATTGTGTTTCATCTTCTTTTGCTTTTCTAAACAAGTGGTCAAGAAGCCACATCAGGTAATCTAGATCTGAGCAAAAATCAAAGTCTTTGATTTAAAAAAAATGCTGTGAGGGATTACCAAGACTCTAACCATTGGGCTTGTGTTTGGATAGAAAGCCCCAGTGTTAAATGTACCGTGATGCTAGGCAAAATTACGGTTATTCAAAACAAGGCCAATGATACGATTCTGGCTCATAGCATCAGTGAGAAAAGTTGCAAAGGTTCCTTGATTCTATGTCCCATAATTAAAACGGAATTCAAAACTTGTTGCTATGGAGCCAAAATGGACTAAAACTGGATTTCTGAGGCTATAAATCACAAGAGGAAAGGCTGTCCTTCCTTCCTCCTGGCAGCCACTGATAGATTGAAATGATCAGAAAGGAGCTGGGTTAGCAGACATACTTGCTACAGACATCCGGACAAAAGACGACTAAGGCAGGGGGAATGATTCTGCTCTCCTGAGTAAACTGACCACACGTGATTACAGCTATTGATGCAGCTTCACAGATGAAGAGGAAAAGGATTCAGAAGTGATTGTGTGGCTTTCACTCGGAAGTGAGAGGGTTGTTGTGGTTGGGTGTGGTCAGGTCTAGTGCGACTGACAGTGGCCCTATGAACAACAGACCTAAACCCTGTCCTGTCCTGTGCCATCTTCATCGTCTCTGACACAGTTGAGCCTGTTGCTGGAGTCACTGGGTCAATCCATCTCATTCGGGATCTTCCTTTCTCTTTTGCTGAACCTTCTCCCTTTACGAGTATGATGTCCTTTTCCAAGGAATTGCCTCTCCTGACAGCATGAGAGATGAAGCTTGCCCATCTTTGCCTCCAAGGAACATTCTGGCTGAACTTTGTCTAAGACAGAACTGTTGTCTTTTGTCATTCCATAGGATATTTAGTACTCTCTTCTAACATCACAGCTCAAAGGCACTGATTATTCTTCTGTCTATGTATTAATTATCCAGCTCTCAGGTGCATAGGAAGTGATTATAAAGACCATGGCCTGAATTAAGTGCATCTTAGTCTTCAAATTGACATCAGTGCTCCTAAATATTTTGGAGTCGTCCCTGACAGCAGACTTACCCAAAGCAATACGTAGCCTGCTCTCCTCACTGCTGGTACCAAGAGTGTTGAATGCATATCCACGCAAGATGAAATCACTGATACATTCAATTCTTTCTCCATCTACTAGTATCTTGCCTATTGGTCCAGTGGTAAAAATCTTTGCTTTCTTGATTTTGTGACGTAATTCATACCCACGGTAGTTGTCCTTGGTCTTCTGCAGCAAGAGTTTCAAGTCCTCTTCACTTTCTTCCCCCCCCCCCAAGTCCTTTTCATTTTCAGCAAGCAAAATTGTATCATCTGCATAAACAGCTTGTTAATAAGTCTTCAGATTCTGATACCATATTCTACTTCATAGAGTTCAGCTGCACAAATTATTTTCTTTGCATGTCAAAAAGACTGAGAAAAACTGGATGAAATATGTTTATGGCATTGAAGTCTATGGGGGAGAGAATAGTCTAAAAGTATTATATTTTAGGGCATTATTTTTATCGTAGGAGTATGCAATGAGGGTTGCAG
>NW_006400118.1:320166-348701 GCF_000299155.1 Elephantulus edwardii
GCAACAATGAATGAATGGAATTCCAAAATCTCTGTAGATGTTCATTGAAATGAAAAAGAAACAAACTAAATTTTTAAAAAAAGAGATATTCCTGATACACATCCTTCCTGATTTTAAACAAATTCCCTTGCTCTGTTCAGAAAACAGCTTCTTGATCTAGGTATAAATTTCACATGAGCACAAAGAAGTGTTCTGAAATTCCCATTCTTCTCCATGTTCGCCATAGTCTGTTATGACCTACACAGTAAAGTTCTTTTGCAAAGTCAAGAAAGCACAACTAGACACACTCCTGCTATTCTTTACTTTCAGCCGGGATCCATCTGACATCAGCAATGATATTCATGGTGCCTTGTTCTCTTGTAAACTCAGCCTGAATATCTGACAGTTTTCTGTCAATGTACTGTTCTAGTTGTTTTTGGATGATCTAAAGCAATATTTTCCTTAGATATAATATTGGTGATGTTGTTGTGTGTCATTGAGTTGGAATCGACCCATTGCTGACCCTCCAGGGGTTTTTTGAGGCATTTTAACTGCATAGGAACAGATTGTCCATTCTTCTCCCACAGAGCAGCTGGTGGATTTGAACAGTGAATATGAACCATTTACCTTCAGGATTGCACCGCAGTTTCTTACCACTGGGCCATATTATGTTATGTTAGCTCTCTTGGAAATGGGGATAAATATGAATATCTTCAGCCCCGGTTTCTGACATAGACTAGTGAGCCAATCCATGGCTGCATCTCTTAGTTGAAGCATGCGAATTGGTATTATGTTGTAAGCATTATGAGGTGAAGGAGGGGTAGAAAAATTATACTATTTGAAAAGGAAACTTAGGATCATAGAGTAGATACCCCAAGTGAGAAAAAGGCAGATGGAAGAAGAAGATGGTCCTGGAGAGGCAAGATGTTTGGTGGAGGAGCCACAGGACGTCATTGGGCTTGTGGCTATAACTTAAAAGGAGAATAGGACTCGAGGGGTGAGCTTTAGAAATTGTCTGAATGAACAGAAATCCAAAGTCTCTGTAAACTTTCATTAAAATTAGCTTAAAATTTTTTAAAAATGCACTTGCAGGAAATAAAGATGATTGTGATTAAAAAAAAGAAATTGTCTATAGAATAGTTGGTTTCTAGCTATTGGGGAGGAAGAGGCAGCCCTGAAAAGTGTAAACAAAAAGGAGGGTTAACTTTTAAGTCGAAAGAATGGAGAAAGGCACGGAAGATGGAAACATCTAATTATTTTGTGGGAACTGGGAGAGAATCAAAAGAAAATTGTGGAGAAAAAGGCTATAATTCTAAATTCTAGAGACAAATTAGGAGCCCTGGTGGCAAAGGGGATGAAGTGTTGGACTGTTAAACGAAAGGCAGACAAGTCAAGCGCTTTCTTTTCTCCAAGGAAGGGAGGGAAGGCCTTCTGCTCTGATTAAGGTTTAGAATCTTGGAATCCTTTGGGTGTCAATAAGTCAGAATTGACACAGAGACAGTGTGTTTAGGTTTAGAGACAAAGATAGACAATGCGGTAAGGACTGAGAGACAATGGAATTGATAATAAAAAAGTCACTGATGTCCTTTATAGGAGTGTCTTTGAGACAATGAAATCCAAAGACTAAATTAATGTTCTCAAACCTGAGCCTTGATATTACTAGTTATATTTGTACTTCACTTAAACTCTTCTAAAAAGAGTAAGGGCCATACTGGAACAGCCAGTGTCAACTTCTACTAAGTCCTCAAGGGAGAACAGGCCCCATCAACGGCATTCACAATATAATACTGATTTCCATGATGTCAGAAATGTTCTCCATGTCCTCACATATCCTTCTCCTAATTCCGACATCAATCATACTTCTTTCCTGGGTCCAAAATCCATTGTAACAGCTCACAGAGCACACAGAACCGTACTCACAATTATGAGGTTTATTAAGAAAGTTAAAAGGCTGTAATTGAGGTTGACAGTAGAGTACAATCACTCAGTCATGATAGTTTTCAAAATGTGCTTGCAGACACCTCAGCCTTCAACCTCACAACATTAGAACGGTGTTACAAAGTGCCTAGTCCTGCCAATGATTGTTTTCTCCCCCAGTCCTCTAGTAAGCTCGGATGAAGATTCTTAACTACAGTTCTGTGGGGTATTGTCTCTAGGTCAGCTCTGTCTCCTGTTGGGTCTCCAGTTTGGCTTCAGCTGCTGCTGTTGCTCTTGTAAGTCCTGATTTAAGTGGTGCGATTATCTTTGGCCCTTTAAAAGATATGCACACTGCTTGTTCTGCTTCTTTTTTTGCTAGTGGTGAGATTCCCAAATTAAGCTGCTGAATCTACTCAATTTAGTGGAAAACTAGCCAATCCACTTGTAGATAAGCTATCACATCTATTGCATATTCTTTTTTAACTTACTGTGTGCCATCAAATTGGATCCGACTGGCATAGGAGGAGATTGCCCCTCCTTCTCCAGTAGAGCATCTGGTGGATTCGAACCACATACCTTTGGGATTGCAGTACAGTTTCTTGCCACTAGGCCACCAGAGCTCCCCCATTGCATATTCTTGTCCATCTACATGGCAAAGTCCAAGCTCACGGCTAGGAAAGCAACTTTGACACCACAACCCTCTTTATCTAAGTTTTCTCATCTGTAAAATGGGAATAATATCAACACTGCCCATCTTTTGGGTTTGTTGTTGCTGTGAGCCACTGAATCAGAACCAACTCATAGTTGACTGTCCAGCTGGTTTCCAGAAGAAGCTATTGCTCATCTTTCTCCTGAGAAATGCCTGGTGTATTCAAACCATATACCTTTGTGTTGTCAACAAAACAACATATCCAATAGGCCACCAGAACTCCCCTGAAAAAGGAATGCTGTATTGTTATTAAGTGCCACTGAATTGCTTAGGATTCACAGCAAGCCTATTAACAACAGCTCTGAACCCTGCCCTGCCCTGCCCTGCACCATGACCGCTATACACTTGAGCCCATTATTATAGTCACTGTGTCAATCTAACTTGTTGGGAGAGAAAGCAAGGAGGAAACAGGAATGGACATTTGAAATTAGATTTCAGGGATTGAAATAAGAGCAAGATTCCTAAAGAGAAGATTGACAGGTAAAGGAGTTTAGATAGAAAGATAGCTTACATTTTTACAATCTATTCCCACTGAGAGGATGTGATGATCTTCGAAACTTTTAATTCTAGTCCTTTTATTTAATGAAGAACAAACAGTAAATTCACTTTTAAAAATGTATATCTAATTCAAATTGTCTCTGACTTAAAATAGAATGCATAAGTCTAGTTTTATGCTGAAGCTGCCTTGTGCCAGGGACATCATATTTCTTTGTTGGGTAACATAAACTCAAAATCACACCCACGACTGACTCCTAAAGATCCTGTGAAACAGATCAGGACGGCTCCATTTTCTGCGTTTCTGAGACTGAATGTCTTTACAGAAGCTGAACGCCTCTTCTTTCTCTCTTGGAGGGGCTGGAGAGTTTAGACTGAAGAGTTTCAGGTTTAGGAGCTAAGATTTAAGCAGTTGTGCCACCAGACCTTCTCTATTGGGAGTAATCTCTCTCTCATCACCATCCTGTGAGAACAGACTCCTAGCTGATTTTCCACTGGGTATTTGAGACTGTAAATCTTACAGAAAGAGATTGCCCACCTTTCTCCTGAGGAGCGTCTGGTAATTTTAAACCACCAGATAGACATGGCTTTTGCATTAGCAGGACAAAGCTAGGAGATTCAAGTACTTAAAATTTAAACTGCAATTAACTTTAATTATGACTAGTCTAGTTGAGGGGTTAATTGTATAGATTTCTTTAAAGTTTAGTAGATAGCTTTCTTAACATTGGTTTTGAAAGTCAGTTTTACAGATTAAATGAGCAGCATTAAGGTTTTTTTTATTTTTTTTTAATTTTTCTACCAGATTATTTACAAAATTCAAATACAAATTCGAACAAATTCTCTCAATTTCCCTCACCCCACCACCCATCAAATTGTACAATCAAATGATTAATCCCCCCCTACCCCCTGCACATCCACATCCCTCTGCTTCCAGCCTCTCCCACCCCTCCTGGATCCTTGTACTCCTTCTACAATAATGGTTTTATACAATATTTATCCTTGTGGACTGAGTTACTTCACTCAGCATAATGCTCTCCAGTCACTCCCAAGTTAGGTAATAATTGACAAAGTTCCTGCGTGCTGCATAGTGTTCCATTGTGAATGTACCATAATTTCTCAATCCGTTCGTTTGCAGTTGGATATTTGGGCTGTTTCCATGTTCTTCCAATGGTGAATAAGCATTAATGAATCTTAAACTTATATTTCAAATATATTCCAAGAATGCATAGATTAATATTTAGACTCCGAAATCTTACACACACACACAGTGAAAAAGAATATCAACACTCCCAAATCCCAAACAGCATTCTTCTGAATTTAGAAATGAAGGTCTAAAAAAAAAAAACAAAAACAAAAACAAAAAAAAAAGAAATGAAGGTCTAAACTAACTGCATGAATAGTTTAAAAGTAATATATTTTAGGGCATTATGATTATCATAAGAGTCCGGAATGAGGGTTGTAGAGTGGAGTATACTTGGGGTGTGAGTGGGGATGTGTAGGGTGGGTGGGGGATTGTGTACCAATGAAGGAGTTTTTCTTTTGCTTTTCAAGGAGAGGAGCGAACTGGGGGTGGGGTGGGAATGAGTGGGTGGGGAGAAAAGTACAACAATGAATAAATGGAATTCTAAAATTTCTGTAGATGTTCATTGAAATTAATAATAATAATAAAAAAAACAAAAAAGATAATGGAGGGGATCAATAAACTAAATAATAAGTAAAAAAAATGAATAACAGCTCTAAGAGTTTAACTATTTGTGCACTGTAATAATTTTGCCAAAGTAGATTTTAACTAGAAAGTTAATGAAAATATTACCAACTGTTTAATTAATTTAAGAGGTTTGGTGGCCTAGTGGCAAGAAGCTGTGCTGCAATCCCAAAGGCACGAAGTTTGAGGCCACCAGCTGCTCTGGGAGAGAAGAATGGGCAGTCTCCTCCCACGTGATTAACTCCCTCTGAAAACCCGCCACAGGGTCTGCTATGGGCTGATTTTAACTCAATGGTACACAACAACGTGTGAAATGCACAGTCTTCACTTTTGAGTAATTTCGAATTTCTCATTTTCACTGAATTGTGCTATAGAAGTAAATCTTCAAATCAATTTTTAGGGTTGTTGAAACATAGGTTGAATTTTCTATTCTTAAATATGAGACAATTATGTATGCAAATTTTGATACAGGTAAAACAAATTGTACTATTGGGTCAGCTCACAATTTAAGTTGGGGTTTTTGGTTTTTGGTGTGATTTTTTTTTTTTTTACATCCTTGTGTTAAAATTCTTTTCTCACGTTTTTATTGTTTATGTACCGTTGAGTCTGACTCGACTCGTGACTGACCATCCAGCAGGTTTTCAGAGGAGATTGTCCACCTTTACTCCCAAGAAGTAGCTGGTGTATTCGAACCATGTACCATTGTACATGGCAGTGTCATTCCTTACCATTATTAAGCCACCAGTGCTTGTGCTCTGCCAACCTAAAGAAGTGATAGTGGCCCAGTGTGTTAAGCATCATGTCCCTAACTAAAAGCTTGGCAGTTGGAACTTTTCTGTCTCTCTGAGGGAGAAATATGAGGCAGTCTGTTCCTGCCAAGATTGGCACCTGAAGCAAAGCAATGGGGGAGTTCTGCTGTGTCCTACAGGGTATGAGTCAAAACTCATTCTACTGGCAGTGAATCCAGTAGGGAGTTCTACTTCTAGCCCAAAGGCCATTTCCCTCTGGCAGTTCCAATCCACCAGTGTTTCTGTGGGAGAAAATGGGCAACCTCCTATCACATTGTGTATCGCTTCAAATAACCTCATGGAAGGTCAGCTATGAGTTTTTGAGGATAAAAATTACTGGATGATTCTACTAAACTTTAAGCTTTAGTTAGGTTGTTGTAGTTGTTGTTGTTATAGACCATTGGATCAAAACAGACCCGAATCTGGCCCTCCAGTGGGTTGTCAGCGACAGTAAGTGAGTTAGAGGAGATGCCCATCTTTCTCCTGTAGAGCAGCTGGTGGGTTTGGTCCACCTGTGGTCTGCTGCCTTTGAGTTACTTCTCTATGTCACAATGCTGTGTGTCCTACAGTCAGAGTGACGCACAGCTGACACTCCAGCAGGTTCTCAGAGGCTGTACATCTCACTGGAGGAGAGTGTCCATGCTTGTCCCTTGATGTAAAAGGTGAATCCAAACCATGTCTTTAGATCGGCAGCCTAACTCCTTTCCAGCAGGCCTCCAGGGCTCTCCTCCAGAGCTCTCTAGTGACGCTAAAGACGTCAAATACTAACCCCTGCAATTTGTGAATGCTGCCTTAATTGATATCTTCATTGAGAGCATTAAACTGAGTGAACTAATTCAGTCTCATAAAGACAAATGCTGCATTATACTATTATTGTAAAAATAGAAGGATAACTGGTGAAACATATGTGGGAACCCAAGGAGGGAAGAAGTGGGAGTGGAGAGATGAGGATGGATAGGAGTAAAACCACAGGGTTGCACAGTGTGTGTGTGTGTGTGTGTGAGAGAGAGAGAAAGAGAGAGAGACATGGAAGGATCTGAATGAAATGATGGGGTAGTGATGGGCAGGGTCCAGTCATGATTACTTGTATAGAAAATAATGCATGGGAATGACTGTATGAATCACACTATAAATGAAAAATAGTGTGAAACAAAAAAAAATAATAAAAACAAGTTGTTGTTGTTGTTGTTGTTGTTGTTGTTGTACGTTCTGTTGAGTCACTTGTTGACTCACAGTGGTCCTACGTACAACAGCCCTGAAACCTGCTCTATTCTGTACCAACCAGCCCTGAAACCTGCTCTATTCTGTACCAACCTGTCTCTGCCAACCCTCATTACTCCAGCCACTGAATCAATCCATCTCAGGCAGAGTCTTCCTCTATTGTCTTGCCCCTCCACCCTCCCAAGTATGATGTTCCTCTCCAAGGACTATTCTCTCCTTGCAACATGCCCAAAACTTCAGAGTCATTGCCTCCAAGGAGCAGCTTGGTTTTACCCTCTCTAGGACGATCCTGTTTGTTCTCCTTGCAGTCCTAGGGGTATATTCAATACACTTCTCCAGCATTACAGGTCAAAGGCATCAATTCTCCTTCTATCATCTTTAGTTGTTGTCCAGCTTTCTGACACATAGCAAGTGATTTCAAAGACTATCACCTGGATCAGGCCTATCTTAGTCTCCAAACTGACATTGTTGCTCTTCAGTACTCTGGAGAGGTCCCAGGTAGCTGACTTCCTCAACGCAATTTGTCTTTTGATTTGCTGGCTACTGGTACCAAAAGTGTTGATTGTGGACCCAACTACACTAAAGCTATTAACAATCTCAATTTCTTCACCATCATGATGATGACGTGGTGAGGACCTGGGAAGATGAAGTTGGATCTCTGGGTGGGCCCTAAACTTAAATGTATGTATCTTTATTAAAAAGAAGCAGAAAGGAAAGAAAGTAATGTGGAATGGGAGGCAGAGATTGGATGGATGTAGTTATGAGCAAAGACTTGCCTGTGTTTTACCAAAATGAAAGTGGATACGAAGCAGATTCTCCCCCAGATCCTCCAAGCTGAAGTTCCTAACTCTACGGTCTTGATGACACTTTGATTTGTTTAGCGATAGTGATTTTGAACTTCTGGTAGCCAGGAATGTGGAAGAATAAATCTCTGTTGTTTTGAATCACCCACTAAGTTATCTTGTTATATTAGTCACAGGAAACAGCTACAAATATAAGCCTTTTCAACAACAACCTTTTCACATAATCACTTTAAAATTACAGTTAATCTTACAGCTTTCAAAAAACTCTCACGAAGAATACGCCTATGAATTTAAGGACAAAAAGAAATGCATATTTAGGAAAATTTGAGGTGCTAGAAAAGGGATACTTCTGACATTTTGGAATAACCAATTGATGTCAACCACATTCAATTGCTTAAAATATTTCATTGACCTGTTTGTTGTTATTGCTAGGTGATATTGAGTTGAGTATGATTCATAGTTACCTTATCCCCCAATCTACTTATTTAATACACTCCACAACTTTTGCAATAACTATCAGCTTCTGTGATTATTAGAAGTAGGTATAACAACATGGAGGGCTATGTCTTAGCACAATATCAATTTTATATACTGGATTTATTGATAGAGACAGTTCTCCTCTGTGGAATCAGTGAAAGTCAGACTTGGCCATTCCCAGGTGGCATTAGCTCCTTTTACATTGTGTTAATCTGTCTCATTAAGGGTCTTCCTCTCTTCTGCTGACTTTCTCCCTTTCTAAGTATGATGTCCTTTCCAAGAAATAGCTTCTCCTAACAACATGACCAAAATAAGTCAGATGAAGTACCACCATCCTTGCCTGTAAAGAGCACACAGCTTGTACTTTCTTCAAGACCTATCAGTTCTCTTTTTTTCAATGAATAAAATTTATTAAACACTGATCTTAGATTATCATATACACCCCCCCCATCCACCCCATCAAGTAGGAACTGACTCATAGCTGACCCTCCAGTGGGTTTTCAGAGACTGCAAATCACAAGGGAGGAGATTGTCCATCTTTTTCCTGAAGAGCAGCTGGCAAATTCGTACCATGCGCCTTTGCGTTGGCAGGGCAACTCCTTCCTTCTAAACCACCAGAGCTCCGTCCTGACCAAAAAAAGTACTGATTACATATTGATTTAGGATTCTGTAAGACAAAGTAGGAATTCAGATGGCAAGCAAACACATGAAGAAGTGTTCAAAATCCCTAGCTCGAAGAGAGATGCAAATCAAAACAACTGTGAGATATCATCTCACCCCAGAAAGAATAAATAATAAAATTGAGGTTTGTTCTTTTGGAAGTCCAGGGGATATTTAGGACTCTTCTCTAACACCAAAGCTCAAAGGCCTCAATTCTTATGTCTTCCTTGCTCATCGTCCAGTTCTCAGATGCGTGCTTTTTCAAGGCTAAGATGATTGGGATTTTTCAGTTGTCTCATAAACATGCATAAGCTATACAACAAATAAAGATGACCAAAGAACAATTCATGTATTTAAATTATGGAGTTGGCAAAGAGTACTGACTATGTTATGAATTTCTTTTGCTACTATTACTTAGTCTTTATATCTATTATTTAAAAAGATAGTTTAAATTGTCCTTGAGTGTGTCTGCCCTACAAATCAAGTTTCTGGGATTGGAAGTGCCTTAGGAAGAATCATAAATGTCACCATCTAGAAGTTTTCTTATTTAATTTTGAAGAAATTGAGGTGCATAAACTATGGCTTATTCTTTATACAGTTGCTGAACAGCTTTATTGAGATGTATTTTGCCTATGATACAGTTAACTAAATTAAAGCACACATTTCAATGTTTTACAGTACATTCACAGATATACCCAACCTATAACCATGGTAAATTATAGAACATTTTCACTATCTCATAAGGATAGGAAACCCTATAACCTTTAGCTGGAATCCTTGGATGACACAGTAGTTCAACTTCAAAGTTTAGAAGTTCAAGTCAACCCAGAAGTGTTTTTCAAAAGAGAAGTTTTTTGAAAATGGAAAAAAAAAAAAGACTTTGTAATCTGCTTTCAAACAGTCATTGGAAGAAAGCCCTACAGTGCCTGACTTTACCCTGATACATGTGAGATCAGCTGGGTCAAAACAGGTGTCCTTTAAACTCTTATTTCTTTTTTTACTGTGAAATAACCCTTGCCAGAACTCCCACTATAAGTTTTAAAGAAAGAATAAACATAGACTGCTTGCTTTGTTTCTCTTCTTAAGGGGAAGGCATTTAGTCCATTACTATTAAGTATGACATGGTGTTAGCTATGGTTTTTTAATCCAAATCTGACATTGTTGTTGGGTGCCATTGAGTCATACCAACCTTTGTATAACAGAATGAAGTGTTTACCAGTCTTGTATCATCCTCACAACCATGAACATGTTTAAGTCTATTATAGTCACTGTGTCAATCTATGTACTTGAAGATCTTCCTTCTTTACTGCTGATTGTCTTATAACATACCCTTAAGTATATAAGTCTTACCATCCACCCTTCAAAAATAATTTCCTTTTGGACTTCTTTTTTTGTTCTCTATTTATTTCTATTTTTTTAAAATTAATTTTAATGAAAGTTCACAGGGCCTTTGGATTTCCATTCATTCATTCATTGTTGCACTTTTCTCCCTGCCCACCCCTCCCCTCCAGTTCGCTCTTCTCTTTGAAAAGTAAAAGAAAACTTCTTTCATTGTTATATAATCCCACCCCCCAAGTCCACCCCACTATGCAGTTTTCACTCTGGACTCCTGTCATGACAATAATACCTAATCATATATCCCTCTTAACCTCTTTTAAGATATGTGTGTTCATTCTTCTGGTACTCCATAGTATGTTTTATAGTCATCAGAAGCACTATAAATTCAAATGCGTCAATTTTTCTTTATTTTCTCTTGTCACCCAGTTTTCATGTCTATATGAAGCGTTTGACAATACCATGGCTTATGAACGAGTCCATAAGCAGTTTTGCTGTTAACCCAAAGGCGGCACCTCTCTGCAGGTTCAAATCCACCAGTGACTCCACTGGAGACCGAGAGACAGTTGCCTTCAGTGTTATTTGTCATCTCCAGTGTGATTTACAGCCTCCCAAAACCAGGCTCAACAGTTAGTTCCAATGAATGACTTTGAGATAACAGACTTAGGTAAAGCCAGGGCTCTAAATCAGTTTTGAACAACCTGCCTATGATAATTGCTACATACTGCAGGCCCGCTCAGCCATTTCTCTGTGGCAGACGAGAGGGGCCAGGATTTGAAAAAAAATACTACAAATGTTTAGCGAGTTCTGTATGAAGTCACAGAGGACTATAATATATTATCTGGAAAAGATTTAATGAGACATTTTCCAGCTGATTCGGTGATTTCTTTATTCTGTTCTCTCTGAATCACTTCAGCATAATCATCTTCAAGTGGTGTCATTGTAGAGACCCAATTAATTTCAGCAAGAAAGGTCACTACTCCAAACTAGGGGTGCTTTTACCAGTTATGATAAATATGCCTATCAATTCGTCACATCCAGAGGCCAACAGTTAGAAGACTCAAATTGTTTTCCCATCCAGCCCTACTCAGTAGTGACTCAAATTGCTACATGGCAGCTTGTTCTGAAGGTGCACAGAACACGGATACATATCAGACCTACAATGAAGACACAGTAAAAACTGCACCACAGCTCATGGTTTAAAAGCAGAGCTCTTTATCTCCTTATCCGCCAAGACAAATATGGAAGAATAGTAATTATCTGCTGATTGAAAAATAATGATTAATTTCTCTTAATAGAGGTAGAGGATCAGCAAGAAAGAGGAAGGCCCTTAACAAGATCAATTGGCACGGTGACTGGAATGATAATAGGCATAAACAATCACTTGAGAATGACCTAGTCAGGGATTTATTCTGGTGTACACAGGGTTGCTATGAGTGAGAACCAAGACATCAACACTTTATACCAACAACACCTTACACCAGCAACAATGATACCTTCTATCAAGTTTTTCAAGAGATAATTTCAAACAATCCTCTCTAAATCCCCTTCCTTTTATTTGCATAGTCCATTTCCCAGGATTCATTTTCATTTCTTCTCATTCCTCTTTCATGATGAAGGGAAAATCTGGGGTAGACATTTAATACCTGGGGCTAGTGTTACCGGGAGGTGAAGACTCTTTCATCTTTGAAGATTGCAGATCACTATGATGCATGTTAGAGAGTAAGACTTTATGGAAAAGCTCAGCAGAATAGGACCCCAGAATTAACTGTGTCACATTTGGGTATCTGTTGCTTGGGGTGCTCCAAGAAGCACTAGAAGCAGAAGATTTATAGGGGGGTGAACAGTTGAGAAGAGTAGGAGGGAGAGGGCTGAAGAAGGCAGGGAGTGCCTTCAAACCAGATGTTGACTCAAACAAGTATAGGGGTGGGACGGAGGGAGAAGACGGAACATTGAATAGGAAGAGTTTCAAGCTTCAATAAAATTGCAAGACATGTTCATGGAGGATGATGGGAAATCCTTACCATAAAGTTGCTCATCTGAGAGTTCCACCTTCCAGGAATGGTACCCTCACCAGGCTAAGTCATTCACTCGATAGGGTCACTCATGGGCAGCAAGCCTTCAGCACCCTGTGGGAGTACAGGCACATACAGGCACAGTAGCCAGGTCATTTGTCAATGCTGGACAACGACAGGCATTTGTAGGTCTTGTCACTAGAACCCAAGAGTGCTAAATTGACTTATGCTTAAATCATCCTTGCAACAATAGTTCCCATTGGTGATGGTTCACGGAGACAAATTTCTCGTTGTGCTTACCTCGTGGCTCAAGGTTATCTTCAGTGGCTTTTAGCAGTGCTTCTTGGTAGCGACTCTTACCTGAAGCATTGCCCATTAAAAAGAATTGTTTGTGGAGGCAAGTCCTTAGTAAGCTCTAACCTGGGCCACAGAATTGCCTAACAGTGAACAGTTCTGACTGCAGTGTTGTTGTTAGGTGCTGTTGAGTTTACTACTACTCATAGCTACCCTATAAACAACAGATCTGAACCATGTCCTTTCCTGTGCTGTCCTCACTGTCTTTGATACACTTGAGCCCACTGCTCCAGCCACCAAGTCAAGCCATCTAAATGGGGTTTTTCCTCTTTTGCTGACTCTTCCAAGCATGATATTCTTCTCTGAGGAATATTTCCTCCTAGCAAAATGTCCAAAGTATGAGGGGTGAAGCTTTGTCATATTTACCTTTAAAGAGCTCTCTGGCTGCCCCTTTTCCAATATATACCTGTTTATTCTTTTGGTAGTCCATGGGATGTTCAGTACTTTTCTTCAGCACTACAACTCAAAGGCATCAATTTTTCTTCTGTCATCCTTGTTTGTTGCTCAGCTTTCAGATGCATAACAAGTAACTAAAAAGGCCATGGCCTGAATGAGGTGTATCTCAGTCTTCTGACATCATTGCTCTTTAGTATTTTGGAGAGGTCCCTGACAATGGACTTGCCCAGAGGAATATGTTTCCTTATCTCCTGACTGCTGGTGCCAAGAATATTGATTGTGGATTCAAGCAAGAATATTTAACAGTTTCAAAACTTTCTCCATCCTAGTGGTAAGGACCTTTAGAAAAATCTTGAATGGTCACAGGAAGCACTAAAAGAAGATGGAAGGAACACAGAGTCACTGTACCAAAAAGAACTGGTCAACACTGAAAAATTTTAGGAAGCACCATATGATCAAGAGCCAATGGTAATAAAGGTAGAAATTCAAGCTGAGCTGAAGACATTGGCAAGAAACAAGCCCCCAGGAATAGATGGGATACAGACTGACATTTTTCAACTAACAGATGCAAACCTGGATGTGTTCACCAGTCTATTTCAGGGTATTTGGAGAACAGCTACCTGACCAATTGACTGGAAGAGAGCCATATTTTTTCCTATTCCCAAGAAAGGTGATCCAACAGAATGTGGAAATTCTCAAATAATATTATTAACATTGTATGCAGGCAAACTATTGCTGAAGATCATCCTGAAGATCATCCAGAAACAACTTGAATAGTACATTGGCAGGGTTCAATGTACTGTCTGAAGTTCAAGTTAGATATAGAAGAGGCTATATGGTACCAAGAACATCATTGCTAATGTCAGATGAATGGTGGCTGAAAGCAGAGAATATCAGAAGAATTCCTATTTGTGTTTTATTGACTATGTCAGGGCATTTGACTGTAGATCATAACAAACTATGGCTAACATTTAGTAGAATCAGAATACTAGAAAACTTAATTGTGCTTGCATGAAATCTATACCTAGAACAAGAATCTGTTGTACAAATGGAACAAGAGAAGAGTATAGTTTAAAATCAGGAAGAGTGTGTGTCAAGGATATATCCGTTATCCATACTTATTCAATCTGTATGCTGAGCAAATAATTGGTGGAGCTGGACTCTGTGAAGAAGAATGTGGCATCAGGGTTGGAGGAAGACTTATTAACAACCTACAATATGCAGATGACACAACCTTGCTTGCTGAAACTAAAGAAGACCTGACACACTTGCTACAGAAAGTCAAGGACAGTAGTCTTCAACATGGATTGAAGATCAACATCAAGAAGACAAAGATTCTCACCACTGGGCCAATTGACAGCACCATGATAGATAGAGAAGAGATTGAGGTTGTTAACAATTCCAGCTTGCTCAGCTCCACAATCAACACTCAAACACCAGCAGTGAGGAAATCAAGAGATGAATTGCACTGGGGAAATCTAATGTCAGAGACCTCTCCAGAGTACTGAAAAGCAACAATGTCAGTCTAGAGACAAAGAATGCACCTAATCCAGGCCATGGTCTTCTCAATTACTTGGTATGCATCAGAAAGCTGGACAAAGACTAAGGATGACAGAAGAAGAATCTATGTCTTCGAATGGTGGTGCTGGAGAAGAGTCTTGAACATACCACAGACTGCCAAGAAAACAAATAGGTCTGTCTTGGAAAGGGTGAAACCAAGTTTCTCCTTCTGGAGGCTAGGATTTTGAAGCTCCATCTCAAATATTTTGGGTACATGACCAGGAGAAACCAATCCTTGGAGAAGGACATCATGCTTGGAAGGGTGAAGGGACAGTGCAGGAGAAGAAGACCCCAGATGAGATGGACTGACACAGTAACTGGGGCAATGGGAGTAGGTATGTCAGAATTAGTCAGACAAGTCAGATTTCAGAGCAGCTACTGTACATAGGGTTGTTATGGGTCACATGCAACTCAACAGCACATAACAGCAACATTTCTTCAACGACATAATAAATTCTTAATTTATAACTTGTACTATTTTGTGATATATACTCATCTAATGGGGCTGAAAAATATGAAAAGCACTGGCATTGTTCCTTATATTCCACACATATTAATAAAGTTAATATCTATAGTGACAAAAGGTCCAATTATTCAGTAATTGTTCTTGTATCCCTAACTTCTGGTTGCATATTCCATATTTATAGGCCTGGATAATTCACTATGAGTTGATTTTAGAGTTATAATGCTGCTAAAAGCTATTCCATATTATTTTCTAGTCATGGTAATTTTAAAACAACTGTATTAAACAATGATAACAATCTTTCCCCTTCTACAATATATCCCAGAACTTTCTTTTATATACTCTTTGGCATCATGCATCTTTCAGAGTTCATTAAATGGTAACAGTAACCAAAGGTCTTTGACCAAAGTTGGTTGCTTATTTTTCATGAAATATCTTAGAGAACTGAAAACCCCTTTAAAAAAATGCTAGTTTCAATTTGTAAACTTCTGCAGGATAATTTTCCTTTTGAAGGAGAATTCTAGAAGACCAAAAGAGTTCGTGATCTAAAAGGGTGGTGCTGTGTAATGGTGGAATTTCAAGCATTCAGAAAGTCAGGAAAGTTATGAAGAGGAGGAGAGAGTATTTTGGCAGGGTCTCCTGCACTCCACTTGATAAGTTGACCCTTCCATTGACCTCCTGAGGGCCCATCTGTAGAGCTACAGTTTTGCAATTTGCTGTCATGACTGGATTCAAACAATTTGTTTACTTACAGCCTTGTCTGCCTCTTCTCCTGGATCAGCGTTGAGCTCTTTGCTAGTGAAATTTCTTGTGGTGCCTAGAAAAACCGTCAGAGAAACTTCAAGATCCCCATTCTCAGAGATTATATTCTAACTTTTATCCTAAAATCAGAATTTCATATAAAGAGACATAACATCACTTGTCTGGCTGTGAACACTACAAGGTCATCAAATCCGGACAAATACACATTAGGCAACCAAGACGTGCAAAGTCCTGACATTTTTGCTTTCCCAGGGTTGAGTTTTTCACTATTTTTGGCAGTGTAGATTTACAGAACAAGCTTGAACTTGATGTCTATTTAATATTGAACCAAAGGTCATGGCCTTATTTTGAGTGCTAGAATAAAGCAGAGTAAATTCTTTGTTAAGATCTCAACCAAAGTTTGTTTGTTTTGTGGGGTTTTGTTTTGTTTTTTACTTCTTAAAATATATCTATAAAAATAATCAACTGCTATTTTTTAAAAATTATTTGCTTTTTCAAACCCCTTTCTTAGTCACTTTATTTTTAAAATTATGATTTTAATAAAAGTTTACAGAAAAGTTGAAATTTCACCCATACATTGTTGCACATTTTCCTCCCCACACACTCCCAGTTCACTTAAAAACAAATAATTCATTCACTGTTGCATAATTTCTTCCCTTCCCCTGCCCCAGTTAACTTTGTTAAGCACCTCTTATTCTGGACTGTCATACAAATAATGACTAATATGTTTCTTTTAAATAGTTCTTTTCTTCATCTGTTCCAATGTAGTGTTCATTATTTATCCCCTCTTTTCTTAGTTTCTCCCCAACCTTCTTGTCAGTCCTGTTTTATAACAATGGTGTTATGTAGTATTTGTCCTTTTGTGACTGAGATATTTCACTCAGCATAATGTCCTCCAGCGTCGCCCACGATGTGTAGTATTTTATGAGTTCCTTGTTTTTCAGTGCTATGTAGTATTCCACTGTGTGAACCTACCATAGTTTCTCTGTCCATACATTTGTTGATGAGCACTTTGGTATTGTGAATAACTCAACAATAAATATGGATTTGCATATATCTGTTTGGGTGGCATCTCTGGTTTCATTAGGGTATATTCTTAGTAGTAGAATTGCTGTGTCAAGTGGTATTTCTATTTCTAATTCTTTGAGAAAGCTCCATACCACCTTCCATAGTGGTTGCACCATTATACACTCCCATCAGCAGTGAATAAGGGTTCCACCAGCATTATTTTGTTTGCTGCTCTGTTGAACTTTGCTATTGGTACTAGAGTGAGATGATAGCTCATAATTGTTTTTGTTTGTGTCTCTCTGAGAGCTAGGGATTTTTTTTCTAGTAGTCCCTCGAGCCCAAATTACATTTTTTTAAAAAAAAAAATTTTATACTAGTTTATTTACAAAATTCAAAGACATTGTTTTTCAGGGATTTTGAACTTTTTTTTTTATGTGTTTGTTTGCCATCTGAATGTTTTCTTTGGTGAAGTATCTAGTCAAATCTTGTGTCTATTTTGCAATTGGGTTGTTTACCTTTTTCTTATCAAGGTGCTAGAATATTCTGTCAAGTTTAGGTATCAGTCTCTTATCAGATAATGTCATTGTTGTGTACTGTTGAGTCAGAACTGACCCTCCGGAAGGTTTTCACAGGCAATTAATCATGTGGGAGGTGATTATCCATCCTTCTACCATGGAACAACCAGTGGACTCAAACTGTATGCCTTTGGAATTGCAGTGCAGCTTCTTGCCACTTGGCCACCAGTGCTCTTACATGTCAATACCAAATATTTCTTTTCCCAGCTGGAGAAGTTTTATGATGTGCTTAGATATTTGATTCTTAGAAGTTCCCATACATCTATTTTTTTTCTCTGCCTGTTGTAGGCAAAGCTTTTTATTTTTTTTAGTTGTACATATTATGATCTGCTCTTTAATGCTTCCTATTACAGATGACTACTATGCTATCTACTATGAAAAAAATGTTTTAAAAAACCCCAAAACAAACAAAGACAACAACAGTAACAAAATCTCTCTTCAGGAAACTTCCCAGGGTAAAAAGAAAGCCTACTGACTGGGAACAAATATATGTCAATACCATCTCAAACAAAGGTCTCAGACAAAAGTTTACAGAATATTCCTGGGCCTCTAGAAGAAAAAGACTGATAACCCAACTATAAAATGGGTAAAAGACATGTAATGTCTTCACAGAGGAAGACATTCAGATATCCAATAGACACATGAATACATGCTCAAAATACCAGTGATGAGAAAGATGCAAATCAAAACCACAAGGAGATACCATCTCACCCCAGCAGCAATGGCAGCATTTAGTAGGGTAGCAAGTAATAAATGTTGGAGAGGATGTGAGGACATGGGAATGCTTATGCATTGTTGGTGGGATTGTAAAATGTTGCAACAACTCTGGAAGACAGTCTGACATTTCCTCAAAAAGTTAAACATAGAAACTCTGTATGACCTAGCTATTCCATAGTAGGCATATACCCCAAGGAAATTAGAACTGAGACACAAACTGAGATCTGTAACCAATGTTCATAGCAGCATTATTCACCATCACAAGAACATGGAAACAGCCCAAATGTCCAACCTCAACCAAATGGATTGAGAAATTGTGGTACATTCACACAATGAAATACTATGCAGCACTCAGGAGTAATGCTTTTGAAAAATACTACATAACTGGGGAGAGGCTGGAGAGTATTATGTTTAGTGAACTAATGCAGTCTCATAAGGACAAATACTGAATAAGATCACGGTTGAAAAAATAGAAGGATAACTAGTAAAACATGAATGAGAACTCAGAGGGGGAGGGATGAATATGGGCAGGGACGAAAACACAGGGTTACACAGTTTGGTAGGCTGGTGGGGAAGGTGAAAGTTCTGGGCGAAAAGACAGGGTAATATAGGGCAAGGTCCAATGGTGATTAATTTTATAAAACATAATACATGGACATGATTTTATGAAACACAATGAAAATGAAGAATAATGTGAAATACAATATATATAAACTTTGTAAGCAAACCAATAAAGTAAAAAAAGAGGGTGGAAGTGTCTTGTAGAACACATACACTTATCTATTGGGTTGTGATCATTAGTCCTTTATGAATTCCCCATAGCCAGTAATTGTTAATAGTTGTGAGTGGTGAATTAATTTTAAACAATCAATCTTAGAGAAATTTTCTTGATGCTTTTCTAGTAAGAATACATTATCTCTCATTTAAGTTTCTCTTTTAAAGATAACATTTTTATTTCTATGAAGGCAATTTCATTTTCCTCACGCTCAATAATATGTTTTAGACATGATTTCACTAATAATTACTTTGTTATAATTTTTTCCCAGACAAAGGGCAGGGGCACTTATGAATATTTAATGGCAGAGAAAGGCAGCGTTCATAATCTCTTTCTATATACTCGTTATAGGCAAACTTATTAATTAGCCTTGACAAATGGAAATTTATCTTCTTTTTCCTTTGGGGTGGTGTCTTGATTACTGAACTGAGACTGGGCTTACTACTCTAATGTCACAATTTAGATGAATAAAGAAGTGTCCGTCTTAGTCTGGATGTGCTTGTTGGAAGGAGAGGTGTGTGGAGGTTGATCTGTGGACAGAAGGACAACAAGAGAATAATATGATGCCCAAGACCCTGTGGACTAATTGTGAAACCTATGAAGAAAAAGAACAGTGAGAGGAAGCTGAAGGAATTGTAACCCATGGACTGGAGAGGGACACAGGAACCAGTTCCATGGTTCTTATGTGAGAGTGAGAGTCTTGGGTGAGAGACAAAGCATCTCCTTATATCTCAGTCAGCCTGGACAATCCCAGTTTTTATCTTCTGCCCTAAATAACCAGAAATCAGAGATCCTTTTCACTTCTGAAGTGGCTTAGTGAGAAAAGTTAAAGGTTTGCTCTACATAGAGTTGGGCAGAAGACAGATGCACTCCTTTGTCAACAGGGAAGGTGCTATGTCACTGTTAGGTTCAGAGGGCTGAAACAAAGGGTTTAATCACCTCTCTTGTTCTTTGGCTTTAGGAATACAATGGTGATCTGCAGAGCTGTTCCACGCACATCTCCCTAATAGTGATGCATTCTGCTTGCTGAAGCTTTAAATCATGAGAAGTTGCTATATCCCCCCCCCCTTTTGCTATTAACCAAGGGATTAAACCTTTTTTAAAATTTTTAAATCATTTTAAAATTAATTTTAATGAAAATTTACAGAGACTTTGGATTTCCATTCATTCATCGTTGCACTTTTCTCCCTGCCCAACCTTCTCCCTAGTACACTCTTCTCTTTGAAAAGTAAAAGTTCCTGCATTGATTTACAATCCCTCCCCCCAGGTCTACTCCACTATGCAGCCTTCGTTCTGGACTCCTGTCATGACAATAATATCTAATCATATATCCCTTTTAAACAGTTTTCTCCCTCATCTGTTTCAATGCAGTATACATTATTTATCCCATCTTTCTCAGTTTCCCCCCCACCCCGATATTAGTCCTGTTTTACAGAAGTGGCACTATGCAGTATTTGCCCCTTTGTAACTGAGATATTTCACTCTGCATTAAGTCCTCCAGGCTCACCCATTTTGTATATTTCATGAGTTCCTTGTTTTTCAATGCAGTGTAGTATTCCATTGTGTGAATATACCACAGCTTTTCTATCCATTTGTTTGTTGATGCACTTAGTTTGTTTCCAACTCCTTGCTATCTATCTATCGTGAACAAAGCCGCGATAAACATGGGTGTACATACATCTGTTTGGGTGGCAGTTATGGTCTCTTTGGGGTATATTCCCAGTAGTGGAATTGCTGGGTCAAATGGTATCTCTATTTGCAACTTTTTGAGAAAGCGCCACACTGCCTTCCACAGTAGTTGCACCATTTTACACTTCCACCAACAGTGAATAAGTGTTCCAGTTTCTCCACAACCTCACCAGCATTTGGTGCTTGCTGCTCTGTTAAATTTTGCTGTTCTGACCGGGGTAAGATGATATCTCATAGCTGTTTTGATTTGCATCTCTCTTAGAGCTAGGGATTTTGAACATTTCTTAATGTCTTATTGGCCATCTGAATGTCTTCTAGGGTGAAGTGTCTGTTCATATCCTGTGCCCAGTTTTCAATTGGATTGTTTACCTTTATCTTGTTGTGGTGGGATTAAACCTTTTGGATTTTACCACAGCTCCTGTGACTTCCTGGAAGGCAGGCTCACTAAATGTCCACAATAGAGCGAGAGGAACTGCTTTATTTGCTTTTCCTAAAGAAAGTCCCCAGGACAGCATGGAATTCTTAGAAGAGCCCTCTGTTAGGAAGACAATTTTTGTTTAGTGATCTCAGTTTGTCTCCCAGGCTGGTCAGGCCGGGAGGAATGAAGATAGAAGCTTTGGCAGTAATTATAAGTAGAAAATAAGAGTTCATTTCAATGTCGAGATTTTATTTGTTTAGCAGTTTTCAACAACATCTTTGAATGATCAAATCACTGAGAATATTCTGAAGTTCCCCAAAGTGAAGCGTATCTAAACAATCTTTTGAAAAATAATCCTTTGTCAAAGCAAAGATTAGGAATCTATCAGTCTGAAGCTTATCTTGGGAAAACCTGTGACTCCTGCTTTGGGCAGTTGCTTGAAAATTCTCACAGTGATGACAAGTGGAAAATGATGAATCTATTCTTTTCCAGGTGTGGGGGAAGCTTCTGAACAACTGTGCTTGTATGAATGATTCTCATGATCTCACTCTACAGTGATCGAGTCCACTGAGTGTATTTTTATTGTTTTGTAATGCAAACTTTTTTAGTATAAAAATAAAGCGAGAAGTACTTTGCATCATTGGTTTGTTATTTAATTGGGTTATGGTGAGATACCTTTTATTTATTTGCATTTTATCATGGTTAAAGATACATTGTTGGTTTATAATTAAAATGTGCCTTTAAATGATTACCCTGAATAAGTAAATTAAAAAAGAGAGGATTAACTGACCAGAAAAAGCTGATGTGCCTTCTTAGTGAAAGTAATGGATTCTTTACTGTCCCTACTGAATACATGTTTTAAAAAGAATAATGGAATATATAGACTGTCTCCTTATATCAGTAGGTTTTATTTCTTTCTGTACATTATTTATTCATAGGAATTACTTTTCTAAAGAAAAGTATTCTTTTGAGCTTTTCATTCTTTGCAACACAATAACTAACAATTGTGTGTGTCTGGGAAGGTCCTTTAGGGGTTTTTTTTACTGTAATTTTGCTTCTAGGCACTAACTCTGAATAATTGGAATTATTTTGCATTTGAATAATTTCCTTATGCTATTTTCCTAGTGTTTTAACATATAAATGTTCAATGTTTATGTATTTAAATTTCTTTTACCCTTTTTTATTCTACCTTGTCCTGAATAGAAGGAAAAATATTTTTTACTTAATTTATTCTCTTGTAATCTGAGAATTTTTTTTCATAAGAAGAAAACTATTGAAAAGAATTGTTACAGTGGAATACTTTGTGTCTGGAGATAATCTAGTGTATCTTTTATAACAGAGAGTGTCTAGTGTATCTTTTACAGAGCAGGAAGTTCTAGTGTCATGGTCCACAGTGAGTTATGCTGCTGATTCAAAGGCAACACCTTTCTGGTATTATAAATCCAAAAGCCACTTAATGGGAAAAAGATGGGCAGTCTCCTCCTATGCTCTGTTTAGTCTCTGAAATCTCACTGTCGCATCAGTTATGAATCAATTCCAATTCCCTGATAATGAGTTAATTTTTAATTTTTTATTTTATTTTAATTTTTAATTGGGTTATGGTGAGATACCTTTTATTTATTTATTTTATGAGATATCTATCTATTTATTTATTTATGAATGAATGAATAAAATCTATGACCCCTGGTGTTGTAGGGGCTAATTATTTGGCTGTATCTGAAAGGTTCATAGTTGGGAACCACAGTGATTTCCTGGGAGAAAGGCTTGGAGATTTACTTACCTAATGATTACAGCTTACCGGGCAGAGTTATTCTTTCCCAGAGAGTTGGAATCAACTCCTCAGCTCAAAACAATCACAAATTATAAAATGTATGCATGCCCCAGGTTTTTCCTTTTCTTAGTTACCTAAATAAAGATTCATCTATGCTCTTTGGCATATCTTCTCCTAGACCTGGATCCTTTTCCTAAAGTACTTCAATTCTCTTTCTTTAACTTTCCCCAATCTATCTACCAACATCATTAAAGTAAACCCAATCCATTGCTGCCCAATCAATTTAGACTTAGAGTGAAATACAGGGTGGAGATGAGCTTTACACAGAATCCACAAAGCTGTAATAGGAGCCTGCTACCACATCCTTCTCTTACAGAGTGAAAAACGGGTTTCAGCTAAGTGTTAACCACTGTCACACCAGGGCTCCTTTCTACCATCTTAAGTTCTTCCTTATTTTTAAAAACAATTAAAAAAAATCCCACCACTCTTCCCACAGTCCTGTGACTTCCTGTTCTACCAAACAACTTATAAAGTTTCACTGCCTGCTTTACTTCAATAACCTCGCTTATCCTTTGACTTCTGCTAATACAGAAAAAAAACCCACCAAAAAAAAACAAAACAAAAAAACACAACCCCTCTGCCTTTGATCTTTTAAAGGCCAAGGTAACAACCAATTCTCTGACATGTTGTCATAGCATCCCCAAACATGTAAAATGTTCCATATTTATGTATTTTATATTTATGTTACCCTTTTCCTTATGTGCTGCCTTGAACAGAAGGAATTATCTTTATTACTGGGTTTTTCCATTATAAACTGGGCATTTGATGATCTTACCCACTCTTTCTTGGAATTGTTTCATTTTGACTCTCATGGCATGAATATATTTGTGACCTCAGGGACTGCAGTTTTCAATATTAAGGCTCAATATCAAGAAGACAAAGATTCTCACCACTGGGCCAATTGGCAGCATCATGATAGATGGTGAAGAGATTGAGATTGTTCACAACTTTAGTTTCATGGCCCCACAGTCAACACTCTTGGCACCAGCAGCCAGGAAATTAAAAGATGTATTGTGATGGGAAAGTCTGCTGTTAGGGCCCTCTCCAAAGTACTGAAGAGCGATGGTGTCTCTCTGGAGACTAAGGTGCATCTGATACAGGCCATGGTCTTTGCTATCACTTGTTCTGCATCAGAGAGTTGGGACAATGACTAAGGAGGATAGAAGGAGAATTGATGCCTTTTAGCTGTGGTGCTGGAGAAGAGTATTGAGGGTACCATGGACCCCTAGGAAAACAAACAGATTCATCCTCGAGAGGGTTAAACCGGGTGGCTCCTTGGAGGCAAGGATTCTGAGGCTCCGTCTAACATACTTTGGACATGTTGTAAGGAGAGACTGGTCCTTGGAGAAGGACATCATGCTTGGGAGGGTGGAGGGACAGAACAGGAGGGGAAGGCCCTCTATGAGGTGGATTGATTCAGTGACTGGGGTAATCGGGATGGGAGTGTCAGAGACAGTGCGATTGGCACAGGACAGGGCAGAGTTTAGGGCTGTTGTACATACGGTCACTATGAGTCGCAAGAAATTCGACAACACATAACAACAACAAAAACATGAAACAAGAGACTTATCAGACTAGAGAGCATTTTGCTGATTGAACTATCTCAGTCTCATAGGGGGAAACACTGCATAAGACCAGCACTGTAAAAATACTAGGAGAACTAGTAAAACAGGTATAGGGACCAAAGTGGGGAAGGGATGAGAGCAGAGGGGTGAGGCTGGGTAGAAGTGAAATCACAGGGTTGCACAATTTGGTGGGTGGAGGGAGAGGGTAAAGGAAATGGGAGAGATCTCCTGGGACCTGAAAGACAGGGTAAATATGGGCATAGTTCAATGGTGATTAGTTTCATAAAACATAAAGCATGGGAATTATTATATAAAACACCATGTGAGACTCCGCCATGTTGGGGTTTGTGGGTCGTGTGGCAGCCGCCTCGGTTTCTGGGGCCTTGCGGGGCCTCGGCCCTTCAACATTGCTTCACCAAACCCAGCTCTTGCTGCGGGCCGCCCCCGCAGCACTGCAGCCTGGCAGAGACTATGCGGCCCAAACATCTCCTGTACCAAAGGCAGGCGCTGCCACCGGGCGCATCGTGGCAGTCATGGGGCGGTGGTGGACGTCCAGTTTGACGAGGGCCTACCCCCGATCCTAAATGCTTTGGAAGTGCAGGGCAGGGATACCAGACTGGTCTTGGAAGTATCCCAGCATTTGTAAGCACAGTAAGGACCATTGCTATGGATGGTACCTAAGGTTTGGTCAGAGGCCAGAAGGTCCTGGATTCTGGAGCACCAATCAAAATTCCTGTTGGTCCTGAGACCTTGGGCAGAAGCATGAATGTCATTGGAGAACCCATTGACGAGAGAGGTCCTATCAAAACTAAACAGTTTGCTCCTATTCATGCTGAGGCTCCTGAGTTCATGGAGATGAGTGTTGAGCAGGAAATTCTGGTCACTGGTCTCAAGGTTGTGGATCTGCCGGCTCCCTATGCCAAGGGTGGTAAAATTGGACTTTTGGGTGGTGCTGGAGTTGGGAAGACTGTACTGACCATGGAACTAATCAACAATGTTGCCAAAGCCCATGGTAGTTACTCTGTGTTTGCTGGTGTTGGTGAAAGGACCCGTGAGGGCAATGACTTATACCATGAATAACTGAGTCTGGTCTTATCAACTTGAAAGGTGCTACCTCCTAGGTGGCGCTTGTGTATGGTCAAATGAGTGAACCTCCTGGTGCTCAGGCCCGAGTAGCTTTGGACAGACTGTAGCCGAATACTTCAGAGACCAAGAAGGTCAAGATGTACTTCTGTTTATTGAGAACATCTTTCGCTTTACCCAGGCTGGCTCAGAGGTTTCTGCCTTACTGGGCGGAATCCCTTCTGCTGTGGGCTGTCAGCCTACCTTGGCTACTGATATGGGTACTATGCAGGATAGAGTCACCACCACTAAGAAAGGATCCATCACCTCTGTACAGGCTATTTATGTGCCAGCTGATGATTTGACTGATCCTGTTCCTGCTACTACCTTTGCCCATTTGGATGCTACAACTGTATTGTCCCGTGCTATTGCTGAGCTGGAAATCTGTCCAGCTGTGGATCCTCTAGATTCCACCTCTCGCATTATGGACCCCAATATTGTTGACAATGAACATTATGATGTTGCCTGTGGGGTGCAAAAAATTCTATAGGACTACAAATCTCTCCAGGACATCATTGCTATCTTGGGTATGGATGAACTTTCTGAGGAAAACAAGTTGACTGTGTCCCGTGCACAGAAAAGACAGCGTTTCTTGTCTCAGCTATTCCAGGTTGCTGAGGTTTTCACGGGTCATATGGGGAAGCTGGTACCCTTGAAGGAGACCATCAAAGGATTTCAGCAGATTTTAGCAGGTGAATATGACCATCTCCCAGAACAAGCCTTTTATATGGTGGGACCCATTGAAGAAGCTGTGGCAAAAGCTGATAAACTGGCTGAAGAACATTCGTGAGGGGCTCCTTTGGTTGGGCAAATTGTCCACCTTGCTTTTCATCTTCTTGCCCCTTGTCCAGAAAGCTTCCATTTTCTGTGTAAGCCACATGAGAATGAAGATGTTGTGTTGTCTAATGAATATTTAAAGTTTCCAATAAAATGTACATCCTAAAAAAAAAACAAACAAAAAATCACCATGTGAATGAAGAACCATGTAAAACACAAAATAAACTTTGTAAGCAAATCAATATAAATGAATTTTTTTAAAAAAATAACAAAACAACAACAACCACATACACACACACACACACACACACACCCCAAAAGGGACTTGGCACAGGATTTGTTGGGTCCAAATCAACCTCTGTCACCCAACACATGGCAGAGGTTAGCTCTTGATATATCCCCGCAGTTATCTACACTTCATTTTTTTTAAAACTCAGATTGCTTCTCTACAGATAATGAACTGTAAGGGGAAGAATGGCTCGGTGACCATTACACAGTAAGTTCTCTATGGCAGAGATAAAAAACGAAAATTTAGAGCACTCAAATGGCATAGTCTGTAAGGAGTTGTGCTGCCAGACCAAAGGCATTTTCTCTAGTGGTTCGAATTGCCTAATGTCTCTGAGGGAGAATGATGGGCGATCTCCTTCCATGAGACTTACGTCTTCTGATTTACAGCCTCTGAAAATCCACTGGAGGGTTACCTAGCTATGAGTTCATTCCATGCCAACAATGATTACGAGTTAAATGACTTTCCCAATGGTATAAAACCTGAAGGCAAGAAGCCTTCTAATCTGCCCTGTGTACACCCTACTGCAATCTATGTGATCATGTGTCCTCTGTAAAGTCTTCGCTACGTATAAGCCAATTGTTGCAGTTTCTGTGTCAATCCATTTGTTGAGGATCTTTCTCTTTTTATCTGATTTTACCTTTCCAAATGTGATCTCCTTCTCCAGGGACTAACCTCTCCTGAAGTCTAAAATTCTTGCTTCTCTAGCTACACTCCTGAGAAACATTTATTTATTCTTTTGATAGTTCATGATATATTCCAGATTCTCTGTCAACACCACAATATAAAGTATTGCTTCTTCTTTCATCTTCTTTAATCATTTTCCAAATTTTATGTGGAAATGAAAATACTCTGACTTGGGTCAGTAGCATTCTAGTCTTCAGAGTGACATCTTTGTTCCTTAGCCCTTTAAAGAGATCCCTGGCTTCAGATTTGCCAATTACAACATGTTGCTGAAATAATAACAATTAACATCTTGACTGCTGCTCCCACAGATGTTGATTGTGGATCCAAGTAAAATGACATTATTGACAACTTCAAATTTTTCTCCATTTATCACCTTGTTGCTTATTGGTCCAGTGGTGAAGATTTTTGTTTTCTTTTTTGTTTTGTTTTTGTTGAGGTGTAATTTGTACAGAACTCTTTGAGCTTCTTCAGTAAGTTCTTCAATCTTTTTTTGTTTTTTTCAAGGAAGGCTGTGTCATCTGCATGTCATAACTGCATGTTAGTGACTCTTCTTCAAATCCTGATGCCATTTTTTTCTCTATTAGTCCGGATTCTCAGATTATTTGTTCAGCATGTAGATTGAATAGACAGGGAGAAAGGATATGATGCCAGCACACCTCCAGATTTTAAACCTTTTTCTGTTGTTACAAATGTATCTGTTAAAAACCATTCTGCCTGAGAACAATTAAATGTTCTAATGTTCTATTCTTCAAGGTTATCAGTAATTTATTATGATCTACACAGGTGATAGTCCTTGCATAATTGACAAAACACACAAAAAATATCTTTCTTTTAGTCCCTGTTTTCAGCTAAGATCTCTCTGCCATCAAGCTGGATGTTACTTACCCCACAGACTCCTCTAAATCCAGTTTGAATTTCTGATAGTTCCCTGTACCTGTATTACCCCAATAATTTTAAGTTATATTCAGCAAGATATTATTTATACATCATATGTACAAAGGGTCTCTAAACATTACAGGTGACTCAATGGTACGTAACAACAATAACATACAATGACAGGTTTGGAAGCAGGAGCGGCATCCACTTCCTAAACAACATGCCTCCGGAAACTCTATGAACTTTGATAAATGTCGATAGTTGTAGAGGGATTTCAAGCCTTTTGTTCATAGAGTTACTATGCGTTGTGCTCGACTCGAAGGCAGTCAATAACAAAAACAATATTTCACAGATAAAAAGTGAAAAAGTCTGAAAGTCAAACTTTCTACCTCTCTAAGAAGCTTATCTGAGAGAATGTAGCCCATCTGCAGGGGGACGGGCCTGGGGTTATGAGCTCCTTTATTCTGCTGACTTTGGGACAGCCCTTCCTTTCCCTCATTTTGAGTGTGTAGACTTTTATCTTTTCTCTCCTCTCCTCTCCTCTCCTCTCCTCTCCTCTCCTCTCCTCTC
>NW_006400118.1:348936-350801 GCF_000299155.1 Elephantulus edwardii
TGAATTGGGTTTTTGACCCTTACAAGTAAAAATTCATGTCTGTGGCATGATAAGGAGTTTTGGTGGCCTATGCAATAGGAAGTTGGACTACTTACCCAAAGAGTGTACCTCTCTGGTAGTTCAAATCCATCTGCAGCTCAGAAAAGTATTATAGGACCAGCTCTGAGGCAGTTCTGACTTGACAGTAACTAGAGAGTTTTGAGTGGAATGGTACACATTTTAGTGTTTCTTTATTACCTGTCAGGCTACTAACAGAAAGCTTGAGAGCTGCAATGCATTGGTTAAAGAAAGAGAAACAGTTTCCTCTCATTAAGATTTATAGCCTCAGAAACCTCTTGGAAAGCTGCTGAGGTTGTAATTGGCTTCATGGCACTAGTTTTGGTTTAGGTTTGGCATGATCAGGATAGCCATTTAAACCCTTGAAATGCCAGTTTGTCATCCCTGTTGTAGAGATGAGATTGCTATAGAAGGATCCACTTACAAGGGTATCTTCTAACTGTTGATTCATTTGAATTGAGTTGTGGATAAATTAGAAATTATAGCAATGTGAATCTCTGAGACTCTCTGTAGCCTTTGTTCTGTAGGCATTGTCTCTAAACACTGTGTTAGAAAATGGGACGGATTGAATTAGTGAGTCCAGTTCTTCCTATCGCTTCCGTTGTGCAGGTTCTGCTTGCACTTTGCTTCTTTGCGTCTCAAGACCTATGTGTCTCCTCACCCCATTGTCTTTGGTCTTAGCGACATGACTTATTTTAGTCAACAAGATGTTGGCAAATGTATCAAAGACACCAACACTTTGGTCTTCCTTATTCACTGTCCAACTTTTACATGTACATGAAGCAATTGAAAACACCATCACTTTTATCAGACACATCTTGGTCTTTAAACTGACATCCTTACTCTTTAGCATTTTGAAGAGGTTTATATAGTGCTTGCAGAAGGTTTTGGGTTTTTCCTTTCTCCTTCAACATTTACGATTTTGACCTGTAAAGGACACATTCTGACTGGTCCCAGAGAAGAGGCAGTAAGCACAGAACTGCCTCAGTGGACTCACAAATCCGCAAGTAAAATTAATGCTTCTTGTTCTAAATCGTTAGTGTTTTGTGGTTATGACATAGCAACTACTTACTGATTTGACAGCTAACAGCCACATTATTTCAATAGAACAATTTTCATTAAAACTGATTTCATTAACATAGAATCCTGGGAGTTGTGTGTGCAGGCCCAGGCACTGGTGACCTGTTACTTCTTTTTAAAAAAAAAAAATTTCCAATCTTTTGTCACATCTGAAACACATGCAACTGGAAGAAAAGGGAAACACTTAGAGACTTGAAAGGGAGCAAACATATATTTTTAACTCTTTCACATCAATTACTGGAGACATTCTTCTGTTTGTCACACACATCTTTTTCTTTCTACATATTTTTTTTAAAAAAATATTACTTCTTTTGCTGACCTTGGTTGGTGTCAGTCAGTGTTAAGTCAAGCATCTTCAGGTACTATTTCCACTCTGTCTTTTTTAGACTCCACTGGCTTTGTGCCTTATAAATACTTTCAATACAAGTATAAAAAATTATACCAAAGAGAAAAATAATTTGTAAAAGATACTGAATAAGAAACATTCATTTACACAAATATAGCAGAAAAATACCCAGGTTATTGGTTTGTTTTTTTTTCTATAATTATATTTTATTAATTTTCATAAACATTTACAGTGATTTTGGGTTTCCATTCATTCATTGTTGCACTATTCTCTCTACCCTCCTCCCAATTTGTTCTTGTCCAAATGCCACAGTGCTTGTCAAAGCCAGATCTGATTAATCTTCTTTGTCAGTGTGTCCTTTGCCATTCCCTATCACTCCTCC
>NW_006400118.1:351216-359717 GCF_000299155.1 Elephantulus edwardii
CAACCCCAAGGACAGTCCCATTCTACAACAGTGGCATCATGTAATATTTGTCCTTTTGTGACTGGGATATTTCACTCAGCATAATGTTAGGTTATTGGTTTTTAACCTTTTGGAGTCATGGAGTCATGGGAATCTGACCACAGTCCTGAACTTTCTCACCAGCATATTATATAAACACGTGTTTTGTATGCAGTTGTGAAGAGCTAACAGATCCTAGGATTCCCATTGAGGTCATAATCCTCAGCTTCAAGATCCCTGCCTGGTGAGTCATAGTGAATCAACTGCGCTGGCAATCAGCGTAGCTTTGAAAGAAAGCCTGATTCTGGGAAATTATATAAAATTATCATCTGCAGAGACTAGGAGTTAAACATGCATTTTGTTCTGACTGAATGAATGCTTTCAGGTTAATCAATCTGAGGAATACATACGTACATCGTAATTCATTTTTTTTTTTGGTCTTCATCTTTTTTTAAAAATAATTTTAATGAACATTTACAGAGAATTTGGATTTCCATTCATTCATTGCTGCACTTCTCTACCTGCCCAGCCCTTTCCCCACACCCCCCAGTTCGCTCCTCTCTTTCAAAAGTAAAAGAAAGACTCCCTCCCTGGTACACAATCCCCCCGCACCCCTCCCACTGCCCCAACTACATTCCACTGTGCAACCTTAATTATAGACTCTTGTGATAACCATAATACCCTATCATACATCGCTTTTAAACTATTCAGTCCCTCATCTGTTTCAGTGCAGTATACACAATTTATCCAGTTTTTGCTCTGGTACGAGGATTCATTTGGTATTTCACATACACCATTCTCAATGATATTCTTTTCCTTTTCAATATGTATTTTCTATGCATCGAATGGGTTAGTGAATAAATGTTAGATGACACGGCAGGTCCCCTCCAGACCACGATTCAATACCAATGTATTATGAGCACAGTCCAGTGCTGACGAGGGCATCACAAGATAAAGTCAACAGCAGCCCTTTCCTAGCACAGACCTTTGATAAATGCGATTGTTACATAGAAAGAAAAACAGTTTGAGATTAAATGACAAAGAATTGTTGCTGTTATATGCTGTAGAGTCGCTTGCGACTCATAGCGACCCTATGTACAAGACCCCAAACACCACTCTGTCCTGTGCCAACCGCACCGTCTCCGACACACTTACTCCCAACACTCCACTCACAGAATCGATTCATCTCATCAAGGGTCTTCCTCTCCTGTGCCGTCCCTCCACTTTCCCAAACATGATGTCCTCTCTAAGGACAGGTCCCTCCTTGCAGCATGCCCAAAGTATGTCAGAGGAAGCTTCAGTATCCTTGACTCCAAGAAGTAGCCCAACTTTCCCCTCTCCAGGACATACCTGCTTGTTCTCCTAGCAGTCCATGGTATATTCAACACTCTTCTCCAGCACCACAGCTCAAAGGCATCAGTTCTCCTTCTATCATCCCTAATCACAGTCCAACTCTCTTATGTTTAGTGCAAATAATATTCAGGAGCCTATAAATGCAAAGCAGTCAATTATGCTGCACTGAAGGAGTCAAGGCTTTGCCTCTTTTTCTTCAAAGTACCTAAATGAAAACATTTAATATTTTCTCTAGATATAAAATAGAAGCGTTGATGATTTTCTGTCTGCTTGAAAAAAACATGTTTTCATTTAACGTTAGAGTGAGACCGTTAACAGTTCCATCTTGCTCAGATCCGTAATCAACACTCTTAGCACCAACAGTCAGGAAATCAAAAGATTAATTGTTTTGGGAAAGTCTGCTGTCAGGAACCTCTCCAGTGTGCTGAAGAGCAACGATGTCAATCTAGAGATCAAGGTGTGTCTGATTCAGGCCATGGTCTTTGTTATTACTCGGTTACTTGAGAGCTGGTAAATGACTAAGGATGACAGAAGAAGAATTAATGCCTTTGATTTCTGCTCTTAGAGAACAGTATTGAACACACCATGGAATGCCAAAAGAACAAAGGAGTCTGTCCTGGAAAGAGTGAAGCCAGATTGTTGCCTGGAGGCAAGGATTTTGGAACCTTATCTGATACACTTTAGATATGTTTCCAGGAGGGACCAGGCTTTGGAGAAGGACAAGACGTTTGGAAGGGTGGGAGGTCAAAGCAAGAGAGGAAGATCTGGATGAGATGGATTGACACAGTAAAAGGAATAGTGGGGTGGGGTGGGGGGGGAAGGTGTCAGAGAGAGAGTGAAATTAGCTCATATAGGGCAGGATTCAGGGCTATTGTTCACAGGGTTACTTTGAGTCTCAGGTGATTGGATGGCATCTAAAAACAACACAAAAATCTGATTAAGTCCTTTCTTTATCCAGATTCCCAGGGAAGTGCAAATGGTTGAACTATTCAACTGCTGACCAAACAGTGGGAGATAGGAGTCCACCCTAAAGTGCCTCAGAAATAAGACCCGTGACTTATTTCAGAAAAACCAACTACTTGAAAACCCCACACAGAACACTTCTACTCTGACATGAGTGGGATCTCCGTGAGTCAGAATTGACCTGATGGCAACTCGTCATGGGTTTGCTTTTATCTTAATTTTCTAGTGCTTTCAAAATTGAAATACCACAAATAGATGAATTTAAAGAACAGAAAATTAATTTCTCATATTTTAGGAGGGAGCTCTGGTGGTCTAGTGGTAAGAAGTTGTGCTGTATTCCCAAAGGCACACAGTTTGAATCCAACAGCTGCTCTATGGAAGAAGGATGGTCAAAATCTCCTCTCTTGTGATTGATTGTCTCTGAAAACATGCTGGAGGGTCAGCTATGGGTAGGTTGTGACCCGCTGGCAGCCCAGAACAATTACAACAATACATTCGAGGAGGCTAGAACTTTTGACTTCAAGAAGACTGGCTCAAGGGAAGATCCTGTCAGCTCTGGAAAATGTTTGCCTTTGTTGGGTTTCTGCTGCTGGCTAATCTTATTATGGCTTACTGTTTTTCTTTCTCCTTTCTTTCTTGGTTGGCTTGCATTTAATTGCCTTTATATGTTAACAGAGGTTGACTTGAGACATTGGCTGCACTCATCTTGCCTCACTAGCATAACAAAGATAATCCATTCCCAGTTGGGATTACAACCACTGGAACAAAGGTTAGGATTTATAGCGCATATTTTCAGAAGATCAGATCAATCCGTGACAACTTTCTTTCTTTAGCAAATCCTACTGTGGTATACCTTGACTTCTGTGCTCTTGTAAACTTTACTGAAGTTTCACAGGCTTGATATGTTTTAGAGTGGTAATGAATGACTACTTAAATGCTGTTATCTCAGTTGTTTTTTAATTATTATGGTAGATATTTGATATTTATGATAGCTTGAGTTCACGTATCAGTTACCGATACATCATAATTTGCTTTAGCGTCCAATATATGTCAAGGATATATAGAGAAGCAAGGACAGAGGAAGGATTATTGATAAGGCGATGCTAAGGCGTTTGATGGTCAGATGGTAAGGAGCTCTGCTGCCAACCCAGGGCCAAGCGGTTCAGATCTACCAGCTGCTCCGAGAAGGGGAGAGGCACAGTCGGCTCCCTCGTGATTTACGGCCTCTGCAAACCTACTGGAGGGTCAGCTGTGAGTTGATTTCGACTCAATGGCACATAGCATTGGTCAGTTCTATGTCATCTCAGACTGTAACCTCTTGTGTTGTTGTTGGGGGTTTTTTTATTTCTTGTTTCCAAGTTTGAGGGATGTGAATGAATAGAACTTCTAGTTGGGAAACAGAGTGAGAGACTAGATCGGTCAATGAGAAGGCTTGTGGATTTGATTCTCTTGAAAAAGGAAGGAAAACAATTTTATTAGTGAGATATGAAGATATGATTGCAAAGTGACATTGTAGGCAGCAGGGGGTGGCAGAGTGAATGTCACAAGGGACAGAGAAAAAAGTCATTGTGTAGGCAAAGTTTTCTAAGTTGAGTAAACTGTGTAAAGAAGGTTACAAGGTGAGAAAGGTTCAGGAGGTTAATAAATTAAGAGAGAGAGTAAGTATGATAGTATAAGAAAATGAGGTGCTAATTCAATGACAATTTAAGAGTTGCATTTTTAAAAAGCTGAGTCATTTTAGGAACTAAAGAAAAATGTCTTGTGATAATGACTACAGAGAAGCAGCAGTAGGAAGCCTGAGAAATTAATTTTATGTGAATAGAGTTGGTGGTAGCAGAAAATTTAGGAGTAAATTCCTTTAAGTGCAAATTTACCTGGAGATCAGGAGAGAGAAATAGATAGAAAATGTGGGGTGGAGGGGGGTCTTGGATTGTAGAACTAAAAAGCTAATTTATTTTTCAACTAAGTAAAATTCCGCAGTTGGAGGCCTTTAACTGTCAAAGAGTTATTTCTATGTAGATATTGTGTGACATGTTTTCCACACTCATACCCAGGGAAAACACAGTTAATGAAAAGTGAGAGTAGAGAATGCAATTATTTTCCTTCAGACTATTTTAAATTGAAAATTGGAACTTAATTATGTCAGGTACTAAATAAGCCAAAGAAAGCAGCTTTCTAATGACAATTTTTAAAATAAAGCATTGCTTTCGGAATACTTGAAAGATTTAGATCTATTGACAATATTCATATTATAGTGATTGTGGAATCTGCCCCAGAGTGTAATATCTTATTGTTCTAACTTTAGAATCTCAGACTATTTTACTCTTAATGTGATATAATCCAATGTTATTTTAGATTAATGCAAATGTAAAATTAGATGGGGGAAAAATAAGCAAACACAAAAACCTCAATAAACCAACAACAAATGATGCTTTTAGCTGAGTTCTCCCCTCTTTCTTTCTCCCCTGTTTTTTAGTAGCTCTTGAGTTTATAGAATCTGCATCCTTGAGTTATAAATATTCTTCTCCTCCACATATTCAGTGAAGTGAGATTCATATGTTACTTTTCCTAACTCCTCTCCTACCACCAACTGTACTCACATAAAACTAATTTCTTATGCTTCCTACTGCTGCTTCTGTGTAGTCATTATCACAAGACAGTTTTCTTTAGTCCTTAAAATGACTCAGCTTTTTAAAAATACAGCACTTAAATTGTCCTTCATATGAAGCTATAGCAGTTTAAAACCTTCCTTTAACATCATCTTTTAAGGATTCATCTAGAAGAGCATGAAGAAATGCTCTATCATATGAATCACGTTTGGGCTGAAGAAAAAGTCTGGTTTCATGTAGGAGCTGACTCCCCCTGCTGTCTAGGAATATGAGGGAACGAGAAAATAGAAACCCAGCTAATAGAGGTTATAATGTATACATTTCCTTGAATTTACAGTGTGCTGAGATGATGTTCTTTTCATATCTAGTATCAGACGAAGGGCTACTTCCACTATCATATAATATTCCTTAAAGGAAAATTGAAGCCATCTTCAGTATATGCTATTATGTGCTGTCGAGTCACTTGCGACTCATAGCGACCCTACGTACAACAACTCTGAAGCCTATCCTATCCTGTGCCAGCCTTATTGTCTCTGACACACCTACCCTCCATTACTCCAGTCACTGAATCAGTCCATCTCATTCAAGGTCTTTCTCTCTTGTGCTGTCCCTTGACCCTTTCAAACATGATGTCCCACTCCAAGGATTGGTCAATCCTTGTGAATATATATATATATATAGTCATACACACACATATATATATATATATACATACACACACACATACATACATACACACACACACACACACATATGTTGTTGTTGTTAAGAGCCGTTGAGTCGTAGACAACTCATAGCAACCCTATGAACGAAAGACCTAACATTTCTATGACTTTCATCGTTTCTCCAAGTTCATAGTTTCCAGAGACAAGCTATTTTAAAAGTGGATGCCACTCCTGCTTCCAAGCTTGTTTTTTAATCGAGGAACTCCACCAAACACTGTCCACCATGGCTAACCATCATCACATTTGACACATCAGTATAACAGTGTCCAGCATCACACCCACCACGTATTACCTCTGTACAGCAAATGGACAGACCAGTGCTTTACTACTTAGAAGAATGTTTGACCAAAACCAAATAAAACCAGGCCTGAAGGCCGCAGGTTAAAATCAACCACGTTTAACTTAGTAGCATCACTTTCTATTCACCAGGCCCACAGAGTTCTCTCTCTGTTGGTGTTGTCATTAAGTACTGTCAAGTCGTAGACAGCCCATAGCGACCGTATGAACGAAAGACCTGAACACTTGTCTACACAGATTTTTTTTCTGTGGTTCTCGTGATAATAGACTGATGAGTCTGAAGTTCCTGTTGACTCACACTGAGTCAGCAGAGGGAGCCAGAGTTACCACGCCACCACTCTAGACCTGGAACACGTGGAAGAGGCTGGAAAACGTCAGCATTGCTTGTGGCCCAAACAATTGAAACAGGTTCTGTGAGGAGAGCAATTTTCTGGGCCAAGCTCGTATTTTTTTTCAGATGTCTTCATTTCTCATAAAGACATAAATTAAAAGTTTAAAAACCGTATAAATGCTTCACTAACATTTAGAAGTGAAACTTGGATGATTTCCTGTCATAAAGGACAGAGATGCTACACATTCTACTTACACATTGCTTTCCTTGGAAATGTGTTGTGAGTTTATTTCCATTGTAGGCTTGGGCACTCATGTGTTGGACTCATATCTAGAAGTTTTAAATTACTGGATGTGTCTCGATTCTCAAGTCTCTTGCTCTAAGCCTCTTTCTCTCTCTTGGATATTTGCTATTTATTCTTGACAGTTGTGTGCTTTGACTCTTACCCCTTTGCACTCAGTTTTCAAAATGATCCTTCATGAACAAGCCACTCTGCTTAAATACATTCTAATGTCTCCTTTGTATCATTGTTGTATACCGTCAAGTCGGAACCTACCCATAACTAGCCAGCTGATGGATTTTCAGAAACAGTGAATCCCACTGGTGGAGATTGTCCATGCTTCCCCCACTATCTCCTTAACTTCATTTGGCTCCTAAACTCACAGAAAAAAAGTCAAATTCCTACAAGGGCCTCTGAGGTTCTTAATACCTTCCTTCTAATCCCCTGACCTGCTCACCTCCTAGCCTCTTTCTACCCATGCACCATTTGTTATTTGTTCATATCTTCATTCATTTTTATACTATTATTTATTAACATTGTTTTATTCATGTACATTTTGTTATAGGTGATAATTTCTGTATATTGTCTTTTTATATAATTACTGTTGAGCTGTTCATCTTATCTCCCCTTCTGAAGTCCCATTGAATACCTTACTTATTTCTTCATTTCTCAAACCTCCACTAATCTTTGCTAGCCTAGTGATTTCATCTTCCTTCTCCTTGCCTTCTCCTCTTTCCCTTTTAAACAGTCATATATATATACATATGTATGTATGTGTATGTGTGTGTGTGTGTGTGTGTGTGTGTGTGTAACTCATGGTTGCTGTGATGCTGAACACTGTGACACTGATGTGCCAAATGTGGTAATGGTTATCCATGGTGGACAGTGTTGGCTGGAGCTTCCCGACTAAAACAAGCCTGGAAGCAGGAGCGGCATCCACTTCTGAAAGGGCTTACCTCTGGAAACTCTATGTACGAACAGTGCTCAGGCCTTTTATTCATAGGGTTGCTATGAGTCGTCTATGACTCAACGGCACCTAACAACAGTAACAATGACGACATAGAGAGAGCTACGTTGGCCTAGTGAAAAGAAAGTTATGCTACCAAGCCAAAAGTGGGTGATTTTAATCTGCAGCCCTCAGGCTGGTTTCAAATTGATGTCCTGTCAAACATTCTTCTAGGTGGTATAGCACTGTCTGTGCATTGCTGTACAGAGGTAACTTGTGCTGTGATGCTGAACACTGTGACACTGATGTGTCAAATGCGATAATGGTTACCCATGGAGGACAGTGTTTGGTGGTACTCCCCAATTAAGACAAGCTTTGAAGCAGGAGTGGCATCCATTTCTGGAATGGTTTGCCTCTAGAAATTCTATGAGCAGTGTTCAGACCTTTTGTTCATGGGGTCGCTATGAATCGTCTACGACTCAATGGCACCTAACAACAACAACAACATATATGTGTGTGTATATATAGGTATGTGAGTGTATGTATGTGTGTGTGTGTTTATGTGTATAAATACACACACACACACACACACACACTCACATCTCCATTTCTATGTCTTATTCCTATTTGTCAATCACAGTAGCCAGCCATATTATCTTATCTTGATTCTTCCCAGATTGCCACCAGGCCAAAAGGCAACAGCATGACGAAGAAAAGATTGATGCTGTCAGTGATTTCATCTTACTTGTATACACAATCAACACCCTTGATTTCAGCAGTTAAGAAGTCAAACGACTAGATGGATTGGGAAAATCTGCTTCTGGGAACCTCTCCAGAGTACGTCTGAGCAATCGTGAACATTTAAAGGCTAAGCTACATCTGATTCAAGTCATGGTCTTTTTAATTATTTCCTTTGAATCTGAAAGTTGGTCAAAGACTAGGGATGACAGAAAAATAATTTATGTTTTGTTTTTTTTTT
>NW_006400118.1:360206-361720 GCF_000299155.1 Elephantulus edwardii
GATTCTTTCATTGTTTTACAAACCCTCCCCCAGGTCCCCTCCACCATGCAGCCCTCGCTCTAGTCTCCTGTGATGACAGAAATACCCAGTTACATCTCTGTTTTAGACGGTTCTCTCCCTCCTCTGTTTCAGTGCAGTATACATTATTGAACCCATCTTACTCAGTCTCTGTTGGAGAAGAATATTGAATATCCCATGGAATGCCATGAGAATAAATCAGTCCCTCCTGGAGAAAGGGAAAACTGAAGTGCTCCTTGAAGCATGGGTGTAACTCTGCCTCACATCCTGTGGGAATATTGTTGGGAGGGGCCAGTCCTTGGAGAGGGACATCATGCTTGGAAAGGTGGAGGGACAGCGCAGGAGAGGAAGGCCCTCAATGCGAAGGGCTGACAAGTGACTGTAATAATCAGCTGACGTGTATAGCACTGGGCGGGGAAGAATTCAGAAGTCTTATTCGTAGGATCACTATGCATTGTAGCCAACTTCATGGTCATTCCTACGACAACATTCTGTGCTTCTTTGTTGTTATTCTTCCAGAGTTCTTCTGGGAATAAGAAAGTAAAAATGGTTTTTATGGGTTGTCATAGTTAGGACCAACTACATAACCAGCAAGACCCAATGAAAAATGATTATAATTCCAAGATGGTAACAGCTAAATATTAAGCCAAATGATAGGCTCTTCTGAGTATTGGATACTTTGTACAGTTGTAGAAGACACATGAACACTCTAGAAGCTGGACACAGATCTACAGGAAATACAAGTGCAGCCAGGAAGATGGCAGGTTCAAACAAGTTTGCACTGGCTCAGAGCAATCTCAGAGCAATAGAATCCTACCTAACTGTCTGATCCTGTGCCATCCTCCCATCCCTCTACTTTTCCTAGCATGATACCCTTGTCCGAGGACTGGCCCCTGCTTGACAGCATGTCCAAAATATGTGAGATGAAGTGTCACCAATAATGTCTCCAAGGCGCACACTGGCTGCACTTCTTAGGTTTGTTTGTTCATTTGGCAGACTAGAGTGTAATTAATATTATTCACTAGCATCACAATTCAAAGTTGTCAATTCTTTGGACTTCATTCTACACTGGCGAACTTTCACTTGGTTATGAAGCTGTTGAAAATAACAGTTTAAGTCAGGCACACCTTAATCTTGAAATAGACATCCTTGCTCTTTAACACTCTCCAGTAATCCTTGACAGCAGATTTGCCCAATACGATATGTTGATTCCTTGACTATTGCTTCCATAGGTGTTGGAAGACTGTTGACAAGGCCAATTCCAAACTTTTGTAATTCATAATAAGTATCCCACACCAATAAGTCTGGATAGGATTTGTATAGAAAATGCCCAACACGATTGAGTCTATACATTCAAAATATTTAATATTCACAGATGTAAACAATCCACTTAAGCTGTAGTTTGTTTTGGAATTTAAGATTAATATTTTGTGATGGAAGCTATGCATCAGAGAGCTAGACAATGACTAGGGAAGATAGAAGGAGAATTTTTTTTT
>NW_006400118.1:363358-394219 GCF_000299155.1 Elephantulus edwardii
GTTTTTGTGTATGGAGTGAGGTGTGGGTCTTGCTTGAGTCTTTTGCAGATATTTTTCATAGAAGGAGAATTGATGCCTTTGAGCTATGATGCTGGAGAAGAGTATTGAATGTACCATGGACTGCTAGGAGAACAAATAAGTTTATCCTGGAGAGGGTGAAGTCAGGCTGCTCCTTGGAAGCAAGGATTCTGAAGCTTGGTCTGACATACTTTGAACATGTTGCAAGGAGGGACCAGTCTTTGGAGAGGGATGCCATGCTTGGGAGGGTGGAGAGACAGTGCAGGAGAGGAAGACCCTCGATGAGATGGATTGATTCAGTGACTGGGGTAATGGGGGTGGGTGTATCAGAGACAATGAGATTGTCACAGCGTAGAGCAGTGTTTAGGGCTGTTGTACATAGGGTCACTATGAGTCACAGGTGACTCAAAGGCACTTAACAACAAGTTAAAACAACATTGCCAATTGTATATGTGGTGTTGTTGTTGTTGTTGTGTACCACTGAGGTGGAAATGAACCATAGCTGAACCTCCAGCAGGTTTTCGGAAGCAGTTAGTTGAACAGGAGTAAATTATCCAGTGGAATAACTGGTGGATTCGCACTGCGTGCCTTTGGAATTTCAGTGCAGCTTCTTATCACTAACCCACAAAGAGCTCACAATTATTTATACATATATAAATATTATTACTACTTATATTGCTGTGTATATGAATTTTTTTTTTTTTACAATCCTGGGAATCTTTGAGGCAGTTGTTCTATGTTGCTGGATCCTTGTAAAAAGAAACTGACTCCAGACCAATGGATTTGGCTTCCTTAATGTCAAATGCTAATGATTTGTCTATAAGTATCCTGTAAAAAAATTATTCTAAAGATATGGAGTCTTTTGTTTTATTTAGGTCTTTTTTCCTTTTCAACTAATTTTTAGGTAAGATGTTACTTTTATTATGATCTTTATTTGGGAACATAGTTTGACGGATGAGGATTGTGGTTTAGTTATAAAAATTTCCTTGCTAAACTGCATATTTCGAAATGATACAAGTCAAACATGGGTGATTTTAGTCTGCGGCCCTCAGCCCTGGTTTTAATTGTTTTGGTCCAACTTTCTTCTAAGTATTATAGCACTTGTCTGTCCATTTGCTGGACAGAGGTAACTCGTGGTTGCTGTGAAGCTGAACACTGTGAGACTGATGTGTCAAATGATATAATGGTTACCCATGGTGGACAGTGTCTGGTGGAGCTCCCCAACTAAAACAAGTTAGAAGCAGGAGTGGTATATGAACTTGGAGAAACGATGAATGTTATACAAGCGTTCAGGTCTTTCATTCATAAGGTCACTATGAGTCCTCTACGACTTGATGGCACTTAACCACAACAATGACTTAACGAAACATAGAACTCAAACTCTCCACCCTCAAGTCAATTCTAATGGCAATCTTCCAACGGGCATCCACGGCTGTAAATCTTAGCAGAGGCTGCCCATATTTTTCATGAGAAAATACACAGAGAATAATAAAAAAGAGAGAAAAAAAATCACTGTGTATATCAGTAATTATCATTTAAAAAATAACTAAGTTATTATTTTAGATGGGCTATTTCCATGTGGGTTAGGTATAGCTGCTAACAAGTGGTAGTAAATAACCCTCCCTGTCTGAAAAGGAAAGGTTTCACACACCTAAGTCATCTGATTATAGAGGAACCTCAGGAGTAAAGAGGGAAGGGGTCCCAGTCATTGGGCCTCCCTTGTGTCCGCTGGCCTCATTCAGTCCTCAGTGGTGGTCAGGCTTGGAGCCAACACAGTCTTGGAGCTCAAGAGGCCAACCGAAGGGTAGGGAATAGCTGTCTTAAGATGCAAATTCTGGGAAAGGGCCTTCAAGTGGCGTGTCAGGGCCATACTCAGGGGAGGCAACCCTCCCAGGGCTCTAAGGACCTTTGGCACCTCTTCCAGTGACTCCATGGGTCGTCTTCATCTCTGCTGTCTTCTTCTTTTCTTTTTTTTTCCCCTTGGGATCTCAATTTTTTTTCTCACTGAAAGCATTTGATGCATTCCTCCTCCAGGCCATGGTAGAGTTCTCTCGCACTCTTCTCATTCCTGTTCCATCTTGGGGTCAAAGCTCCTGATCTTTAAAGACTTTCTCTCCTGCTGGTTGTCCTCCATACCTAACTCAATCTCGGCAGTCTCCTCCTGAGCATGACTAAGCTTGTCAAGAAGCTGACATTTCTCCTCAATCAAAGCAACCAAGGTGTCTGTCAGCTGCCTTATCTGTTTCATATAAATTTGACTCCTAATGAACTACATCAATACAACCATGAATAAGAGGCCCACTAGAAAGCCCAAGACAAAAAGACTCATCCTCTGCTGGAGAACATGAAGTGTGGGCTCACATTATCAGGAAGCAGTGCCATGATCTCTAAAAGCAGCCACCAAATGGCCAGCCCAAAGCATAGATCCACAGAGAGACAGCACATCCATGATGGGCTGCTCAGAGCAATGCCTGGTCACCGTGGAACTCCAGCCACAACATACCTCATAGAACACCTGGCATTCCACCAGAACCCACCACCAACTGCCAACCTGGACAGGGCATCAGAATGCTGGTCAGCGTGGTCTTGAACACTCAACAGGGCTTGTGTCCATGACTTTTCAATGCTCACCTTTCCTTCCATCTTTCTTACTGTGTTTATATTTTTGATTGATATGAAATTGAGATACTAATCTTAACTGAAAGTCTTGATGGATTATTCAACAATGTTATGAGGCTTTGAATTCTGTTCATAAACGCAAACATTAACTTCTTGTACCTTTGGATAAATATCCACTTACCTCCTAGCATAAGTAACCTTTAACTTGAGTTCTATCACCATAAATGAGTTTCATCAGGTTTTGAAATCCATAAAAATGAAAGAAATCAAATGTATTCTTGCTGTTTGTATCTCTTTTCACAGTTCAAAATTATCTTTTTATATCAGAAGATAACTCTTTGTTTTACTGAAAGCTTGACATTAAATGACTGGAAGCTAAAATATTTATATAATCTCCTCTTGATAGATACATGGGCTTTGTGGAATTGGAGGTATTTTGAATAAACTTACTTTGAATATTCATGTACAAGTCCCTTTTCTTCATACACTTTATAAGCTTTACCAAAGAAATGAGTAGAAAATACGAAGGATTCTCATATTCTCCCTCCTCTCCTTACATTAAAAAAATTATTAACGATCATTAAATTTTATATAATTATTCATATATTATTGTTGCTGTTATATACTGTCAAGTGGCTTGAGACTCATAGTACAATAGCCCTGAAACCTGCTCTCTCCTGGGTCAACCTTATTGTCTCTGACACACCTACCTTCACTACCCCAGTCACTAAATCAATCCATCTCATGCAGGTTCTTCCTCTCTTTTGCTATCCCTCCACCCTTCCAAGCGTGTTGTCCCTGTCCAAGGAATGGTCTCTCCTTGCAATATGTGCAAAATATGTCAGACGAAGTCTCAGAATCCTTGTCTCCAAGGAGAAGCCTGGTTTATCCCTCTCCAGGTCAAACCTGTTTGTTCTCTGAGCAGTCCATTCCATAGTATATACAATACTGTTCTCCAGTACCACAGCTCAAAGCCATCAATTCTCTTTCTATCATCCCTAGTCATTGTCTAGCTTTCTGATGCATAGCAAACAGGTGCACCTTAGTCTTCAGGCTGATGCCATTGCTCTTCAGTACTCTGGAGAAGTTCCTGACAGCAGACTTTGCCAGTGCAATTCATCTATTGATTTCCTGGCTACTGGTACCAAGAGTGTTGACTTTGGAGACAAGCAAACTAAAGCTGATAATAATCTTAATCTCTTCACCATCTATCATGATGCTAATTGGCCCAGTGGTGAGAATCTTTGTTTTCTTGATGTTGAGCTTCAATCCATATTGAAGGATACAGTCCTTGACCTCCTGAAGCGAGTACTTCAGGTCCTCCTCAGTTTCAGCAAGCATGGGTGTGTCATCTACATAATGCATGTTGCTGATGAGTCTTCCTCAACCCCAGTTATCTTCCTATTGTAAAAGTAGCAGTCTTATTGAGTATTTTTCCTTTTGTGACTGAGTTATTTAACTCAACATAATGCTCTCTGGGCTCTCATGTTGTGTCATACTTTATGAATACTTCATTGTTCTTTAGTGCTGCATAGTATTCCATTGTGTGAACATACCATAGTTTGTTGATGGGAGTTTGGATTTTTTCCATTTTATTACTGTGAATAATGCTGCTATGAACACAAACCTACATATCTCTGTGCCTTTCCTCTGATTTTCTTGGGATATAATACTGGGAGTCAAATAGCTGAATAGTATTGAATTTTGTGTTCAGCTTTTTGAGAAAAAGTCAAGGTACTTGGATTTTTTTAAGGTTTAAATTTAACTGACTTTAGATTCTTAAGTAGTTGTAAGTATACCAGCCACCTTGTTTCCCTCAATGGTCATATTTTGCAAATATGACCATGAGTTCTCTTCCCTCCTCTTCTCTCAAATATGCTAACATTTTGCAAAATTTAGCTCTGTAGGCATAGTCTGTAGGAATGTATGCTGCTAGACCAAAAGCTGTGCTTCTCCATGGTAGTTTGAATCCACAAGAAGTTCTGCAGAAGAAAAATGGGCAATCTCCTCTCCTCTGATTTACAACCTCAGAAGTCCAATGAAAGGTCAACTATTAGTGGATTCCTATTTGATGGCAATGAGGGGTCTTTGTCTGTATGTGTATACATTTAAAATATATTATCACCATCAAGAAGTTGATTTTATCTCAACCCACAGATCTTATTCAGATTTCACCAGTTTTAGAATCTGTGCAGTTGTACCACATGCATAGATAGACGTGAATAACCTCCACTATGACCAACACACCATAGTTCCTTCACCAGGATCAGGAGGACAGATTTGTGTTTATTCTATTTATTGTCACATTATAATACTCTAGCACATCAATCTGTGCTATGCAGGTGACACAACCCTGCTTGCTTAAACTGAGGAGGACCTGAAGTGCTTGCTACAGAGGGTCAAAGACTGTAGCCTTCAATATGGATTGAGGCTCAATGTCAAGAAGACAAAGATTCTCACCACTGGGCCAATTGGCAGCATCAGCATGGATGGTGAAGACATTGAGATTGTTCACAGCTTTAGTTTGTTTGGCTCCACAGTCAGCCCTCTTGGTACCAGCAGCCATTGTATTGCGATGGGAAAGTCTGTTGTAAGGGACCTCTCCAAAGTAATGAACAACAATGAATGGTATCACTCTGGAGACTAAGGTGCACCTGATCCAGGCCATGGTCTTTGCAATCACTTGCTATGTGTCAGAAAGATGAACAATCACTAGGGACGATAAAAGGAGAATTGATGCCTTTGAGCTGTAGTGTTGGAGAAGAGTATTGAATATACCATGGACTGCTAAGAAAACATACAGATTTGCCCTAGAGAGGGTTAAACCAGGCTGCTCCTTGGAGGCAAGGATTCTGAGGCTTTGTCTGACATATTTTGGACATGTTGCAAGGAGGGACCAGCAGGAAAGGAAGACCCTCTATGAGGTGGACTGATTCAATGACTGGGGTTATCAGGGTGGGTGTGTCAGATTTAGTAAAGTTGGCACAGGATAGAGCAAGGTTTAGGGCTGTGGTACATAGGGTCACTATGAGTTGCAGGTGACTCAACATCACATAACAACAACAACAACAACAGCAACAACAGCACATCAATACATATTTATTTATTTATTGCTAGGAAATAGAGAAATTATTTTTTACAGGAGAATCTACATTAAATATTATAAGCTTTGAGTCCTTATATAATTTGAAATGATATTCAAGCTGAGGAGTTTTTTGCTGTTGTTGTTGTTGATATTGTAATTAAAAAATTTGTGTATAGTATTTTTATTTTATATCATTTACTCACTGGTCTGTTTTTTTTATAAAGGCTGGTTATTATAATTTGTTCATTAGGCATATGATTTAATATGAATCCAGAAGCATTGCTGTGTAAGAGCTTTGAAAAGTGATTTAATATTGGTAGAAAAATATTATATAGTCTAACATTACTTTGAAATGCAGTATTTTGGCAAAATAAAAACCAAGTATCTACTACAAAGCTAGCCAAATGTTAAATATACGCCAGAAAAGTAACATGAGAGTAATTCTTCATTATAAAACTGGCAAGCCGTCATGTGGTCTTACTATCTTTTCCTGAGGGGATTCATTAACGGAGCAAAATTGGACAGAGACAAAATCTTTTCCCACAGGAGTAATATTCTAATCATTATTATGGACCTATTATTTTGGTTTTAATGCTGTAGCAACCGTGATGGCTGTTCAATCTCACTTGTTAATTTATGAGATATCTGACTTGCTTGTCTAATCTGGATACCAGCACTTTTCCTCTTTGTAAAGTTTCTTAGCATGTTCAGGAATTCAAAACCAATTTTTAACCGTGTTAATACCACAACACTATAACAGCTGGTAGCTTGAATAGATAACTTGATGTGCCCATTTAAATGAAAGAATTCAAGATGATCTATAAGGATCTATAAATTCAAGAGGCCCCACAATTTTTCACAAAACAATAAATCACTCTTCTAGCTTCTATATAGAAGAGTTAGGGCATTAATAACCTAAAAGTAACCTATTTACTGTTTCTCTCTTTCTTTTTAATCTTGTAGTCTTGTCATGCTTATATGCCATTGAGTGGGTTCTGATTAAAAGTGGTCCAATTACCACAGAATGAAATTCTGCCTGATTCAGCACCAGCCTCAATTTCTGTTGTGCTTACGCTTGTTGGTGAGGCCATTGAACTGACCAGGTGGTATTAATAAGTTCAAAATTGTCTCTCTATCTATCTATCTATAGATAGATAAATATAGAGATCTACATAGATCTCTCTCTCTCTCTCTCTCTCAAATATATGCATATATCAGTTATAAAACTGACATCAGTTTTCCTCAGCCTACAAAACTGGTTACTTTGCCTCAGAATTCTTCATTTCCTTTCTTCAGTGATGTAAAGTAGTTTAAGTGGTCTGTTTACTAGGAGAGGAAATGCGTCTTACCTAGATCAGCCTTTACCTCTTTGAAACTGTTTCCCCCAGCCATATGTAAATTGTGTCTTAATCTGCCTGTGTGCCAAGAGGTGAGGTGCACCTTTCCTGAGTTAGCCTTTATCTTTTCAGGGCCTGTTTTTCTCAGTCATGTGTTAACTCTTTTGTAGGTTGCCTGTTTACTGGTATCTGTGTTTGAATGTTTTTTTTCAGATGTAGAAATTCTTTGATTTTATTAACAAAAGTGCATTGTTAAGCGAGTTAGTGTCTCATTTTGGTATAAAAGCCCAATGACCACTCTCAGAGGAGGAGGCAGCCTCTAAGAAGGATCTCACTGCTTTCTCCCAGATCTGTAATAAAGTGCTATGGATATTGCAATCCATCTCTCTTATTGGCAATTGACTCCAGAAAGAACCTCTTGCATTTTCAGTAACAGAACCAATCCATCTCTTCAGGGCCTGCCTCTCCTTTTCTGATCCTATAATTCTCCAAGCATTATGTTTTTATCCAGGGACTGGTGCTTACTGATAACATGTTCAAAGTGTTGGAGATGAAATCTTGCCATCCTTACATCAAAGGAGCACTCCAACTACACTTCCTCCAAGACAGATTGTTCTATTATTTTGTCACTTTATGGAATGAAGTCAGTGCATTTCTTGAACATCACAGTTCAAAGGTATCAATGAAATTTTTTTTTTATTATTTTAGTGAAGTTTTACAATAAGATTGGTGTCATTCATTCACTCATCTGCATTTTCTCTCTTCCCTCTCCTCCAGTTCTCTTAGTTGTGCTTGTCCTGCTCCATATTCCTTTCACATATTCCAGTGCAATGTTCATTATCCATTCTTCTACTCTTACCACCTCTCCGCCCTGTCTTGACACTATTAGTGCATTAGTGGGCTTGTGCAGATATATTTGCCCCTTTAGTGTCTTCCAGACTCATATATGTATAGTAGTGTTTTATGAATTTATTATATTCAATGCTGTGTAGTAGTCTATCTCGTGAATGCACCTTGGTTTCTGTACCTTTTCAATTGTTGATGATATTCGGGCTGCTTCCATGTCTTTGCTACTGTGATTAATGCTATGAAAATGGGTGTGCATATATCTGTTTGTAATGCAGCTCTGATTTCTATAGTGCATAATACCAATAGTGGGATAGTTAGGTCAAATGGTATTTCTATTTCCACCTTTTGAGGAAGTACTAGACTGCCCTTCATATTGGTTGTACCATTTTACGTTCCCACTAACCTCTGATCTTTCCAAATTCTCTACAGCATTTGTTGTTTGCTCTCTTGGTGACCTTTGCTATTGCTGTTGTGATGAGATGATATCTGAAAGGAGAATATGGCAGTTGCCCCACCACCTCCAAACTCCACTTCCTGAGAAACTTAATAACACCTGAGCTTGTCATATCAAGGACCAGACCAAACAATGGTTCCTGATAAGAGTCTGAGCTTCAGAAAACAAAACAATACAATCTAAACCCTAACTAAATTAACATGCCAAATTCCAAGAAGTACCATCTTAGCCCTCCTCAGGAGCCCTATAAGAAAGAAACCCCCCAAACTGCCCGCATGCCATTTGGAGCCTGTCTGCATGCCATGCTGCTGGGTCACTTGGCGTCCCTCTCAAACCACGCAATAAAGGCCTGTTTGTTTCTTGGGACCAGCTTCTGTCTCTGTTTCTCTCACTCACACCCTCATATTCTTTTTTTTTTTTTTTTTAATATCTAGCAATATCTATGCCACAGCTGAATAAAAGAGAAACTTATAGACTGCAAAAAATATTTGGCAATAAAATATCTGATAAGGAACTCATAACTAAAATTTATAAAATATTCCGGTACGTCAACAAGAAAAAGACAATTCAATCACAAAATGGGTAAAAGAGATTAATAGAAGTTTCATCAAAGAAAATGTCAGTTGGCCCAGTAATCACATAAAAAAGGGAAATGCATATCAATACTTTTCAAAAGTTTTCCTTATTCATTGACCAACTTTCACATGCATATAAGGCAATTGAAAGTGGCTGGCTTGGGTCAGACATGTCCTAGTCTTTAATTGCATCCTTGGTCTTTAACTCTCACTGAGATCCTTGAGGGCAAGATTTGCCCATTGCATGGTGTCCTTTGATTTCTTTGTTGCTGCTTTCATGGATGTTGATTGTGGAGCCAAATGAAATTAAATACTTGACAGTTTTAATCTTTTCTCCATTTATCCTGATGTTGCTTATTGATCCAGCTGTGAGGGCTTTTGTCTTCTTGCAGTTGAGGTGTAATCCATACTGTAATTTGCAGCCTTTGATGTTCTTCAGTAAAGTGTTTCAAGTCCTCTTTACTCCTAGCAAGCACAGTTGTGTAATCTGTATATTAGAGGTTGCTGATGAATCTTCTTAACATCTTGACACCACATTCTTCTTTACAGAGTTCAACTTTTCATATGATTTACTCAGCATATAGATTGAATAGGCATCATGAAACGATACAACCCTTATGCATAACTTTCTTATTTTAAACCCTTTGTTCTGTTCAAACAATGGCTTAAAGTTAAGGATGAGCACAGTTGAAGGTTCTTCTCTATATTTTTTATAATTTGATCTGACTCACATATAGTCAAATGCCTTCATACAATCAGTACAACACAGGTAAACATCTTTCTACTGTTCTTTGGTTTAAGACAAGGTCTATCTGACATCAGCAATGATGTCACAAATTTGGAGATCATTATCTAGTTGATCAGAAAAATAAAACAAAAACTGAAATGCAATAATTATGACATGTGGCTCTCTTGATTGATTTCGTAAAGTGACAAGGTACAAGACCAACTTGTAAAATCAACCAGAGTCTTCTACAATAACAAAGAGAACTCTGAAAAGTAAACAAGAATTGGATAGTTTAGAATAATCATCCAAACATGGCAACTTAGGAATAAATCTAAGCAGATATAGAAAAACCTACATTAAAAAAAAAAAAAAAAGAAAAACCTACATAAAAAAAATCTACAAAATTTCACTATAGGAAACCCAAATTGATCTTCGTAAGTGGAAAAACATACCATCCAATATTACCAAAACCAATTTAGAAATATAATGTAATCCAGGTTCAGATCCCATCATCATTTTTCAAAGATATGGGGAAAGTTTTTACCTACCATTCATGGAAAGGAAAGAGAGAGCAGAAAAACAAAGTGATAATGAAAAAGAAAAATAAAGTAGGAAAACTTTCATTGCCAGTCTCAAAACTCAATACACAACCACAGTAACCAAAATAGTTTGCTATTAGTAGAGTAATGGATATATAATTGAGAACACAGAAATAAAATAATCAAACAATGGAAAATGGACTTACCATTCTGAGTCATGGTAAATCAAGATAGACATGTGATGGGCTTGTATCCTTTGTCCATACCTATTTAATTTGTATGTCAAGTAAATTATTCAATAATCTGTATTTTTTTAAAATTTTTTATTATTTTTTGTGTGAGTGTACCATCAGATCAGATCTGACTGGTACAGGAGGAGACTGCCCCTCCTTCCCCAGCAGAGCATCTGGTGGATTCGAACCTTGTGCCTCTGGGATTGTAGTTGCAGCTCCTTGCCACTAGGCCACCAGAGCTCCCCTTATAATCTGTATTTTTAAGAAGAAGAATGTGGCATCGGGATCAGAAGCAGAGTTGTCAACACTTTGCATTAAATAGATGACACAGCATTGTCTGCTGAGAGTTAAGATCACTTGATCACTTATTGATGAATATCAAAGACATAATACAGATTATGATGTATACTAACTTTGTAAGTAAACCAATATAAAATTAAAAATAATATATACAAAAATATGGACTACATCTCAGTATTCAAGAAGAAAAAATCCTCAGCACTGGGTCTATAGGTAACATCATGATAGATGGAGAAAGGATTGAAGTTGTCAATGATTTCATCTTCCTTGGATCAACAATCATCACTTTGCACCAGAAATCAGGAGATCAGGATATTTATTGCACTAGCCAAGTCTACTTTCAGGTATCTCTCAAAAATATTGAAGAGCAATGATGTCAGTTTGAAGTCTATGATGAACCTGACTCAAGCCATGGTCTTTCAAACACTTGTTATGCATTTGAGGACTTGACAGTGAATAATGATGATAGAAGAAGAACTGATACCTTTTAACAGAGTACTGAATGCCCCATGAGCTGTCAGAAGAACAGATATGTTTTGGAAAAAGTGAAGCCAAAGTTCTCCTTGGAGGCAAAAATGGTGAAGCTATGCCATCATACTTGGGGTATGTTGCTAGAAAAAGCTATTACGTGGAAAAAGGCCTCATGCTTGGAAAGGTGGATGCTAAGTGAAAAGAGAAAGGCTTTTAATGGCACCTATCAACAACAATAACATCAAATATATCGAAGCTAACTCAAGTTGGATCCAGGATTTAGGTGTCAAACCTAGACCTTTATAATGGAAATAAAATTTAAAAAAAAAATTGGGGGCAAATTTAGGAACTTAATCACTGACATGAATAAACTATCAAAGAAAACTGAAAATACACAGCCAACAGAGGATAAACTAGGTAATTATAACCTTGCGAAAATTACATCTTTATGTTCATAAAAATTTTTCCTCCAAGAATGAAAAATAAGAATCCACAGACTAGAAGGAAAAAAATAAGAAGCATTAATACATTTGACAAGGGATTAACCTCTAAAATGTATAGAAAACTCCAACACTGCTAAGGGGGAAAAATAACAATTAAATTACAAAACAGGCAGAGTACATGAATAGAAACTTTAACAAAGAATTCATTCATATAATGACATTCATTATATGTTAGTTGTTGTTGTAATGTGCCATGAAGTCATTTGTATTCAGAGACCTGTACAATAGCCCTGAAATCTGCTTTATCCTGTGCCAACTCTACTATTTCTGACACACCCACGCTTATTATCTGTCACTAAATTAATCTGTCTTATCAATGGTCTCCCTTTCCTTTTCTGTTCCTCCGCCCTTCCAAGCATGACATCCCTCTTTAAGGTCCGCTCCCTCCTTGCAACGTGCCCAAAGTATGTAAGACAAAGCCTCAGAATCCCTGCTTCCAAGGAGCAGCCTGGCTTTACTCTCTCCAGGACAAACCTGTTTGTTCTCCTAGGAGTCCATAGTATATTCAACACTCTTCTCCAGCACCACAGCTCAAAGGCATCAATTCACTTTCTATCAACCCTATTCACTGTCCAACTCTTTGATGCATAGTAAGCATTTGCAAAGACTGTGGTCTAGATCAGGCACACCTTAGTTTATAGACTTAGGTTCTTGCTCTACAGTACCCTGGAGAGATCCCTGACAGCTGACTTTCCCAATGCAGTTTGTCTCTTGATTTCCTGGCTACTGAGTACCAAGAATGTTGACCGTGGATCCAAGCAAACTGAAGCTGTTAATAATCTCTTCACCATCTATCATAATGCTGCCAATCAGTCCAGAGGTGAGAAACTATTTTCTTGATGTTGAGCTTCAATCCATATTGAAAGCTGCAGTCCTTGATCTTCTGCAGCATGTGCTTCAGGTCCTCCTCAGTTTCAGCAAGCAGGGTTGTGTCATCTGCATAACACAGGTTGCTGATGATTCGTCCTCGGGTCCTGATGTCACATTCCTCCTCATACAGCATAGCCTCCCAGATTATCTGTTCTATATATAGATTGAAAAAGTATGGAGATAGGATGCATCCCTGGTGTACACACTTCTCAATATTGAACCATGCAGTGTCTCCTTTCTCTATTTTGATGACTGCCTCCTGGTCATATAAGTTTCTCATAAACATAATCAAGTGTTATGGGATTCCCATTCTTCTCAGAGACAGCCACAGTTTGTTGTGATCTGCACAGTCAACTCCTTTTCAAAGTAAATGAAATACGTATAGACATTCCTCAGGTACTCTTAGTAGACATTAAAAAAAATGTTCAAGATCTCTGAAACTGTAAATTGGATGCAAGGAGATTTTCTATACTTTTCCTTAATTTGTTGGGTGGAGGGAGTGGATAAAATGAATTGGAAAATCCTGGGTAATGGTGGATAAAAGTCCAGTAATGGTTCATTTTATAAAACATAATGCATGGGAATGACCATATAAAACATGATGTCAATGAAGGAAAGTGTGGAAAACTAACTGCATAATACAAAAAGAAATAAAATAAAATAGCCTCTGGTGGATTCAAACCTCAACCTTTGTTTTCTATGGGCTCTGATGCCACTGGAACTCCTTTTTTAGCTTTTGTTGATATAAATCAAAACAACAATTTCCCTTTTGATCTCCTTGAAAAATGAATTTAGTATCTGTATAGAGATACATGTTGAACATGTAGATTGCTTTTGGTGGGATTGTCATTTTTACAATATTGAGTCTTCCTATCCATGAACAGGGAGCATTATTCCGTTTATTTGGGTCTTTTATTGTGTCTCACAAAAACATTCTGCAGTTTTCTTTGTATAGGTCTTTTGTGTCTCTAGTTAGGTTCACTCCCAAGTATCTCAATTTGTGATTAGCTGTTGTAAATGGTATTGCTTTCCTGGCTTCCTTCTCTGAGTCTTTTTGTTACTATAGAGGAATGTCACTAATTTTTGGATATTGATTTATTTTTTTCATTCTAACTGCTTTATTATAGAGGGTGTAAAGGCAAGCCAATTAACTAGCAACACTAGTACATAAAAAAGAAATCATTATTTAATCTTTGGAAACCAAGTGTCTGCATTGGGTGATAGAAAAACCTATCATTCAAGTTACTTTTTCTTCTATGGAAAATATTAGGTAAACTTCTTAAATCATTGAGATTGCATAAAAACTTTAATAGTGAAAACAGTAACAAACATGTCTTCTGTTGGGGAAATATTCTGTTTGAATAGGATTCTATAAGGCAGACCTTAGGTTATGAATATTTAAAATACAGGCAACGTGTGTTTACCTTTTATGTCAATTTGCCTTCATTTTGAAATGATTGAACCAAGGCTTACTAAAAAAAAAAACAAAAAAACAAAACAACCCAAAAACCTTCATCATAATTGCTTTCACTTGCTACACATGTAGCTTTCAAATCTTTGAAAGGGCTGTAAGCCCTTTTTTATTATTTAAATTTTAATGAAAGTTTATAGGGACTTTGAATTTCCATGCATTCATTGTTGCACATTTTCCTCTCTGATCAAAGCAGTGTTATTCACCATCGCAGGAACATGGAAACAGCCCAAATGCCCACCCACAATGGGATGGATTGAGAAATTATGGTACATTCACACAATGGAATACTATGCAGCACACAGGAACAATGATTTTGTAAATTTCTACTTAACGTGGGAGAGACTGGAGAGCATTATGATAAGTGAACTCACTCAGTCTCATAAGAACAAATACTGTTTAAGACCGTTATTGTAGAAAGATTACAAGGATTCAAGGAGGGAAGGGAGGAACTTAATCATAGGGTCATACAATTCGATGGGGGAGGGAGAGATGGATAGATGAAATGGGAAAGATCTGGTGTGAAAAACAATGTATATGAATTTTATGAACTTTGTAGGTAAACCTATATAAAATTTTAAAAAGTTATAAAAAAAAAACATAGAAACCATTGACAGAAACCCCCCCCCCAAAAAAACCAATAAAACCAAACAAACAACAAAAATCAAAAAGATCCAACAAATGAGGTATCATCTTACCCTGATAACAATAGGGAACTTCAACAAGACAGTAAATAACAAATGCTGGCAAAGGTGTGGAGGGATTGGAACTCATGTATACCATTGGTGGTACTTAAAATGGTGCAAACACTCTTGAAAACCATTTGACACTACCTTAGAAAGTTGAGAATAGAATTATTATTTGATCTCAGAACACCAGTAATAGGAAGACATTGGAATGAAATAAGAACTGTGACATAAATTAACATATGCATATAGATAGTTTTTGTATTTATAACTGTGAAGAGTTGGAAACAACCAAGTTTCCATTAATGAACAAAAGGATAAACAAAAGCTATAGTTCATTTAAACAATGAAGTATTATGCACCAATAAAAGTACTATCAAGAATTTGTGAAATAATGCCCGTCATGGATAGACCTGTAACAGATTGTAAAGTTGGCATAAAGATTATTATAGAATAAGACCACCATCATAAAAATTTAAAGAAAGGTTTATTATATACATGCGAATCAATCTTGGAGGATTAAGAAGGATAGGAAGGGAGGGAGTTGTTGTTTTGTTAGATTTCATCATGCTGATTACCACTCATAGCAACCCCAAGAACAACAGCTCTGAACCCTATTCACAAGTCATGGTATATTTAATTGGCACATATGCATGTGAAAGTTGTTGTTGTTGTTGCTGTTGTTATGTGCCATCGAGTCATTTGTGTCTCATAGTGACCCTATGTACAAGAGCCCTAAACGCCATTCTATCCTGTGCCAACCTCACTGTTTCAAACACATTCATTCCCACCACACCACTCATGGAATTGATTCATCTCGTCGAGGGTCTTCCTCTCCTGCGCCGTCCCTCCACTCTCCCAAACAGGATGTCCCTCTCCAAGGACCAGTCCCTCCTTGCAACATGCCCAAAGTATGTCAGATGAAGCTTCAGAATCCTTGACTCCAGGGAACACTCTGGCTTCACCCTCTCCAGGACGAACCTGTTTGTTCTCCTAGCAGTCCATGGTATATTCAGCACTCTTCTCCAGTACCACAACTCAAAGGCATCAATTCTCTTCCTATCATTCCTATTCACTGTCCAACTCTCTAGTGCATAGCACGTAATTGCAAAGACTATAGCCTAGATCATGCACACCTTAGTCTCCAGCCTGACGTCATTGCACTTCAATACTCTTGAGAGGTCCCTCACAGCTGACTTTCCCAGTGCAACTCGTCTCCTAATTTCTTGGCTGCAGTTACAAAGTGTGTTGACTGTGGAACCAAGTAAACAAAAACTGTTAACTATCTCAATCTCTTCACCATCCATACTGATGCTGCCAATTGGCCCAGTTGAACAATGAGGAAAAAAATGATGTATTTGAATCATGGTTTTGGAGAAGAGTACTGAATATATCACAAACTGCCAAAAAACCAGAGTGTTGAACTAAATCTTAGTATACGTGTATTATGTTATCACAGGGCTAATCCCTGGAGAAGTACACTATGCTCAGGAATGCAGAAGATCAGCCAATATTTCTCATTCTTTGACCCAGTTTCACATTGTGGGCATCTCTGTGTGGTTTTTTATTAAACTAATAGCTGATTTTTTTTGTATGTCCATGATTCCTTAAATGTACAGTTTCCATTTTTCCTTCCATTCTGACCAAATAAGGTTATGATATTAGTAACAATAAGAACAACTTATGTTGTTCTAAAGACTGTAAAAGTTGATTCATGTGTTAATTTATGTACTCCTGGCATCAGCCCTGTGAGGTAGACACTGTCAGTATGTGCTTTGATAGTTGAGAAAACTGAAGCACCGAGGAGGTGCTGCCTCACGGTAGCAGCTGACTCTAGGATCTGTGTTTTACATGCTATTTCATATCGCCTTTAGTGCATAACTCTGAGCAGAACTAGTGGAATAATGTGTTAAATGCTGATCTGCTAGGTGCTGGTAGTTCTATCCAACCAGCCCCTCTGAGGAAGAAAGCTGAGGTTACACCCAGTCTAATGTACAGGCTGGGAAATCTAACGTGCTGTTGGAAGCAATGGTAGAAGCTTGGATTTGGGTTATGTTTCAGCTATTCCATGATGATAGAGAGCTCTAAATAAACGAGGCAAGAAAAATGTTGACAGAAACTGATACTGGATCAAGCTATAGATAAAGAACCAGGAATCCAAAAGTTTGAAAGGCCAGCAGGGAGAGTGAAACTTTGCCAGCATCCTGCTAAAGAAAGGAACAAATTAAGATTGTATCACATGGTGGATGCCAAGTCATGCTGACTAGAATGTCCTTCATGGAAAGGCTTGCTGCCTGGCAGGAGACTAAGTGGTCACGCACGACTCCAGTTGTCAGCCCCTTAAGATCTGTCTGGGCTGCAAATTGTCACCCAGACTAAATCTATTTACTTTTTCAGTATAGTCGCCATCCAATGGCTGAAAGGGAGTACAGAATATACAGCACAGTCACTTGATCCTACTGTTGGACTCTCTGAAGGACAACACTCCAGAGTTCCCCACTGGGTGGCTGAAGATCTGTGGGATCCAGATAAGAATTTTATTCCTTCCTCTGGTCAACCAGGCTTCCTTCCCTTTCTTTCACAGATACTGGTCTCCAAGAGGCATCTTGTTTTCCAAATTCTGTCTGAACATCCGTTTTTGGATACCTAAAACCTTTATGTACTGTTAGATTTTATCCTGGCATTTTGGTCTTTCACTTTGAATTCACCCTAGTTAGTCAACTGAAAACATTTTTGGTGCTATAAATGCGCTGTTAAATTAGACTTACTTTGAACTCAGTGCCAGTTAAGGAATGAAAAGTCAGCTACATTTGATAAAATCAGTATTCAGAAAGCTTCCTTTGGTTGCCTGGCCACACAGTCTTTGAAACCAGAATGTGAATAATTTCCCCCTTTGTGTATCTATAACAGATGTGTATTCAATTGATTGACATGTTCAATATGCTATCACTCCCCAGTAAACCATTTTTTAAAATAAGCAGTGCTATAATGATATAGAAATATATTATTATCCAAATGAGGTAATTTAAATAAAAATACCTTAAAAATAACATATAATAAAATGATAAAAGAATACAGCCTTAAATTATAAAAAAACCCCTCACTATTAAATAATTCTACTGTATTTTTAAGTTTCTCTGTCATTATTTGAAAAATATGTTTTTGGAAACGAAAATAAAATGTAGGTAAAGAAAAGAAGTCAGGTCATTACTTCAGAGTTGTAAAAATGTAAAGCTTTGTAAACTTTATTTTATACTGAAAATACATACGCTCATAGAGACAGATAATCTTTTTTGGTTTCAGAATTTTGGCACTATAAAAATTATGTGGATAAGATACAGTCTGCCTGAAAGAATATAAATGAGAAGTGTATGTAAAATACTTCAAAGTCTAGTGTCCTTTGATGATTGTTTTGACATTTTTGTAAAAATAAACTCTGAATGTTCAGAGGCTTCCAGTTTCAAAACTTGCAGAATTTAAACTTGTTCTGGGAATATTCACTCACAGTTCACCTGAACACAAATTCTAAAGACTCACTAGAAAACAATTCCAGTTCACCTGCTCCACGTAAGCTTTCTTCTGTCGTTACTATGTACGTTTGCATTTAAATCACAAAAACATTAATTTAAAAGTAATAAAAATAAAATAAGATGAAGGCACTAAATTTTTTCAGAAAGAAGAAAAAGACCAGGAGATAATTCAAAGGGACCAGTGAAAAGTAAAAAAAAAAATTAAATAAATAAATAAAAATAGATGTAGACAGTCCAGGTTACCAACGTCTACTTGTGGACGTTGTTATTATTTTATTGTTGTTATTAGGTGGCATTGAGTCAAATACAACTCATAGCAACCCTATGAACTATAATTCTGAAGCTTGATCTATCTTATGCTACCTCACTATCTCCAATACACTTGAACCCATTGTTACACTCACTGTATCAATTCATCTTATTGAGAATTTCCTCTCTTTCACTATTCTTCACCATTCCAAGTATGATATAGTCTTTTCAAGGACCAATTCCTCTTAATTTCATGTCCAAGAATATGAGATGAAGCTAAGCCATCTTCACCTTTAAGGTTGCACTTTCTCCAAAACATGCTTATTTGTTCTCATGGAAATCCATGGATTATTCCGTACTCTTCTCAAACACCACAACTCAAAATGCATCAAGTATGTGAGAGGGAGCTTTATAATCTTTGCCTCCAAGGAGCACTCTAGATGTTCTTTCTCTTAGACATACTTGCTTGTTCATTTGGCAATCCACAAGGTATTCAGTATTCTTCTCCAATGTTATTCAAAGTTATCATTTTATTTCTGTCACCGTTATTCACTGTCTAGCTCTCAGATGCAGAGCAAGTGATCAGAAAGGCCATTACCCGAATCAGAAATACTTTTGTCGTCAAACTGACATCCTTGCTCCTCAATAATGTGGAGAAGTTCCTGACTTCAGACTTTCCCAGTGCAATACATCTCCTGATTTCCTAACTGCTGGTACTAAGAGTGTTGAATGCGGGTTCACGTAAGATGAATTTGTTGACAATTTCAAGATGTTCTCTATCTATCATGATATTGCCTATTGGTCGAGTAGTAAGAAACTTTCTTTTCTTGATATTGAGATGCAATCCATGTTGAAGGCTGTGTTTTTTTTTTATTCTTTTTTTATTAAATTTTATTAGTTTTAATGAACATTTACAGAGATTTTGGGTTTTCATTCATTCATTGTTGCACTGTTTTCTCCACCCTCCTCCCCCTGTTTTAATTGTCCAATTGCCACAGTGCTTGTCAAAGCCAGTTCTGATTAATCTCCTTTGTCAGTGTGTCCCTTGCCATTCCCTATCACTCCTCCCTGAGAGAGACTTCACCCTGATTCATAAGGAAAAGGGGATGGTGTATTCTCTTAGCTACTTCCTGCTGAAAAGGGACACTGTGGGTTTCAGGGTGAAGGTCTTCTCTCACTACTCTAAAGGGCCCCCTTGGCAGTAGGAAACACATTTACTATTATGGAGATTGATTTTGGGATTTAGATGCGAAGGCTGTGTTTTTTTATCTTCTGCCTCAAGTGCTCCAAGTCCTCCTCCCTTTCAGCAAGTAAGGTGTCATCTGCACAATGCAGGTTATTGATGAGTCTTCCTCTGATCTTGTTGCCACGTTCTTATTCAGAGTCACGTTTCTTGGATAATTTGCTCAGCACACAGATTGAATAAGCATAGAAAAAAAATAGAATCCTGACACATTACCTTCTTAAATGTGAATGATCTAGTGTTCCCTTTTGTAAGCTGTAGTGGCATCCACTTCCTAAACCACATGCCTCTGGAAACTCTATGAACTTTGAGAAATGACCATAGTTATAGAAAGGCTTCAGATATTTTGTTCATAGGGTCATCGTGAGTCGTGCTAGACTCAATGGTCATTGTCATCATCAACAACAAAAGCAGTGTTCCCTTGCTCTATTCTCGCAACAGGCTCTTGGTCTAAGATTTACATGAGCACAATTAAGTGCTATGGGACTCCCATTCCTCTCAATATTAGCTGTTACTTTTTATAATCAACACAGTCAAAAGCCTATGCATAATCAAGAAAGCATAAATAGAAATTTCTCTGATATTCTTTACTTTCGGGTAGCAATGATATTCCTGGTGCCAACGTGTCTTTTAAATCTTGCTTGAACTTCTAGAAGTTCCCTATCTAAGTATAGTTCTTGCCATTTTTAAAATGATCTTCAGCTGCTTGTTCCTGCTTATATGGTATGTCCTAGAATTTTTCAGAATCAGTCAGTTCTTTTTGATACAGTGACTTTGTATTCCTTCCACCTTCTTTTGATGTTTCATGGCTCATTGAATCTATTGCCCATAGCATCTTTCATTATTGTTACTTGAGGCTTAAATTTGTTTTTTTCAGTTCTCTCAGCTCGAGAAATGCCGAACAAGTTCTTCCCTTTTTATTTTCCAATCCTAGTTCTCTGCATAGTCCATTATAATACGTGGCTTAGTCTCATGTTGCCCTTTGAAATCGTCTGTTCAGCTTTTTCACTTTGATATGTTTTCCCTTTATTTTGACTTCTCAATGGCCTAGTGCTATTTTCAGAGTCTTTTTTGAAATTTATTTTGTTTGTTTTTTTCTTTCTCCTTTGTCTTTGTAATGAACTTATGCTCTCTTCAAGGATGAAATCCTTGATGGCATCTCACAACTCATCTGGTCTTCGATCATTGGTATTCAGTGCTTCAAACCTGTCATTTTTTTTTATTACTCTGATTTATTTACAAAGTTTGAATACATTGTTTTTCACAAAAAAGTCCTTCCAATACCTTCACCCCATCCACCCATCAAATTGTGCATTCCTATGATTTACATTCAACACCCCCAATCCTCACTCCTCTATTTTCACCACACCCCCCAACTTGGATTCTCATTACTCATTCTACAATAGTGGTTTTATACAATATTTGTCCTTGTGAGACTGAGCTAGTTCACTCAGCATAATGCTCTCCAGTCTCTTCTAAGTTAGGTAGGAATTTACAAAAGCATTGCTTTTGCGTTCCACATAGTATTCCATTGTGTGAATGTACCGCAACTTCTCAATCCATTTATTTGTGGTTGGACATCTGGACTGTTTCAAGGTTTTTGTGATGGTGAATAACGCTGCTATGTGTACAAGTTTCCGTTTAAGCCTCAGTTCTCATTTTCTTGGGGTATATTCCAAGCAATGAAATAGCTGGGTCATACGGAATTTTTATGCTCAGCTTTTGAAGGAAGCACCAAACTGCCTTCCAGAATGATTGTACCATTGTACAATCCCACCAACAATGTAAAAGAGTTTCTATCTCACCACATCCTCTCCAACATTTGTTACTCGCTGTCTTGTTAAACTGTGCCACTGCTACTGGAATGAGATGGTATCTTACTGTGATTTCAATTTACATATCTCTTATTGCCAGTGATTTGAAGCATTTCTTCACATGTTTGTTTGAATATCTTCCTCTGTGAAAATTCTTTCCATGTCTTTTGCTTGTTTTGTAACTGGGTTATCAGACATTTTCTTGTGGAGGCCCAGGAGTATTCTATAAACTTTCATTATGAAACTCTTGTCTGAGATGGTATTGCCAAATGTTTGTTCCCAGTCAATTGGTTTTATTTTCACTCTGTTGGGAAAAAATTTTGATGAACACAGGGATTTAATCTTTAGAAGGTCCCATCCATCAATTTTATCCTCTTCAAAGTATACATTTCTGGCTGTATTTTGCAGTCTTTATACTGTAGACTAAAGTTTCTAAGCTTGATCCCAGTTTGTTTTTTAGGAACTTTAAGGTTTTGGGCTTTACTCCCAAGTCTCTTATCCACCTTGAGGTGATTTTTGTGTATGGTGTGAGATGTGGATCTTGTTTCAGCTTCCTGCAGGTGGAAGTCCAGTTTTGCCAGCATTGTTTGTTGAAGAGATTGTCCCCATTTGGTAGGTTTTATTTCCTTGTCAAATGTCAATTGAGTATAGATAGCTGGGTCTATTTCTGGGTTCTCAATTCTATTCCATTGATCTATATGCCTGTCATTGTACCAGTAACATGCTCTTTTGGTTACTACCACTGTGAAGGAGGTTTTGAGTTCAGATAGTGCTATACCTCCCACTTCATTTTTGTTTCTCAGAAGTGTTTTGCTTATTCGGGGTCTCTTGCCTCTCCATATAAACTTAACAATTTGCCTTTGGATCTCCTTGAAAAATGGTATCTGTACTGAGATTGCTTTGAATATGTAGATTGTTTTTGACAAGATTTTCATTTTCACAATATGGAGTCTTCCTCTTCATGAACAGGGAACATTTCCCCATTTATTTAGGTCTTTTATTTTGTATTTCAGAAATGTTCTGTAGTTTTCTTTGTATAGTTCTTTGTAGCGCTCTTTCTCTCTCTCTCTCTCTCTCTCTCTCTCTCTCTCTCTCTCTCTATATATATATATATATATATATATATATCTTATATCCTGCCTCTCTGCTAAATTGGCCTACTATCTCAACAGTTTTTTGTTGAGTTCTTGGGATTTTCTATGTACACTATCATAATATCTGCATATAGCTATATTTTAACCAGTTTTTTGCTGATCTGGATGCCTTTTATGTCCTTCTCCTGTCATATTGCCTTAGCAAGCACTTCCAGGACAATACTGAATAGAAGTGGTGACAATGGACATCTTTATCTGGTCCCTGTTCTGAAGGAAATTGTTTTATCCATTGAGAATGATATTGGTTCAGGAATAGGTTTTTTATCATATTTTGGTTCTCACGGACTCATTTTCTTTTTCTTCTGCCTTAATTCAGACTTGTACATCAGTAATTGATTGTCTAACCCACAGTCTGCCCCAACCTAGTTTTGACTGGTGACATTGAGCTTCTCCAACAATTCTTTCCACAGATATAGCCAATCTGCTTTCTATGCAATTCATCAGGTGAGGTCTGTGTATGAAGTCATCATTTGTGTCTTTTTTAAAAAAAATGTATTGCAATCAATATAACAGTGAAAATACAAAATTCCACCATCCTATTTCCAGCCTTATTTATTTCACCAAGTTCATACTTTCTGACCACTGGGGCTTCATTGTTTCCAACTTTTACATTCTGGTCACCAAGTATCATGACGGCATCTTGATTGCATGTTTGGTCAATTTAAGCTACAAGGTTTGGAAAAAGTTTCAATTTCCTTTTCCTTGGCTTTGCTGTTGCTGCATATATTTGAATAATAATAGCATTATCAGATTTTCCTTGTATGCGTATGGATAATATGCTATCACTCACAACATTGTGCTTCAGGATAGAACTTGAACTTTTTTTAGTATCAACACCATTCATCTTCTGTTTTTTATTTTCAATGTATTATACTGTGAGATTTTCTTACTCAAAATGGCCAAAGCTAGTCCATCTCATCTCACTAAAGCCTAGAATGTTAATGTTCATGTGTTCCATTTCATTTTTCACAATTTCTAGTTTTCCGACATTCATTTATCTTACAGTCCATGTTCCAATTACTAAAGGATGTTCACCACTATTTTTATTACTGAGTCATCCCCTCAATGTAGTATGCTCACTTTCTAGCCATAGAAAAGAGCTCAATCTATTATTGCTTTCATTTCTACAATTTAATTTAATAAACCAGAGATTTGGGTCAATAAGTTATTTATACTTGAGTTTCTATCATCTCAAATCCCTTTATGACTATTAACTTTTCAATAATGACTGTGTTGGGAACTTCATTAAAAGTGACTTGATTTAAATTCACAGTAATGTATTGATCAATACAGATAAAGGAAAAATGAACCTTATATTAGCAAGCCTAGAATTTTGATCAGCTTTGCAGCTTTGCAGCTGTCAGTGTGAGAGTGAACTATTCATGTGGGACTGTCTAAGATTTTTTTTCCTGAAATATACAGGTGATCCCTATGGAGTTTATTAAAGAAAATATGTCATCAGAATTATTTGCAACTGGCATTTATCATTTGCACCTGGCATTTTATTAATATGCTATCTAGTTAAGACTACTCATTGTCAAGATAAATGCCAACATTACCAAGCTTAAACTGCCCAAGAGAGAAGTAAGGTTAAAGCCAAATAAAGAGAGCTATTTTTTTAGTAAGTGTTTTAAGTGGATAATTTTAGGATTAAAATTTACTTGAGGCATGGAAATTAGCCAAATGCATGGAAAATTTGGGGATTTGTTTCTGGTAAATGTTATGATCATGAATTTTTTTTACACATTTTTAGGAAATTCTTAGAAATACAATTGCTATTTGGCAGTGCTATGAGAACTTTTAAAATTTGTTGTTGTTATTTTATTTCACATTGAGTTTCTTAGGATCATTTCTCTTCATTGTGTCTTACAAAATTAATTGATCTATGCCCACTATTCCCTGTCATTTCAAATCCCACTGGATCTTTCCTAATTATGGACAATCTCTCTATCATTGTTGTTGAGTTGAAGTTAACTCATATCTGGCACTCTTTTGGGCTTCTGAGACAATAAATTGCACAAGAGGAGATTCCCAACTTCTTCCCTCAAAGCTATTAGTAGTGTTGAATTGCCAGATAAGTGTATGCTTTAGACTAGCAGCAAAACTATCTACAGATTACTCCATCAGAGCACCTTTTGTGGACAATCAGTATGTGTGTGTGTGTATTATATCTTTGCAATCACTTGCTACGCATCACAGAGTTGAACAATGACTCGGGATGATAGAAGGTGAATTGATGCCTTTGAGCTGTGGTGCTGGAGAAGAGTATTGAATATACAATAGACTGATAAGAAAATGAATAGCTTTGTCCTAGAGAGGGTGAGGCCAGTCTGCTCCTTGGAGGCAAGGTTTCTGAAGCTTTGTCTGACATACTTTAGACATGTTGCAAGGAGGGACCAGTCCTTGGAGAGGAATGTCATGCTTGGTAGGGTGGAGGAAGACCTTCAATGATATGGATGGATTCAGTGACTGGGGGTAGGTGTGTCAGAGATGGTGAGATTGGCACAAGGTAGAGCAGGGTTAAGAGCTGTTGTACATAGGGTCGTTATGAGTCACAGGTGACTCGACAGCACGTAACGACAACAATATACATTATACATAATATACATGTTATATATAATTTTACACACACACACACACACATACACATACACATATCTCCAGAGGTAAATAAAAAACTTAAAAATATTACAAGCAAATGGAATTTTTAAAGAAAGTTTTATGCATTAAAACATACCTCTAATTTGTTTAATTAACACAAGTATATGCAATGTTTGCTATATAACAGATAATCTCTGAGGTCTTGAGGCTACAGCATTAAAATGGACAAAAGTTATGTGTTCTGAAACTTCTATTCCAGTGAAAGAAGTAGACAAGAATGAAAAAAAGAAGAAAATTGATCACAGTTTTAGCAGTGTGTATTGCACAAAGAGATAAGCAGGGGTAGAGACAGAATTTCCAGGAATGGCCTCTTAGAGGAGGGTGATAGTTGTGCAGAGATCTGCATGATGAGGTAAAGTAATGAGATATTCTAGGCAAATAGCCTTTTCAGTAAAGTGAAGATAGAGTTCTGAGTATGTGAGTAAGACAAAGAAATCCACTGTGGCTGAGCTTGAAAGAGTAAAAGGGGTTATAATAAGAGAGGGTACTGCTGATTGTTTATCCTTGCAGAACTGTTATGAATCCCACATGGTTATGATGATTTTTTTTATACTATTTTGGATTATTTTGGCTAGGATTTTGTTAATGATTTTTGCGTGTATATTCAGAAAGATACTGGTCTCTAGTTTTCTTTTTTTGTGATATCTTTGCCTGGTTTTGGTATTAAGGTTATGTTTGCTTCATAGAATGAATGTCTCTGGGAATGTTCCTTTTCTTAAAAAAAAATTAGGTAGAACTGGGAATAAATATTTTCTGAGTGTTGGTAGAATTCAGCCATTAAGCCTTCTGATCCAGGACTTTTTGTGGGGGGGTCTTTTAATGATCTGTTCAATTACTTCTTTCATGATGGGTGTGTTCACATGTTCTAAATCCCCATGTGTCAATCTGGGTAGAGCGTGAGTTTCAAGGAATTTGTCCATTTCCTCTAGGTTTTCGAATTTATCAGAGTATGTTGTTGTTGATTGCCATTGAGTCGAACACAACTCACAGCAACCCTATGAACAAAAGGCCTGAAGCCTTTCTATAACTATCATCATTTATCAAGTTCATAGAGTTTCCAGAGGCATGTTGTGTAGGAAGTGGATGCCACTTGTGCTTCCAATATCATAGGATAGCTTTTCATAATATTCTGATATCATAGCTATTTTGATGTTACCTCCCTCATTTCTTAATAGAGTTATTTGTGTCTCCTCTCCTCTCCTCTCCTCTCTCCTCTTCCTTCTCTTCCTCTCTCTCTCTCATCTTTTGTTAAGTTTATCAATGGTTTGTCAATTTTATTGACCCTTTCAAAAAACCAGCTATTCATCTTGTTGATAGTTTAAATTGTTTTTCTGTTTTCTATCTCATTGATTTCAATCGCTGTTTTTATAATTTCCCTTACGTTAAGGGCTGTGGGATTAGATTATTGTTCTTTTTCTGTTTAATGGAGGTTTTGATTTAGATCATTAATTTTGCTTCTTTCTTCCTTTTTTATGTATTTGCCTATTGCTATGAACTCCCCCCTGAGGACTGCCTTAGCTGTATCCCAAAGGTTTTGATAAGTTGTATTTTCATTGTCATTTATTTTGAGGAACTTTTTAATTTCATTCTTTATTTCTCCTATAACCCAATTGTAGTCTAGCAGGGTGTTATTTAGCTTCCACATGAGTGGTTTTATAAGCTTTATTCTCTTGTCTTTAACTTCTAGTTTATGGTATTGTAGTCTGATAAGATATTTTGTATTATTTCAATGTTTTTTTAATATGTTGAGGTTTGCTTTGTGTTCTAATATGTGATCAGTTCAGGAGAATATACCATGTGCACTTGAGAAGAAATTGAATTGAATTTTAGTTGAGTGCAATACCCAGAATACACTCACAAGGTTTAGGTGGCTTAATGTATATAGTTTAGGTCTTCTGCATCTGTTTTAAGTTTCTTTCTAGTTGACCTATCTTGTGATGATAGGGATGTGTCCTGTCTCCATACCTTTTCAACCTATATGCAGAACAGATTATCTGGGAGGCTGGGCTCTATGAGGAGAAATGTGGGGTCAAGATAGGTGGAAGATCTATCAACAATCTGTGTTATGCAGATGATACAACCTGCTTGCTGAAACTGAGGAGGACCTGAAGTGCTTGTTGCAGAGGGTCAAGAACTGCACCCTTCAATATAGACTGAGGCTCAATGTCAAGAAGACAAAGATTTTCACCACTGGACCAATTGGCAGCATCAGGATGGATGGTGAAGAGATTAAGATTGTTCACAGCTTTATTTTGCTTGGCTCCACAGTCAACACTCTTGGTACCAATGGCCAGGAAATTAAAAGGCATATTGCCATGGGAATGTCTGCTGTTAGGGACCTCTCCAAAGTGCTGAAGAGCAATGGTGTCACTCTGGAGACTAAGGTGTGTCTGATACATGCCATGGTCTTTGCAATCACTTGTTATGCATCAGAGAGTTGGACAATGACTAGGGAGATTAGAAGGAGAATTGATTCCTTTGAGCTGTGGTGCTGGAGAAGAGTATTGAGAGTACCATGGACTGCTAGGAAAACAAACAGATTCATCCTGGAAAGGGTTAAACCAGGTGGCTCCTTGGAGGCAAGGATTCTGGGGCTTCGTCTGACATACTTTGGACATGTTGTGAGGAGAGACCAGTCCTTGGAGAAGGACATCATGCTTGGTAGGGTTGAGGGACAGCGCAGGAGGGGAAGACCCTCTATGAGGTGGGTGATTCAGTGACTGGGGTAATCGGGATGGGAGTGTCAGAGGCAGTACAATTGATAGAGGACAGAGCAGAGTTTAGGGCTGTTGTACATAGGGTTGCTGTGAGTCACAAGCAACTTGATGGCACATAACCACAACAACAACAACTAGTTTATTTACAAAATTTGAATACATTTTTTTAGAGAACAGAATCTTTCCATTTTCCTCAAGCTCCAACCAAAAATTTATACAGCCCCATAATTAATCCTCTCCCTACCTCATCCTTCTGCTTCCAGCCTCTCCCACTGCTCTTGGATCCTTATACTCATTCTACAATAATGGTTTTATACAACGTTTATCCTTATGGGACTGAGTTAGTTCACTCAGAATAATGCCCTTCAGTCCTTCTCAAGTTAGGTAATAATATACAACATCATTGCTCCTGTCTGCTGCATAGTATTCCATTGTGTGACTTTATCATCATTTCTCATACCATTAGTTTGTGGTTGGGCATTTGGGCTGTTTCCATCTTCTTGCAATGGTGAATAATGCTGCTATAAACATAGGTGTACAAATCTCAGTTTGTGCTTCAGTTCTCATTTTCTCAGAGTATATTCAAAATACTATTGTTCAGGTCTTTCATTCATAGGGTTACTATGAGTTGTCTATGACTCGCCGGCACTTAACAACACCAGCACCTACATAGAGAAAGCTCTGAGTGCCTAGTGGATAGAAAGTTATGCTACCAAGTCAAAGGTGGGTGATTTTAATTTGCAGGCCTCAGGCCTGGTTTTAATTGGTTTTGGTCAAACATTCTTTTAAGTGGTATAGCACTGGCCTATGTGTTTGCTGTTTAGAGGTAACTTGTGGTTACTGTGATGCTAAACACTGTGACACTGGTGCATCAAGTGTGATAATAGTTACCCACAGTGGACAGTGTTTGGTGGAACTCCCTGATTAAAACAAGCTTGGAAGCAGGAATGGTATCCATTTCCAAAATAGCTTGCCTCCGTAAACTCTATGAACTTGGAGAAATGAAGAAAGTTATACAATTGCTCATGTCTTTCGTTCATCCCTCTCAGGCTCTGGAATTCCAATCACACATATGTTGTTCCTTTTGATGTCTCTCCTTCTTGATTCTATTGTTTTCTTCATTTTTAAAAAGATCTCATCTATGATTTTTCTTCTAGTATGTTTCCATTGATGTCCATGTCTTCTGTCTTACTGTCTTTCTGTTCCATCTCTTCTGTTCTACTTTTTTTGTCCCTCAAACATATTGGATATTTCTGCTATTTTGTTCTTAATGTTCTGGACTGTATTTTTATGCATTTCTATTATTTCAAGTACTGTGTTGGCTTAACTCTCTCTGTCTTGTAATTACTTTTATGTTCTTGTACCTTTTTATCTATACTATCAGTTCTTTCTTCCATCTTTTGCATTTTCTTTCCTTCTCGTAAATACGTTTCTTTTCTAAAAAGTTTTCTTTTATATTGGCTTATTTACAAAGTTTGTATACATTGTTTTCCAAACCAGATCTTTCCCATTTCCTTCACCACTGCCGCCCTCCTCATCCCTGGCTTTATGTCTCTATAGCATTTGCTTTTTTAATAGCTTCCATTGTTTCTTTCATCATTTGCACCTTTTTCAATAGCTGTTCAATCAACTCCATACAAACATATTTTTCTGGTTCTGTATCTTCAGGTATTGTTTTTATTTCTGACTTCCACTGTTTCTTCCATAGTTTGTATTTTGTTTCATAGCTATTTAAATTACTCCATATGTATATGTATCTTCTATCATTCAGACTCTGAGGTATTCATTGGGTCTGTAATATTCTGGGTTTTGTTGATTTTTGTTTGTTTTTAAAAAAGCTTAATTAGGTGTCGTTTTTTTCTACAGAGTTTGAAATAGTTTATTGCTTTATTGAAATTATATGAAATTTTTCTTGAAAAGTGTTTGGCTCGTTCCTTTGTGTTTGTGTAAGTTGTTGGTAGTTCTAATTTTTATGATGTTATTTTTTTAAACAAAAATGGACAATTTTTATTACATGATAATAAAATAAACCCTGTGTGACAGAGCTGAACATGGCATATCCTCCTCTTTCTTTTCCTTTATTTTTCAATTTTTCTTCTTCTACTAGCTTATTTGTAAAACTCAAATAAAATTCTTTCAATTTCCCTTATCCCCCCATTAAATTGTACAATGCAATAATTAAACCCCCCCTTCCGCTGTATACCTACATTCCTCTGCTTCCAGCCTCTCCCACCCCACCTGGATCCTTATACTCATTCTATAATAACAGTTTTATACAATATTTATCCTTGTGGGACAGAGTTAATTCACTCAGCATAATGTTCACCAGTCCCTCCGAAAACTGAGGCATAAAATGAGATTTGTACACCAATGTTTATAGCAGCATTATTCACCACTGCAAGAACATGGAAAGAGTGCAAATATCCAAACACAAACAAATGGATTGAGAAACTATGGTGCATTCACATAATGGAATACTATGCAACATGCAGGAGCAATAATGTTAGGACGTTATTGATTAGTTGCCATCCTAAAATGTTTAATCTATAGGGTGGACCATTCATTCTACTGGAAGTCCTTTCTGGGAACATTTGCCTTTCCTAAAATCCTTCTGGTCTGTATTGGAGCCCTCCAGGAATCTTGCCTTACTATAGTCCTTTCTCACAAGCTCTATTTTCTTTCTGTGTCTGGAGAGTGTGGCTGAATGGTAGGAGACCAAGTGCTCTGCTTAAGCAATTTCTGTTCAGAAATTCAGA
>NW_006400118.1:395459-405520 GCF_000299155.1 Elephantulus edwardii
GTCCCTCTCCAAGGCCTGGTCTCCCCTTGCAACACGTCAAAAGTATGTAGATGAAGCTTCAGAATCCTTGCCTCCAAGGAACAGCCTGGTTTCACCCTCTCTAGGATGAATTTGTTTGTTTTCTTAGCACTCCAAGATATATTCAATACTCTTCTCCAGCACCACAGATCAAAGGCATCAATTCTGCTTCGTCATCCCTAGTCCTTGTCCAGCTTTCTGATGCATAGCAAGTGATTGTGAAGACTAAGTCCTGGATCAGGTGGATCTTAGTCTCCATACTGACATCATTGCTCTTCAGTACTCTGAAGAGGTCCTTAACAGCAGACTTTGCCAATGCAATTAGTCTTTTGATTTCCTGGCTGCTGATACCAAGAGTGTTGATTGTGGAGCCAAGAAAATGAAAGCTGTTAATAATCTCAATCTCTTCACCATCTATTATGATGCTACCAATCGGCCTAGTGGTGAGAATCTTTGTTTCTTTGATGTTGAGCTTCAGTCCATATTGATGGTTGCAGTCCTTGACCTTGTGCAGCAAGCACTTCAGCTCCTCCTCAGTTTCAGCAAGCGGCAGATGACACAACCCACTAGCACATGGAAAAAGGCATAATGCCAGAAAAGGTCAACAAAAAAGAGAAAGAGCTTCAACAAGATGGGTAGACGCAGTGTGTTTTCCTGAGGTCTAACGCCTCCTGACGACATACTCAAGGTATGTGAGATAAAGCTGATAAACAGATGGAAAAAAAAAAATATATATATATAATGTGAAACCCATGGCAACGGAAGTAATTTCATAGTAAAGAGGGAATTAAATTTTAATATATGCTACAACATGAATGAAACTTGAAAACATTATACTAAGTGAACTGACTTAGATACAAGTGGGCAATTATTATATTATTTCATTGATATGAAATATAGAGAGACAGAAAGTATGATACTCATAATCAGAAACTAAGAAATCAGGGAACAAGGTGTAATTCGGTGGGTGCTGAGTTTCTGTTTGGAGTAATGAAAAGGTTTTGAAAAGCAAACAGTGATGATAGTTTCACAACAGTGTGAGTGAAGTTGATGTCATGTATGTTGTACAATTGAAAAGGTAGCATTTACTTCATTATAACTACTAATATGTCCCAAAATTATGAAAACAAATTAAACATTGACATCGATCTAGAAAACCCTACACAGGTTTGTCCAGTCTATATATTAGCTCAAAAGGTCTACTTCAATGTATCAGCTTAACATGGAAGGACATTTAAATCATAGCATGAAATAGTTACTGCTATTTGCTTCTATAGTAAACAATACCCATTTAGTCCCTTCGAGATTCTTTTAACAAATATTAAATATTCTTTTAAACATTATCATGAAGCTGCTCAGCATTATAGCAAAATAGTTTGATTTTGTTTTCAGAGAAATATAATTATTTCTCTTTCCTCTTTTATGCTCTAATAAGAGCCGATTCTTATAAAGATGCTTTATTTTAATCCAAACTTTAGGTGTTCCTTATGAGCATCTGTTTGCTCAGAAGACTAATTTAATGCCAAAAAAATTCTGTCTCTGTGTCTAACACCAGCCATTATGTTTATAATTTATTCTTATTATGTTTTCAATGAAATAAGAGGTTAATAGGTTATTCCTCTTCGTATATAACTCAGTATAATAACAACTACTTTTATTTTTAAAGACACATATAGTCCCTAGCTGCTGATTTGTTTTTGTTGTCCCCTGCGCCCACCCCCCCACTGTGCTTCCATGGAAGAAAGCAGTGATAGAGATGGGGGAAAGAGTTAGTAAATCTTTTATGTTTATTTTTAAGAAACCCTATCTAATTTAGCCTAGAACAGCTTACTGGGAACACACATAAAAGACTTTGAATCTTTTCTAATGTTATGATATATAAACATATATTATTAGTAGTATAAAATGATCATAAATATTTTTGTCTTACCTATGTTTCCTAAGCAGTTAAGAGTTATTAAAAACAGCAAGTTCACCTAGAGACAGTACTTTCAGGTGCAAGGGAGAGAAGGAATATAACGTGAACTGGAAAGGTCCCTCAATTTGGGGACCTGCCACAGAGAGCCATCTCAGGGGCCAAACAAGACACTAGAGTTTGGGACAGAGAAGAATTAGGGCAAAGAATGGCTTTCTCAGCTGGCATTATTCTCACAGCAAGAAAGAGAGCTGACTTGAAACTCCTCTGGACACAAACTGCTTAAGTCAGTGCCTCTGATCTCATGCCACTCTAGAGATGAAAGAAGACATTAGGCTTCAGGAAAGAAGATGCCATCTGGTGAGATACTCTTCCCCAGGACCAAACCTTTCAGGCAGTGGAGAGAAGGGACTGAAACTTTGGGAAGGGTCACTCCGTTTAGGGATCTCCGCTGCTGTGGGACCATCCCAGAAACCAAACAGACAATAAAGTTTAAGACAAGGAGCTATAAGCAGGGGAAAGGCTCACTTTCTCAATTAGCATTAAGTTTAATGTATTCACTACCCAGAACTAAATAGTCAAAGGAGTGCTGCTGTTGGCTGGCAAGAGGAAAAGTTTGTTCCCAACTTGTGTAGCTCTGAAGTCTTAGCCCATAGAGAGCTGAGCTGTCAACCTACAGGTGGCATCTCTCTGGAGCTTTGAATCCACTCGCCCTTCCACAGAATAATAAGGGCAATCTCCTCTTTTGCAATTTACAGTCTTCAGAAACCTGCTGGAGGGTCAGTTTTGAGTTGCTTCACACTTGAAGTCAGCGATTTTGTTTTTCTTAAAAAATATTTCAAAGTAAGCATGCATAACTTTCTTAAATTTTTTTTTTTTTTAAAAAAACCCCAACAAAACGGGTTATTCTGTTGAGGCAGTTTTCCTCAGCAAGGCATGAGAAGGTATTTGGATTGACCTCTTTGGTAGGCAGGCAGTAAGGTCCTCTGTCATGTGACCACAGTATCATGATGAAAAGGTGGCCAAAGGGGATTTTTCTCCTTTCAAATAGGAACAAAAAATGGCCTAAATATATGATTTCCAAATGTCACTCACATTTGAATGTTTTTGTTCTTCATTTGAGGACGTGTTGGTGGAAAATTTGGTAACTAGGTAATTATTGTCAACCAAGGAACCCTCAAGTTTTTGAGGACACCCAAGACAGACCAGCCAAAGATACAGCAAAATTTAATCTTTAAGGTAAAGTAACAGTGCAGGCAAGCATGACACTAGACTATATAATAATCTGACTCAGATCACTAGTGTTAAAGAAAAGGACCCTGCAAGAAAAGAATGTGAGCATGTCCATGGGAAGTCACCCCATGGGCCTCTATAAACACAATTTAAAGTGAGCCAATTCCTGAGTACAATTCTAAGGCTTGTCTAGCTGCTCCTAAAAGGTTTAACCTAATGAAACTAATTGGAGGATATGATGGAATTAGACCAGGAGCTACTACCTTATCTTTACCAAGGCGGTTCAGAAGAACTAGATGGCTATCTATGGGTAGGTTTTAAAAATGAGACTAGAGGAGGAAGAGAAGGGGCAGAATTAGACAGAACACACAGTTGGCATGAAACAATAGCTAAAGGCAAAAAGATTAGTATGTTCAGCTTGTGAACCAAGCTGAGAAGGACATACCGCTCATGCTGAGCCTTCACAATTTATACACAAAAGAAATGAAGCAAGTTGCTGGTGGGTCTTGGATGTATGCTGGACTAAATAAGAAGCAATTCCAAGGTCATGTATTAAATATAATTGTTGTCTCTTTTACTGTTGCTGTCATTTTTTACTAGGGCTTTTAACTAGTTTTAAAGGATTCAATCATGGCCTCTGGCTTATGACATGAAATTAGGACCAGATGCCTGAAATGATAGTCAAAATAAGAAATATTATGGATGGAGTCTCTGCAAAGGAATGTGAGAGAAACATAGGAAGCCCTTTGGAGATTCTGATTCAGTGGGACTGGATTAATATCAGTAGAGTGAGCAGCTCACCCCATAGAGTGAACATGTTAACTTGGCAACTAATTAGTAACATCATCATGACAAGAACCAACAATAACTTTCAATGACACGATAGAAACAACCTAACACATATCAAGAAAATGCAGCTTCAAAAAAAGCAGGCAGCTTCACACACTGTAAAAAATCAAATTAAGCCTTCTCCAAAAAAAAAAAAAAGCAGAGATTATTAGAGGCCTCATGAATACCCCAAGTCAAGAAGGCAGATGATATATGTTGATATGGAGACATTTGAACTGCTATGAGTGAAAGTACAAATGGGAGCTACGGATAAAGGTAAAACTAAAGATAGAGAACAAGAAAAACATATATTAATGAAAAGTTGCTTGAATAGCTACTAAAGAAAGTTAAAATTATGGCAGAAACAATGGAAACCACTAAAAAAACAAATGCTACAGAGAATCAGAGACAGAAGAAATATGTTGATGAGGAACAACTTACACAAACATAGTAACTTCCACAGACACAATAGAAACAACCTAACATATATCAAGAAAATCTTCACATATGTCCATATTTTACCTCTGATAAAGTAGACTTCAGAATGAAAATATGTAAATGATAAAGAAGGGCACTATAGAATGATTAAAGGCACAGTAGAGAAGGAAGACATAAAATTGGTCAACATCTATATACCAAATGTTGTTTTTGTTGTTGTTATGTGCCATTGAGTCACTTGCGACTCATAGCGACCCTATGTACAACAGCCCTAAAGTCTGCTCTAACCTGTGCCAATCACACCATCTCCAATACACCCATCCGATCACCCCAGTCACTGAATCAATCCATCTTCCCCTCCTGCGCTGTTCCTCCACCCTCCCAAGCATGATGTCCCTCTCCAAGGACCAGTCTCTTCTTACAACATGTCCAAAGTATGTTAGACGGAGCTTCAGAATCCTTACCTCCAAGGAGCCACCCAGTTTAACCCTTTACAGGATGAATCTGTTTGTTTTCCTGCTAAATACATAATAACTCTTAACAGAACTGAAGAAAAAATTAGACAGCATCACAGTAGTGGCAGTAAACGTTAACACACTATTCTCACCAAAGGATAGGTCATCTCATGAGAAACTGAACAAAAATTCACAAGACCTAAACTACACAGCCAGCAAACTCGACCTTGTGGATGTATTCTGAGTGCAGCAGCCAGCTAAACTCAATTTACTTTTTTTTTTCAAGTGCACATTGTACATTCTCCAGCGTTGGTCACATTTTAGGGCATGAACCAAGCATCAACAAATTAAAGAACATTGAAATAATACAAAATAACTGCTCAGACTACAATGCAATAAAACTAGAAATTAAAAACAAGGGGATAAAGCTTATAAAACGACTCACGTGGAAGCTAAATAAAACCCTGTTAGAACACAATTTGGTTATAGAAGGAATAAAGAATGAAATTTTTGAAGTTCCCAAACAAATGATAATGAAAATACAACATATCAAAACCTCTGGGATGTAGCTAAGGCAGTCCTTGGGGGAAGTTCATAGCACTAGGCAAACACATAAAAAAAGGAAGAAAGAAGGAAAATTAATGCTCTGACTCAATACCTTCACCAACTAGAAAAAGAACAACAATCTAATATTACTGCCTCTAGAAGAAAGGAAATCATTAGACCAACAGCTAAAATCAATGAGATAGAAAATGGGGGGGGGAAACCCCAAAACAATTGAAAGCATCAATAAGACCAGGAGCTGATTTTTCAAAAGGGTCAATAAAATGGACTAACCATTGCAAAACTTAAAAAAAGAAAAAAAGGAGAAGACACAAATACCTCAATTATAGAACGATGGATGTGACATCACAACAGAACTAGAGGAAATTAAATCTATAATATTGGAATACTATGCAAAGATATACTTTGATAAATTTGAAAACTTAGAAGACATGAACAAATTCCCTTAAATTCATACCCTGGTTAGAAGTAAAACACTTGAACAGATTCATTACAAAGAATAAGTTGATCAGGCTATAAAAAGACTCCCCCACAAAGAAGTTCGGGACCAGATGGCTTCACGGCTGAATTCTACCGTATATTCTAAGAATATTTATCACCAATCCTACTTGAGTTATATAAAAAACTAGAAGAACGAAGAACATTCCCAGAAATATTCTATGAAGTAAGCATAACCCTAAGACCAAAACCAAGCAAAGATGTTACCAAAAAAAGAAATTTACTGACCAATAACTCTCATGAACATAGACACAAAAATCCTTAACAAAATCCTAGCCAATAGATTCCAAATGCAAACCAAAAGAACATAATTCATCATGACCAAGTGGGTTTCATAAGAAATCTGCAAGGATGGTTCAACATAAGAAAAACAATCAACGTAATTGACCACATTAACAAAGCAAATAATAAGAACCATATGATCTTAGCTTTTGATGCAGAAAGGCCTTTGACAAAATCCAACACCCGTTCTGATTAATACACTCAGCAAAATTGGAATAAAAGGGAGTTTCCTCAACTTAGTGAAAAGTATGTATGCAAAACCAAAAGCCAGTATCATTCTCAATGGAGAAAGACCCAAAACATTTTCTTTATGAACAGGGACCAGACAAGGATGCCCACTGAAACCACTTCTGTTCAATATTTCATTGGAAGCACTTGCTAGGGCAATATGACAAGAGAAGGAAATAAAAGGCATCTAGATCAGCACAGAGATGGTTAAACTGTTGCTTTATGAAGATGATATGATAGTGTACACCTTAGTTTTTCCATACCTTCTGGTTTTGAACCCTGCTCTATTCTGAGTCAACCTTCTTCTCTCTGACACACCTATCCCCATTATCTCAGTCACTAAGTCAACCCATCTCATCCAGGGTCTTCCTCTCTTGTGCTGTCCCTCCACCCTCTCACACCTAATTTTTTCTTTCCAAGGACTGGTCCCTCTTTGCAACATGCCCAAAGTGTGTCAGATGAAGCTTCAGAATCCTTGCCTCCAAGAAATAACCTTGTTTCACCCTCTCTAAGATGAATTTGTTTGCTTTCCTTGCAGTACATGGTATATTCAATACTCTTCTCAAACATCATAGATTAAAGGCATCAATTTTTCTTCTGCAATCCCTAGTCATTGTCCAGCTTTCTGAAGCATAGCAAATAATTGTGAAGACTGTGGCATTTTAGTCTCTAGACTGACATCACCATTCTACTACTCTGGAGAGGTCTCTGAGAGCAGATTGTCCCAAACCAACTTGTCTTTTGATTTCCTGGCTGTTGGTACCAAGATTATTAAGTGTGGAGCCAAGCAAACTACAGCTGTTAACAATATCAATCTCTTCACCATCTATCATGATGCTGCCAATTAGCCCAGTGGTGGGTATCTTGTTTTCTTGATGTTGAGCTTCAATCCGTATTGAAAGCTTCAGTCCTTGATCTTCTGCAGCAAGTTCTTCAGGTCCTCTTCAGTTTCAGCAAGCCGAGTTGTGTCATCTGAATAACATAGATTGTTGATGAGACTTCCTCCAATCCTGATGCCACATTCCTCTGTTCAGCATATAGTTCATAGATCAGCCAGGAGGCTGGGCTCTGTTCACTTTTATTAAGCAACGTTGTGTAGTTTGCATAACATAAGCTGTTGATGTATCTTCAACCAAACATGATGCCACATTCTTTTTCATATAGTTCAGTTTCTTGAAATACCAAAAGATAGGCAATTCGAATTCATCAGCTCCTTGGCAGGAGAGAGATGAGGCAATCCACTCCCATTAAGATTTATAGCCTTCTGATTCCAGTGAAGGACAATCATGACTTAGAATCAAATCAAGGGGAGGAGGTTAGTTTAGGGTTTTTTTTTCATTTTTGGTGCTGAAATAACCCAGGTGGCATATTGTGTGATATATTGGGCTGCAAATTAAAAGTCCAGGGGCTCCAGAGAACCAGTCACTGCTGAGGATTCCCATTTTTAGAAACCTGACGGAGTTTTGTTGTGAGTGTACTGACTTGCCACCAGTGGCTTTAGCTTGTTTTTTACTGACTGAAAGGTCATCACTGAACTCCAGGTTTGAAAAGCATCTAAGGGATTCCACCAAAATGGGTGTTAGAAGAGATTCTGAAAATTGTACTAAAACATCAAAAAGCCAATACAAAGGGAAGACATACTACAGTAAAAGAAATAAACAAAATATTTCTAAATGTTGTTTGAGAAGTATTATCATGAAATACACAAAGATCCGGAGTCAGAAAGCAAAAAGGGAAGAACTTGCTTGACATTTCTCAAGCTGAAAGAATTGAAAAACAAATTCAAGCTTCTAGTTGCAAAATTGAAGGATGCTATAGATAAAACAGGAAGAGGCGTCCAAAGAAGATGGAAGAAATACAGTCACTGTACTAAAAAGAATTGGCTAAGAGAAACATTTCAGGAAGCAGCATCTATGATCCAGAACAAATTGTAATGAAGGAAGAAGTTTAAGCTACACTTAAGCCACTGGCTAAAAATAATGCCCCAGAGATTAATGGAATATCAATTGACAGGTTTTGACAAACCTGGGTGTGCTTAATAGAATATAACAAGAAATTTACCCACAGCAGCTGCAGTCACAGCCAAAGTAGAGGACCAGAAATACTTGACAGGAGATGAAGCTGGCTGCTACACACCCTCCTAAGCCCACACATGGACAGAAGCAGAGCTAATTTAAGAGCCTTTGCCCAAGTTAGACAATTTGGCTGGGAGTTGGGGGAAAGCCAATATTGGCAGGACTAAGAACTTTATAAGACTTGTTGAAAGTTATGAGACTGAAGGCTCAGGAGCCTGTGTGCACATTCTGGAAACTACCCTGACTGTATTCTTCTACTAATCTGGATTATAACCTTTTACCTTCCCCAACATGGATTTATGTGGTCTGTGAGCTATCGTATTGGGTTTTGGACCCAGAAAAGCAGGAAGATTGGTATTGAGATGACTAATATGGAAGAGAAGGGGATATGACTGGCCTCATGGGAGTTGGCTTTGTGTTATTAATGCTGTTGACAGGGGAATTTCACCTTTGGGTCAATCCTCACATGGCCCTTGCTCTTTTTTTACAATGTTTGACTTTGTAAAATACAGTGTATATGAATGATTCTATGAAGTACAGTGTGAATGGAAGATTGTGAAGAATACAATGTGCATAAATGAAATACAAAGTAAACTAACTATTGTATGAAAACAAGAGAAAGGAGAAAAAGGAGGGGTGGAAAAGGGGAAGGAGAGATAATCACTGGTGTTGCAGACTGAGGGTAAAGTAATAATGAGGAAGACAACCAAGAATGAGATAAGAGAGAATAAAGAATCATCAGGAAAGCAAACAAAGGATAATCACAAGGGAGTAGAAAACAAAAAACAAAGGATCATGGGGAAGTCTTTTGCAGATAAGGCATTCTCTTAAGGAATGCTTTAGTGCCTCAGGGTGAACTCCAGCCTGTATTATTGTTGTTGTTGTTGAAGGACCGAAGGACAGACTGACTCACAGAGACCCTATGTACAACAGCCCTAAACTCTGCTCTTTCCTGTGCCAATTACACTATCTCTGACACTCTCATCGCATCCCAATTATCCCAGTCACTCAGTCACTGAATCAATCCACCACATAGAGGGTCTTCCCCTCCTGGGCTGCCCCTCCACCCTCCCAAGCATGATGTCCTTCTCCAAGGACCGGGTTCTCGTTACAACATGTCCAAAGTATGTTAGACAAGCCTCAGAATCCTTGCCTCCAAGGAGCCACCCTGTTTAACCCTTTCCAGGATGAATCTGTTTGTTTTCCTAGCAATCCATGGTACTCTCAATACTCTTCTCCAGCACCACAGCTCAAAGGCATCAATTCTCCTTCTATCCTCATTGGTCATTGTCCAACTCTCTGATGCATAACAAGTGATAACAAAGACCATGACCTGTATCAGATGTGCCTTAGTCTCCAGAGAGACACCATTGCTCTTCAGTACTTTGGAGAGGTCCCTAACAGCAGACTTTCCCATGGCAATACACCTTTTAATTTCCTGGCTACTGGAAGAGTGTTGACTGTGGAGCCAAGCAAACTAAAGCTGTGAACAATCTCAATCTCTTCACCATCCATCCTGATGCTGCC
>NW_006400118.1:405620-434302 GCF_000299155.1 Elephantulus edwardii
GAGGTCTCTAACAGCAGACTTTCCCATGGCAATGCACCTTTTCATTTTCTGACTACTGGTGCCAAGAGTGATGACTGTGGAGCCAAGCAAACTAAAGCTGTGAACAATCTCAATCTCTTCACCATCCATCCTGATGCTGCCAATTGACCCATTGGTGAGAATCTTTGTCTTCTTGACATTGAGCCTCAATCCATATTGGAGGCTGCAGTCCCTGACTCTCTGCAGCAGGTGCTTCAGGTCGTCCTCAGTTTCAGCAAGCAGGGTTGTGTCATCTGCATAACACAGATTGTTGATAGATCATCCACCAATCTTGACCCCACAGGCTGCGTAGAGGGGGCATAAAGGAGCCTTGACTGGCAGAGAAGCTGGGAAGCTCAAGGGCCCATAAAACTCCTCACCCATTTCCCAGGTAACCTTGAAGACACCAAACTGCAGGGAAACCGCTTGTATTATACTGCCCTTATATCCTGATATGTTGTTGTTGTTGTTACGTGCCCTTGAGTCACTTGTGGCTCATAGCGACCCTACAACAGCCCTAAACCCTGCTCTATCCTCTGCCAATCACAATGCCTCTGACACACCCATCCCATGATTACTGCAGTCACTGAATCAATCCACCTCATAGAGGGCCTTCCACTTCTGAGCTGTTCCTCCACCCTACCAAGCATTATGTCCCTCTCCAAGAACCTCTCTCTCCTTACAACATGTCCAAAGTATGTTAGATGAAGGCTCAGAATCCTTTCCTCCAAGGAGCAGCCTGGTTTAACTGTCTCCAGGATGAATCTGTTTGTTTTCTTGGCAGTCCAGGGTACATTCAATACTCTTCTCCAGCACCACAGCTCAAAGACATCAATTATAGCATTTGGTTTATTATTAAGATTAAATTTTATATTTGGTTTCTCACAACTGGGATGGTGGAGTTTGGGAGGGAAGACAGGAGGATGATCACTGGAGTCTTTGGGGGGGGACAATGTGATGAAAGATATGGATTTAATGGGAGGTAAGTGATGAGGGATTGTGTGAGGCACAATGTACGTGGATAGAGTGTGGTGTATATGGATGGCTACATACAAATCAGTTTTTTAAAATGTAGAAAGGGATGAAGAAAAAATATGTGTGAATCGAATGAGCATTAGATATTGTAGATTTAGAAGTGTGTAATTCTACTTTTGGCCAGTTCTTAATTTGGAGTTCTGTGGAGGAAGTTCTGCCCTAGAATTTAGCTTGTTAAAAGTAGACGTCATGCTGAGGCACGTGGAGGGTCATCAACATAAATGAGCACCTTCAAAGAGATGAATCAACACAGTGAATGCAACAATGACCTTCAACATGGCAGAGATCATGAGGCTGGGGCAGGCTAGGGCTAGCTTTCAATCCACTGTTCATAGAGTAGACATGAGTCATTCATTGTCAAGCTGAAGGCATCTAAAAATAGGTACAGTATCGTCTAGCCAGAAAAATTGTTCTGGACTAACTGGCTTAATTGAAATAAAGCACTTAGAATAGTTTTTGTTTTTTTGTTTTGTTTTCTTTTTTTTTTTAAAAAAAGTAGAATCTGATAATGGGGGTTGGGGCTTGGTCAAGGGGAGAGATTGTGTCCTACTATACACTCTGAGAAGATTTGCATTTGGATTTGTGGACCATCGTTGGACTTTTGAGTCTCATCAGACCCCACCTCTGAAACTTGAGGTTAGAGTACGATGATGATTCATAGCCATCACTTGAGTCCACAGGAGTGGAAGTGAGAGGAATACAGCAACGGAGAAACAAGCTGAGCTTATACAGGTGTCTTCAGCAATGCCCATTTAGTATGCATAGATGCATGGAGAAGCAGGGAAATGTGGTTGACTCCTGACCTGTCGAAGTGAGCTGGCCCAATGTAGGGCCTAGGGCTGAGTAAGGAGACAAACATACCTGGAGGGTAGAGAGAAGAGCTTCTTTTTTTAACAACTTCTTGGCTGACAAATTTATCCATAAATATTTATGAAATATATGTTATATTTTCAATTCTTGGAATGTATAATATTTTTGGAGTATGTTACCATCTTGAAAGACCTCCCGAAATTCTTATTATGCAAATTATTCAACACTATGTTTCCTTCTTCTCCCCCCATGTTTTATTCATTTGTGCATTTCAACCAGATTCTTTGTTTCCTCTGTTTTCTAATTTTTATGCATTATGCAGATTCACTAAAATATTATTGAGCACAGCTCTATCTAAAATATATGTATACACACAATATATATATATATATATATACACACAATATATATATATATATATATACACAATATATATATATTTCTATATTTCTATATTTACACACACACACACTATATATATATATACACACACACACTATATATATATACACACACACTATATATATATACACACACTATATATATACACACACACACTATACATATATACACACACACACTATATATATATACACACACACTATATATATATACACACACACTATACATATATATACACACTATATATATATATACACACACTATATATATACACACACACACACACACACACAATCTCTCTCTCTCTCTCTCTGTATATATATACATATATATATATATTTGTTAAGGCTCTAGTGTGCCAGGCACTGTTTTGAGGGCTCAGAAACTAGGAATAAATAAGAAGCATAAACACTTTGCTCTTGGATAAATTCTAGTGGAGAGACAGACAATAAACAAGAAATCCAGTAAAAACAAATGAGCTAATGATTTCACATAGTTATGAGTGCAATTTTAAAAGAAATAAAAGATGATAATTTGAAGGACAGTGTTTCTTCTTCATTTTGTGTTAAGACTAATTGTATATATTACACTCTAAGCAATTTTTGGACCACAATTTAACAGAACCCTACCGTCCCAAGAATCCTTTAACTCTTTAAAGGATTTCTTTGTTTGTCTTGTTTACTAATGATCAAGGCTAGACTCTACAAAGTTGCATGCTAACATGAAGAAGGGTACTTGCCAGTTGCAGTCACATTGAAGATAATATCCGACAAAGAAGATAACACCAAGTTACAGAGTTTGATGGCCTGTCAAAGCACTCATTCAGTGGTCAGATTCTTTTGGGGTTTTTTCAAAATAGATTTTTTTAAAAATTTTAATTGTGATTTTAATGAAAGTTTACAGAAAAGTTAGGTTTTCATTCATTCATTGTTCCACAGTTTACTCTTTCTCCTTCTCTTCACTCTCCACCAGTTCACTTAAAAAAAAAATAAAACCAAACAACTTCATTCATTTTTGACCAATTAACACACACACACACACACACACACACACACACACACACACACACCCCGCAGTCCTCTTTGCAATGTACCTCTTATTCTGGGCTGCTTCAATGCGATATTTAGACAACATGGGGGACCCTGGAGGACATTATGCTACATGAAATATCTCAGTCACAAAAGTACAAGTACTGCACAGCACTACTGTTATAAAGCCGGTCTGACAAGGAGGAGTGGTCAGATTCTTATCCTCATTGTGGGAGACCTAAGTTTGATTCTCAGTCAATGCACCTCAAGGGCAGTCAGTATCCATTTGGCCAGTACAAGCTCTGGTGACCTAGTGGTAATGAGCTGCACCACCAAAGGCATTTAGTTTGAATCCACCAGCTCCCATATTGTTGCAGACCGAAGGTAGAGTATTTTTTTTATTATTAATTTTAATGAAAGTTTAGAGAGATTTGGGGTTTCCAGTCATTCACTGTTGTACTTTTCTCCTGCCCATCTCCTCCCTCCAGTTCACTCTTCTCCTTGAAAAGCAAAAAAAAACCTCTTTCATTGTTATGCAATCCCTCCCCCCAAGTCCACTCCACTGTGCAGCCTTCATTTTGGACTCATGTCATGACAATAATCTCTATCATGTATTATTTTTATAAGTATTAATAATGAGACAGAACACCAAGAATGTAGGAGAAAACAGAGGTAAAGCAGGAAGTGAACAGTTCTTGAACAACTGAAGCAAACTGCTGGTCCTTGCTTCCCTGTGTCTTTATTGAAAATTGCCAGGAAACAAATCATAAAGAAAACTCAATGCAAATGAAGCTAAGTGCTTTCTATTGAAAACCTTCTGTTTGACTCAGGAGGGAGGGCTTAGCAAATACAATGCAAGAATCCTATAAATGCTTGAGGATTGCCTTGGTGCCTCAAGGTGAATTCCAGCTTGTACCAGGCCTCCCCCACATTCTGAAATAGCATTCGGTTTATTACAAATATTTAGTATGCAATTTGACTTCCCATACCATATGGTTTTAGTGCCTCTGAAAACTCACTAGCAGGTGAGCGATGCATTGCTTCTGACTACACGGTACTCAGCAAAAAACAACAACAATGCTTAAAAAGAGTTCAGGTCAAGTGGTTCATAGAGAGTTGAGCCAAGAATCCAAAGGCAATACTTCTCTGAGTTGAGCCAAGAATTCAAAGGTGATGCTTCTCTGACAGTTTGAACTCACCTGTGGTTCTAAGGGAGAAATGGGTAACCTTTTCCAATGCTACTTACAACTTCTGAAATCTTGTTAGAATATTAAATATGGAGCAGTTTTGATTCAACAACAGTACATGGTGATGATGAACAGGTGTTTAATCGTTTCCAGACTAAGTTTAGGAAGAAAGGCCTGGTCAACTACTTCTAAAAACAAGCCCTGAAAGCCTTATGGATCATAACAGTCCAAATCATTGTTTATGGGGTACTTGTGAGGTGAGATCCACCATGACAATAAATAACAGCGACAAGATTGCCCTATAGGCAAAAATCAGTTTTGTCTCCAATATAGTAAAACCTATTTCAGTGTATCTTTTCTGAATGATACATAATAATTTTTTTCTCAAATCCTCTTTGGAATTAGCTTTAACTATTTTACTGATTTTCTTATCATTGAGTTATAGAAATCATTGCTTTTTTCAATTGATATTTGATTATACACTTAAAAATGTCACTTTAGCAGTTTTACATGTACAATTTGGTAGCATTAATGACATTCACCACAATATAACACATTCACCATTAACTACATCATCATTCTCTATTTTCAAGATGTTGTTGTTGTTGTTATGTGCCGTCGAGTCACTTGCGACTCATAGCGACCCTATGTACAACAGCCCTAAACTCCGCTCTGTCCTGTGCCAATTGCACTGTCTCTGACACTCCCATTCCAATTATCCCAGTCACCGAATCAATCCACTTCATAGAGGTCCTTCCTCTCCTGCGCCGTCCCTCCACCCTCCCAAGCATGATGTCCTTCTCCAAGGACCGGTCTCTCCTTACAACATGTCCAAAGCATGTTAGATAGAGAGGATAACCATGGAAAGAACCGGGAACAGAGTGTATGAGGCAGATATAACAGGATTTAGAAGTTCAAAGCACACATGAACTTGGGATATTCAATAACTAACACTTTATTCCAAGGAGAAAAATGGTAGAAAATGAACTTTGAGAGTACTGAGAAAAAGATCAGATAGAGTCTTGTAGCTATTAGAAGTCGTGGTGCTGTTGTCATTAAAATGTTTGGCTACTAATTTAAAAAACACAGGTGTGAATCTATTAGCTGCTCTGCAGGGTAAAGATGCAGCAGTCTATTGGTGTAAAGGTTTACAGCCCTGGAGATCCCATGAGGAATGCTTCACTATCCCACAAGGTCATTTTAACTTGGAATTGAGCAATGGGCTTGGTTTGGCTTGGCTGTTGTTGTTTGTTGTTGTTAGGTGCAGTTGAATAGAGTACGCACGACTCATAGCTACCCTGTTAACGAAAGATCTGAACCCTGTTCTGTCCTGCGCCATCCTCACACTTCCTGACACGTAAGAGTCCTTTGCAATAGTCACCATATCAATTCACCTGGTTGAGGGTCTTCCTCTCCTTTGCTGACCTCATGTCCTTCTCCAAGAAATAGACCCTCCTAGTAACATGTCCAAAGTATGTGAGGCAAAGCCTCATCATTCTTGCCTAAAAAGAGCACTCTGGCTACACCCTCTCTAAGACATGTCCATTCATTCTCTTGGATGTTCATGGAATGTTCAATGCTCTTCTACAACACAACACAACACAACACAACACAACACAACACAACACCTCAAAGGCTTCAATTCTTTTTTCCGTTATCCTTATTCACTGTTCAGGTCTCAGATGCATAGCTAGTGATTAGAAAGACTATCAGACACACCTTAGTACTCAAACTGACATCACTACTCCTCAACACTTTGGAAAGGTCGCTAATTGCAGATTTTCCCAGTGCAAAGCGTCTCCTTATTTCCTGACTGCTGGTACCAGGGGAGTTAACTGTGTAGCCAAGCAGGAAGAAGCTGTGGACAGTTTCAATCTCCTCTCCATCCATTATGACAATGCCTATTGGTCCAGGAGTAATAATCTTCATTTTTCTGACAGAGAGATGCAATCCATACTGAAGGCTGCATTCCTTGATCTTCTGCAACAAGTACTTGAAGCCCCCTTTCAGTAAGCAAGGTTGTGTCATCTGCATAACACAAGTTATTGATGAGTCTCCCTCCAATCCTGATGCCACACTCCTCCTCGTAGGGTCTAGTTTCTCAGATAATTTGCTCAGCATACAGATTGAACAGGTATAGAGAATTCGACCTTGACATACTCCCTTCCCAATTCCAAAGCATTCAGTGCTCCCCTGCTCTGTTTGCAAAACATCCTCCTGATCCAGGTATAAGTTCCTCATAATCAAAATCAAGTGCTCTGGATTCCTATTCTTCCCAATGTCAAGCATGACATGTCATGATCCACACAATCAAATGCCTTTGCATAGCCAATAAAGCACAAATAGACATTCTTCTTGTACTCCTTACTTTCATCCAGGGTCTATCTGACATGAGCAATGATATCTCCGGTGCCATGGCCTTTTCTAAATCCTCCTGGAATCTCTGGCAGTTCCCAATCTCAATACTGTACTATTGGTTTCACCATCTCCAAGACAGACCGATTTGTTTTCTTGTGAGTCCATGGTATGTTCAAGATTCTTCTCCAGCACCACAACATGAAGGCACCTATCTCTTTCTTATGTCAGAATCTACCCATAGCTGAGCCTTTGGTCAGTGTTCAGAGGCAGTTAATCAAGGTCTGTGCTTCTCATGGCACTCAGCAACAATAACACACATATACATATAATAATGCCATCTGGGATTGTGATTTTGTTTTTTTTTAGCTGAATATGTCAAGTGAGTACTAATATTCCTATAGGCTCCCTGTCCTGCTTTATTTTTCATAGGAAAGGAGATAACTCCAAACTATCAGAGATAGGTGAGAATCGCAGTTCTGTGATCTATTCTGTCTCTATTGGCTTGTGTTTTTTAGGAGTATTTTATTGTCCCCGTCTCTACATTACCATGATATTAACTAGAATTCTGTACAGTTCCCTCAAGACAAGATCTAAAGATTGCCATATTTGGCTCTAAGTAATCCTAACTATACAGAAGAAAGATTGCAGGCTCTCGTTTAGGGTTTGTCTTTGTCTCTACTGAATAACAGTGACTGAAAAAGGGCTACTCTACTTCCATATTCTTTCCTTTCTGTGACCAGCTGTTAATGTTTCACTTCTTAAATTGACCAAAGGGCTTGCCCCAGATAGTCTTACTTCATAAATTTGTCTCATTTTGTTAAGGAGAAAAATGCAGAGAACTAATATAAGATTGTGTATTGAAAAGAGGGTTTTTCTGCTTTAGCAGTTTTTTCTTTCCCTAACTCGCCTGTTTGTCTTAGTTGCTCTATTCTTTAACCCTGAGCTTTTCACAAAGTTCATTTTCAGTTTCAATTTGATTTTTCCAGTGCTGAGGAAAAGTCTTAACCCAAGTGGTAAAACTTCACTGGAAAACCCAAACAGGGAAATCTCAGAGTTGGGGGTGGGGGTGGAGGATAGATATATGCCCAGGGAGAGTATCATTTCTAAATAACCTGATATGTAACAAGTTCTTAGTTTAGTTGTTATAAAAATAAAATGCATAATTAATTACCAGAATAGCGACTTTCCCATTATCTGATTAGAGGGGAAATAAATAAAGAAATGTTAGGTGTTTGATAACAGCTTTGGGATGGAATTAATACTGGCAAGCCTTTGTGTACCTTTATGCCTTTTACATGTTTGCTGTAACCCCCATGAAGGTGTTATGGTTTTTATATCACAAGAGAACACATTTTCTGCCCAACCCAGTGTAGAAATTCTGTAGATCAAAGGAGGAAGGTACGCTGCAGCGGAGAGCAGGCCTTTCAAAGACCTTTTGAGAGGGTAGATTGGACTCCTGCCTCCTCTTTTGAATATTGCCTGAGTGTTGACAAGATTCAAATAGGCTCTGCAAACAATGGAGCCTTGGGAATCATGTATATCTTGGGAAGTAATTTGAGTGGCATATATTCAAGCCAATCCATTCATATTCGAGCAAACACAAGCCATTTTATATTTCCTAAATGTCAGCTTGGAGGAAGGTTAGAATGGTGATGCTTCACTCTTCTTTTAGATAAAAGTCATGGATAATCATGTATTTATTATAAACTCCCATCACACAGAAGTCTGCTCGGTAGGAAAGTAAGAAGTCTGGCATTGATGTTGGAGGCTTAGCTTATTACAAACTTCCATGGAAAGCATGATTTTTTACTTATTAATTTTTAAGAAGGTAAGAAGATGGAAGTACAGATTTATATAATTTATTTATCATATTGTCATTGTGTTTACAATAATGAAAATTTTACGAGATCCGGGGTGGTCAGAAATAGAGGAATGCTAATTATATTTCTGTCACATGGCAGAACATTTAGCAATAATTACAAATGCTAAAATATTATTTATAATTATTGACATGGAAATATAGCATTTTATTTTAATTTACTAACTTTTTCAATTGTGTTCCATACAGTCTTCAATTTCGTTCCATTTTGTTCCTTTATATTGTGAGTTTGTTTTATTTCCTCCTTTGTAATCTTCCCACCAACAACTATGGAAATATGTTCTTAGACTATAAAATATGGCTGCAAATTACTATTTATACAAGATCTAATTTTGATAAAAGTGTATCTTTATTTATTTGTTGGTATACATTGGAAGACCTCTGTTCACATTACTACAATTTAGGCCCTCCTTTAAGCTTATATATTTTCTATTCTTATCTACCAAAATATTTTTGGATGGTATTTCAGAGAAGGTTTTATTATTATGGATTGTGACTAATAATTTGCAAAGCATATGTTTTAAATACTGTTGCATAAAAAGGAAGAAAATAAGCTATTTCAAAATGTAGCAGCTAAAACAATCACAATTTTATTTTGTATATATATATATATTTTACTTGTTAAGTTTTTGTAACATTCTTCTCTGTGTTGTATTGGTGGGGCTGTACCTTATGAATTAGATCCTGACAACCAGCTGGGAGCTAAGCTGCCAGAGGTGGAAGGCTGGTGAAGTAGAGGGGAAAGAGAGATCGTGGAGATGCCCTTGGTTCTCCTCCGTACAGCACTTTCTACATAGGTCTTGGGTTCAATATACAAACTAGGTTCCAGGAAATAATATTCTAAGACACAGAAAATAGAGGCTACCAGTACCTAGATTCGGAAGTCCTGGAAAATCACGTCTGCAATTCTTATTTAAAGGTGCTGGTAACATTCAGTTTTTTGATCAGTAGTTGACAAGTTGATGGTTTGAACCCTCCAAAGTTGTCTCTGGAGATGGGCCTGATAATATACTTCCAAAAGGTCTGTGCTCATCAAAAACTTTTTTCCAACAGGGTGAAAAGAAAACCTAACTAACTGGAAATAAACATTTGGCAATACCATCTCAGACAAGGCTCTCATAATGAATGCTTACAGAATTCTACAGGGCCTCCAGAAGAAAAAGGCTGATAATTGAATTACAAAACAGGCAAATGACATAGAAAGACTTTTCACAGAGAAGGACATTTGGATGACCAGCAGACACATGAAGAAATGCTCCAGATCACTGGCAATAAGAGAGATGCAAATCAAAATCAAAATGAGATTCCAGCTTACCCCAGTAGCAGTAGCAACGTTTAGCAAGGCAGCAAGTAATAAATGTTTTAGAGGGTATGGCAAGAGAGGAACTTTTATACATTGTTGGTGGGATTGTAAAATAGTACAATCACCCTGGAAGGCAGTTTGGCATTTCCTCAGAAAGTAGAACATAGAAATTTCATATGACCTTGACATTCCACTGCTTGGAATCTAACCTGAGAAAATGAGAACTGAGGCCCAGAGAATTGTATGCTAATGTTCATAGCAGCATTATTCACCATAGCAAGAAGATGGAAACAGACCAAACGTCCAACCACAATGGAATGTATTGAGAAATTATGGTACATACAATGGAATACTATGCAGCACGCAGGAGCAATGATTTTGCAAATTAACACCCAACATAGCAGAGACTGGAAAGCATTATGCTAAGTGAGCTAACTCAGTCTCATAAAGATAAATTTTGTATAAGACCATTATTGTGCAGTGTGTGCAGGGATCCAAGGAGGGGAGGGGGTGCTTAATCATAGGCTCACACAATTGCATGGGTGGAAGAAGGGGCAGGTAAAGGAAAGGGGAACTATCCAGTGAAAAACAATGTTTATGAACTTTGTAAGTAAGCCAGTAGAACATTTTTCAAAACAGAGACTTTTATGGCCCTTGACGGGATCCTGGCTGGGCAGGGATTTGAACAGAGTTGGAGAAGGAAAAAATTCCTTGATCAATGACATTATTTAAACAATTGAAAGAATTCCGATATGGGATAATTATTGGATGATATAATTATTATTACTATCAAATATATTCGATGTTATAACAATATGTTAAGTAGGAGAATGCCACTGATTTTAAGAGAAAGGTTGTAAATGATTATATCCAAATCAATAAAAAGAAATTTAAAAGGATAGGAGAGAGAATTGAGTAGAATTAGGAAGACCTCAGTAACCACCAAGAAAGAAGAATCAGGAGCAGAATTCATCCTTTGGACCCCAGCTCCTGAACTGGATAAGCTCTAGAACCAAAAGACAGAGAGAAACCCTTCTCCTAGAGCCAGCCCCCTGAATTTGAACCGCTAATCTCATAACTTGTGGTTGCTGTGAAGCTGAACACTGTGACACTGTTATGTCAAATGCAAGAACGGTTACCCATGGTGGACGGTGTTAGGTGGAGCTCCCCGATTAAAACAAGGTTGGAAGCAAGAGTGGCATCTACTTCATAGTAGATGCCTCTGGAAACCCTATAAACCTGGAGAGAGGATGAAAGTCATGCAAGTGTTGAGCACTTTCATTCATAGGGTCACTATGAGTCACCTATGACTTGATGGCACTTAACAACAACAACAACAATCTCATAAACTCTAAGAGTAAATTTCAGTTTACTTATCTATGTATGACATTTCTGTTAGGCAGCTCTAAATAACTAAGACAATGAGAGACAGTGATTTTTCCAAACTGGTTGACCAGGTGAGAAGTGAAAAATAAATACAGACCATACAGGGAACTCTGGCGGTGTATTACCTGGGAAGTTGCATTGATAACTCCAAGGTGGCATCTCTTGGGGTGACCAAGTACACCAGCATCTCTGTAGAGCAAAGAAGAAAAATCTCTTCACATACAACTTACAGCTTCAGTCAGATCTGGTTTGACGGTACACACAAATAATAAAATAAAAATTAAAAAAGAAACTAAAAATAAAAACCAAAACAACTTACAGCTTCAGAAATCTGGTGAAGAGCCAGCTACAAATTGTTTCTAGCTTGGTATAAGAGTTCTAGGACCCAGCCCACATCTACTAAAATAGCATATGCAGGAATGGGGCCAGACAAGGAAACAGATGTCTGAACAGAGCAGGGAAACACTGCTCTGGAATCAAGGAGGGAGTGTGTCAGGGAGGGATGTGTCCTGTCTCTATATCTTTTCAATCTGTGTATGAAACAGACCATTCGGGAGGTTGAACTTTATGTGGCAGAATGTAGAATCAAGATTGGAAGAAGACTTATTGACAGCCTGTATTATGCAGATGGCACAACCTTGCATAATAGAACTGATTAGGACCTGAAGCTTTTGCTGCGGAAGGTGAGGGACTGCAGTCTTCAAAATGGATTGTATCTCAATATCAAGAAAACAAAGGTGGTCACAACTGGGCCAAGTGGTAGCATCATGATAAATGGAGAAGAGATTGAGTTTGTTAACAGTTTCATCTTGCTCAGATTCACAATCAATATTCTTGGCACCAGCAGTCAGAAAAATACAAAGAACAGTTGCGTTAGAAAAGTCAGCCATCAAGAATCTTTCCAGAGTGCTGAAGAGTAATGATGTCAGTCTGGAGACTAAGGTCTATGCAATTTACTTGCTATTCATCAGAGAGCTAGACAATGACTAAGGATGACAAAAGAAGAATCGATTCCTCTGAGTTGTGATGCTGGAGAAGAGAACTGAATATACAATGGACTGCCAAGAGAACAAGCAAGTCTGTTTTCTCGAGGGTGAAACCAGGTTGCTCCTTGGAAGCAAGGATTTTCAAACTCTGTCTCACATACTTGGAGCATGTTCCAATGAGGGACCAGTTCTTGGAGATCCTTGGAGAAGGACTTCATGCTTGGAGAGGTGGAGGCTTGGCACAGGAAAGGAAGACCCCGGAGGAAATGGATTGAGGCAATTACTGCAGTAATGGGGAGAAGTATATCGGAGACAGTGAGATTGGCTCAGGATCTGGTGGGGTTCAGAGCTATTCATAGTTTCACTGTGAGTCTTAGTCAACCCCACGGCACATAATAATAACAAATGGTGATTTCTATGCTCAATCAAATGAAGTAGCCCCTGACCTAGGACAGTAGTGTTCAAATCGTTGATATAGATTGTGAAGTTGAAACTAGCTGACCCTCCAGTGGGTTTTCAGAGGCAGTAAATCACACAAGAGCAGATCTTTCTCCTGAGGAGGAGCTGGTGAATACAAAATGCATGTCTGTGGGCTGTCAGCACACCTCTTTACCACTAGGCCACCAGAACTCCCTAAGTTGTTGTTGTTAGGTGCCATTTAGTGGAGTATGACTCTTAGTGACCTTATAAACAGTCAACCTGAAACCTACCCTATCCTGTGACATCCTCTCGATCTCGGAGACACTAGGTATTGCTGAAATCACAGCGTCAATTCCTCTCATGGAGTGTCTTCCATTCCTTCACTGATGCTCCATCTTTCCAAGCATGATATCACTTTCCAAAGAATAGGCTAGTGTAGCTCTGTGTACAAAGTATGAAAGATGAAGCTTCATCACTGTTGCATCTGAGGAACACTCTGGTCACACCATTTTCAGGGCGTATCTGTTTGATTTGAGGGCAGTCCATGGGATATTCAGTATCTTCTGCATCACCACAACTCATATGCTTTCTGGGAAGATCTAGTAATACAACTATTATTTAAAAGTGTGCACCAACAACTAAAGCCAAAGAGGAGGGGATGAAAGTTTATACCAACTTCTGCAGTCTGAAATTCTCCACACATCCAATCGAGATGCATTAATAATTATCAGGGATAGGAATGCAAAAAATGGAATCAATGAGGAAGGAATGGTTGTGGGAAATGAGGTTGGAGATTGCATTGAGGTTTTATTCATGTAGTTGATGTTGTTGTGATGTGCCATCAGAATGACTATGACTCATAGCTACCCTATGCACAGTAGCTCCGAGTCCTGCTCTCTCCTGAGCCAATCTCACTGTCTCCAATACACCTATCAATATTACTCCAGTTACCATGTAAATCCATCTCTCCTGGGGTCTTCCCTTCCTGCCCTGTCCCACCACTCTTCCAATGTTTTTCTCCAAGGACTGATCCCTCCTGGCTACATGCCCAAAGTATGTGAGACAGAACTACAAAATTCTTGCCTCGAAGGAGCAACTTGATTTCACTCTCTCCAGGACAGTCCTGTTTGTTTTCTTAGCAGTCCATGATTTGTTCAATACCCTTCTCCAGGGCCACAACTCAAAGGCATCAATTCTTCTTCTGTCATCTTTGGTCACTGTGCAGCTCTCTGATGCATAACAAGTAATTGTGAAGACCATGGCCTGGATCAGGTGCATCTTAGTCTGTAGACTGACATCATTGCTTTTTAGTACTCTGGAGAGGTCTCTGACAGCAGATTTTCTTAATGCTATTCATCTTTTGATTCCCTGACTCAGCAGTGACTAAGAGGGGATTATGGAGCCAAACAAACAAATAGTTAACATCCTCCATCTCTCATCTATCATGATGCTACCCAGTGGTAATACTTAGTTTTCTTGATGTTGAGCTTCAATATGTATTGCAGACTACATACCGTCCTTGACCAGCTGCAGCAAATGTTTCAAACACTCCTCAGTTTCATCAGCAAAGTTGTGTCATTTGCCTAACAAAAGCTCTTGATGAGTCTTCCTGCAACCATGATGCCACATTCCTCCTCATAAAGTCAAGACTCCTGAATAATCTATTCTGAATATAGATTGAAAATACATTTTCCTTTTCTCATTTGGAACAATTCAGTGTTTTCTTTCTCTGTTCTGACGACTTCCTCCTGGGCTAAGTATAGGTTTTGTATAAGCACAATCAAGTGTGGTGGGATTTCCATTCTTCTCAAGGTTAATCTCAATGTGTTGTGATCCATATGGTCAAATGCCTTTGCATGGTCAAGGAAACATAGGTTCCTCTCGTACTCTCTGCTTTCAGCTAAGATCCATCTCACATTTGCAATGATATCCCTAGTGTCACAGCCTCTTCTAAATCCAGCTTGTATTTTTGGTAGTTCTCTATCAATCACCTGTTCCAGTCATTTTTAGATAATCTTTATCAGGATTTTGTTTGTGTATGTTATTCCTGATCTCATTCAGTAATTTTCACACAGATCATCTTTTTTTTTTGGAATGGGATTAATATGCATCTCTTCCAGACAGTTGACCAAGTGGTTGTCCTCCAGATCTCCTGGGACAGACAATCTCTTTTTAAAAAACACAAATGGCAATTTTACATATGGACCTCATCTGTTTAACTGCACAAGAGTCAGATTCACTATATTTGAGGAAAGAACCACTGAAGAATCATAATACCTGCAGTCAAAACCAGACTAGGTATGGAGAGCATCAATTATTCATGTGTAAGTTTATATTGAAGCTGAAAAAAAGTAAAACTACTCTAGAGGAATCAAAATATGACCTTGAATCTATCTATCCTTGTTCAGTTTAAGAATCATCCCACCAATAGGGTTGAAGTGAACACCAATTGATCGAAGAGCAGAGAAATTATGGGAGGATATAAAAAATATCATCCATGAAGACAGCAAAGTTTTTCAAGTTAGGCATACAAAAATTTAAGTTTCTTCTGAAAAATATTTGATTCCTTTGCATCATCTGCGTTCTAAAAATCTTAACAAGCCATCCTTCCATCCTTGTGATTCTTAGGCAGAAGAACATCAGAATCTGTAAGAGACAGTGTTATAAGAATACATAGTGGAGGTGAACCATACATCCGTTTACACGTCATCAGAAACCCCTATTTTACGGGCATAATTTGAAAATAGTGGAGAAAATAGGAGAGGGGAAAAGCAGGAAAATTGTGTAAGCTAGGAAGAAGGAAAAGACCTAGCGCTTGCAAACATCTAAAATCTAGAACATAGCCAGAACATAGCTAACATACGGCGGCGGGGGGTGGGGGTGGGGGGCGGCCAAAAAACCCAAAGAAACAAATAACAGAAACCTTCCAAACTCCTTCCAAAACAAAAGTACGGAAGATTCACTTAAGAAACAGTCAACAGCTGAATAACCCTATCCCTTCTTACTCCTTCTCTCAGGAAGAAATTGTTCAGACGCCCCCTTTACATTGCATTCTGGAAAATTCTGGTTGTTTGTTCTCTCCAGACAGTAATACTGAGTCTTTGTGAGGGGCAGTGAAGATTGTGGAGCTGCATGGACAACAGAGAAGAGAAGGGTTGAATTACATGCCAGACACAGGACCTCATTCTTGAAGATTACCAGACATCTGAGAAATGAAAACAAAGCAAATAAACAAAAAGCCGTCAAAAGTTAGGATTTTTAAAATTTTATTTTTTATTGTATTTCATTCAGATATACTGTGATTCACAAATTCACATTGTGCTTCTATGTCTACTATTACCTCATCCTTTCAGGTCTCTACTGGATCTTTCCTAACTCCTTCACCCTCTCCTTCCACTCACCAAACCCTGAGACCTGTGATTCCCTCCAAGCCCAGCCCAACCCTCAGGCCCACACCTCTTGTACTTCCCCCTTCAGACTTTTATTTATATCTTACTATTTATCCTTCCATTTTTCCAGTAATTTCTTACAAAGTTGGTCCTTATAAGACAGTTCACTCAGAATAATGCTCTCTAGTCTCTTCCATATTATGCAGTATTTTTATAAGGTGTTACTTCTGAGTGCTGCATAGTATTCCAGAGTGTTAGTGAACCAAAATTTCACAAACCATTCATTCGTTGATGGACATGTAGGCTGTTTTCATATTCTTGCTATTGTGAATAATGCTGTTATGAAAATCAGTATGCAGATGTCCATTTGTGTCTCAGTTCTGATTTCCTTGGGGTTTTCTTGGACTGCCAAGAAAACAAACAGATTCATTGTAGAGAGGATTAAACCAGGCTGCTCCTTGGAGGAAAGGATTCTGGGGCTTCGTCTGACATACTTTGGACATGTTGTAAGGAGGGACAGGTCCTTAGAGAGGGACATCATGCTGGGTAGAGTAGAGGGACAGTGCAGGAGGGGAAGACCCTCTTTGAGGTGGATTGATTCAGTGACTGGGGTACTCGGGATGGGTGTGTCAGAGGCAATGAGATTGGCACAGGATAGAGCAGGGTTTAGGGCTGTTGTACATAGAGTCGCTATGAGTCGCAAAGGACTCGACGGCACATAGCAACAACAACAACAACAACTGTGGAAGAGCTGAGTCATATGGAATTTCTATTCAGCTCCTTGAAGAAATGCCAAACTGCCTTTCAGAGCAAAAGGAAACATTTTAAATTAAACAAATATGAATAAATTTACAACTTAAGGGAGGTACTTCTAGAGGAACAATGGCTCTAGAATAGAAAATAGAGAAAGGAATAATAGAAATGGTAAACACTGTGATGTCTAAATAATCACTTATTGTAAAATTAGTGATCATAATGCCGAATTTGTGATTAAAATTTAACACAAAATTGTAACACTGGAAAGTTAAGCAAGTAGTGGATCAGTTTGAAGTAAATGAGAAATTCAAGTTTCTATTATATGACTTCCAGGAAATACTGTTGTTGTTATGTGCCATTGACTCGCTTGTGGCTCATAGCAAACTTATGTACCATAGCCTTGAAACGTACTCTATCGTGAGCCAATGTTATTGTCTCTGACACATCTACCCCCATTACCAAGTCACTGACTCAATCCATCTCATAGAGGTTCTTCCTCTCTTATACAGTCCCTCCAACCAGTCTCTCTCTCTCAAAGGACTGGTCCCTCCTTGCAACATGTTCAAAATATGTCAGTGAGGCTTCAGAATCCTTGACTCCAAGGAACAACCTGCTTTCACCCTCTTTTGGATGAAATTTTTCTCCTGGCAGTCTATGATATATTCAATACTCTTCTCCAGCACCACAGCTCAAAGGCATCAATTCCTCTTCTCTCCTCCCTAGTTATTGCCCAACTTTCTGATGCATAACAAGTAATTGATTGTGAAGATTATGGCCTGGATCAGCTGCATCTTAGTCTCCAGACTGACATTGTTGCTCTTTAGGACTCTGAAGAGTTCTCTGACAACAGACTTTGCCAATGCAATTCATCGTTTCATTTCCTGACTGCTAATACCAAGAGTGGAGCCAAGCAAATGAAAGCTGTTAACAATCTCAATCTCTTCACCATCTATCATGATGCTGCAAATCAGCCCAGTGGGGAGAATATTTGTTTTCTTGATGTTGAGCTTCAATTCATATTGAGGGCTGCAATTCTTGACCTTCTGCAGCAAGCGCTTCAGGTCCTCCTCAGTTTCAGCAATCAAGATGGTGTCATCTATATAACAGTGATTGATGAAGAATTTTCCTCCAACCTCGATGCCACAATCCTCCTCACAGAGCCCAGCCTCCTGGATGATCTGTGCTGCATATAGATTGAAAAGGTTTGAAGATAAGACACATCCCTGGCATACACCCTTCCTGAATTTGAACCATCCAGTGTCTCCCTGCTCTGTTCTGACGACTGCCTCCTGGTCCAAGTATTTTATTGTGTTTTATTTTTCAGGAAATAAAGAGTAAATAATAATAAATAATAATAATAATAATAGCTTTTTATTTATTTGGTACTTACTCTTAGCAACCTTATATATGAAGAATGGAACTGATTGATCTATGGGATTTTCAAGGCTGAAAACCTTTTCAAAACAGATTGCCCGACCTTTCTTCTGAGAAACTTCTAAGTGTGTTTGAACCACTGACCTACTGGTTTAGTTGTCATACGCTTTACAATTTGTGGCACTGACAGATTACAAGAGCAAAAATAAATCACAGAATAAGATGATAGTCATATATCTGAATATAAGTAGCAGCAATTGCATTTCATAAACACTGCTTTCTACTTAAAATGAGGTATATTATAAAACTGGTTGTAAAAGTAAATTCGATTATATGCAGTTTGTCCTTTAGAATCATGACTTCTTTTTAGAAAAGGGGAGGTAAGAGAAGGTGTAATTCTCAGGAAAAGTAGTTCTTTTTTGTTGTTATTGTCATGTGCTGTCGAGTCACTTGTGACTCATAGCAACCCTATGTGTAATAGCCCTGTACCCTGTCCTATCCTGAGCCAGTCTTACTGACTCTGATACCTATGTCACTGCCCCAGTTACTGTACCAACCTGTCTCAACTAGGGTCTTCTCCTTCTGCACTTACCATCCTTTTCCAAGACTGGTTCCTCCTGGCCATATGCTAAAAGCATTTGAGAGAGATCTTCAAAATCCTTGCCTCTAAAGAGAAACTTGGTTTTTCCTTTTCCAAGACAGATATCTTTGTTCTCTTGGTGATCCATAATAAGTTCTTTATATGTGTTTTATTCAATTTATATGTGCTTTATTCACTTTTAAAAATCCTATTCTATATTAAATAGGCCTGAGAATTACAATTAATATTAACCAAATCACTTGCTGCTTCTGTGGATAGAAAGACCTATGCGCCTTAATCAAATGAGTTTTATTTTTCCTTCCTGTGAGCACACTAAAGCTTTGTTTGCAGTTCTTGAATTGCTTTTAGTGTCCAGTGTTAGCCTTCAGCAAAGCAAATGCTAAGATATTAAGTGGTAGATTTTAAAAATTAAAATCCTTAGAAGAAGATATAGATAGTCTTCATACATGAAAGTTAGAAAAATGGAAGATAAGCTTGGAGAGATGACAGGGACAAAGTATTTTCTTTCTTGCTGACATAGATTCCTAGTTTCTCTATAGATTATATCTGTTGTCATAAGAAATACTAAAACCAATTTCAACAGAGGTGAGTCATTGCACGATTTCTGTAAATATAAGGCCCAAATATCACAAAGCTTCGTTCCAGTTGAATTCTAATATGTATGAAAATTAAACTTTGCACATGAAGATTTCATAAAATATTTATGACCTTATCAGTCTTTGTAGAGAATGACAAGGCAAATTAGCTTTCATATGGTTAGAAAAATGAGTGCATATGCATTTAGAGTTAGGCACGGGCTCGAGGATTCAGGCTACAAATAAACATAAGTTTTCAACATATTTGATTCATAATTTTCAGTCTGTTCAATGGTCTACTATGTTCAAAGGATGGTGCATATTTTTAATAAAGTGTGAAATACAGTTATTGACTGTGAGATGCTTTGAATTTCAGTTAGTTTAGAATGGAGATGTGGTTTCCCTTCCAGTTAAACAAATCCAATGTATTTCCTGACTTCTATACTTAGTAGCCTCTTTACTTACTAGTTGTATACTTTGGACTATATTGCTGTTCCTTATGAAAAACACAGAGGGATGATAGGATTTCTTTTTTTAAAAATTTTATTTTATGAATTTTAATGAACATTTACAGAGATGTTGGATTTCCATTCATTCATTGTTGTACTTTTCTCCCTGCCCACCCCTCCATCCCCCAGTTGGCTCCTCTCTTTGAAAAGTAAAAGAAAAATTCCTTCATTGGTATACAATGCCCCCGCACTGCCCCGAGTACACTCCACTATGCAATTTTCATTCTGGAATCCTGTGATAACCATAATACCCAATCATGTATTGCTTTTAAACTGTTCTCTCCCTCATCTGTTTCAATGCAGTATAGATAATTGATCCAGTTTTTCTCAGTCTTGCCCCACACTGATGTCAGTCCCATTCTACAACAGTGGCACCATGCAGTATTTTTCCTTTTGTGACTGAGATATTTCATTCAGCATCATGATGATATAGTTTATAAGGATGTTGATTTAGTTAATATTACACATGTAAAGTCCAGTACAATGCTTGATCCTTAGTAGAAATTGAGTAAATGCTGCTGCTATTGTTGGTGCTAGGTGCTGTTGAATATGACTCATAGTGACTCAATGAACCATAGATCTGAACCCTGTCCTGTCTGTGCCATCACATCAGCTATGACATACTTGAACCCATTGCTGCACCCATTATGTCAATCCATCTATTTGAGGATCTTTCTCTCCTTCACTGACCCTCCACCTTTCCAAGCATGATGTCCATCTCCAAGGAATAGCCTCTCCTAACAAGATGCCCAAAGGGTGTGAGACAAAGCTTCATCATCAGTAAGTGCTGAGTGTAAGTTTATTTTTACATTATTTTTATCTCCTAGTAAAGTGAGATTATCCCAAGAATGTAAAATAGAGGAGAGATGAAAAACGTACTTGAGTGAGCTCTAAGAGCCTAGCCTTGGGCATAGCAATAAATCAAAACTTGAGATGATTATATATGTTCTAGCAATTGTATGTGTCTCAAGAGGCAGTAGATACCAGCACAGAGGAAAGAGAAAGCAATGGCACACTCCCACATCAGTGTCTCTGCACTAAAACAAAGGTGTGTTTATGTATGAAATAGGCCACATTTGTCTGCTTACATACAATGAGACCCAAAATGTGGAACTGAAAAAGTTTTGCTAATTTTAACAGTGGACATGTTCAACTGTGCTAAGACTATTTCTTTACTGAGATTTGTTCCAGTTTTTCTCCTTTGTAAGAGTAGGAACTGGAGGGATCTGAAGGATCTTTAAAGAGTAAAGCACAAAGTGATTCTTACAAACTGTTATCATTAAATTTGTTACCAAGCGTACTTCTTAGAGGCAAGGACGGTAAAATATAGTTTCACATCCTTTTGTTTAGCCATGTTGTCAGGAAGGGCCAGTTCTTGGAAAAGACATACTACTGCTGGTCAAGAGGAAGAGTCCTAATGAGATGGATTGACAGTGACTCTGACAATGGCCTTGAGCATGGCAGAGATCATAGGATGAGGATGACTTTCTGTTGTGCATAGGTTTGCTATGAACTGTAGTCTCCTCAATGGTACCTAATAACTACAACATTAAGTTGACTCTAACACAGTAAATTCATACACGTCAGAGTAGAACTATGTTTCATAGGATTTTCTTTTCTTTTTTTTTTTTTAATAGATCACCAGGTCTTTATTCCAAAGCACTGCTAGGTGGATTTGTTGAAACTTCAAGCCAATTATCAATTGAGTGTATTAACAGTCTGTTTCACCAAGGAATCCAGAGAACTCTATAATCTCAGATCTAGCAGGGGACAGAGACAGGAAGGATTGGGAGTCATTTGAGTAAGATCGAGCTTGGGTTAAATTTTATTTTGAAGAAGTCTGTGGAGTGGTGTGTGATGGATTACAACAAAAACCTACAGAAAAGGCAGGGGTTTGAATTTGCCAGCTATCTCTCAGGGGAGAGAGAGGTAATCTCCTTGGGTAAAGATTTCACTGCCTTGGAAGCCAGATGGATGGTTACCATGAGTCAGAACTGACCTGATAGGGTGAATTTGATAAACTTCCTAAAGATAAAGGTGCTGTATGATTTGTCCTTGTTTATGTCCCTGTCACTTTCCTCAATGGTTGGAATGTACTTGTGGTTAGACATCCTTCAGGTGATTGTAAGTCATAGCAAACCTACTTACAACAGAAGAAAATGACTAAATTCTGCCATAAACCCACTGTTACAGTCATCGCCTTGATCTATCTCATTGAGGATCGTTTTCTCTCCTTCCCTGACTCTGCATTTTTCTAAGCATGATGTCCTTTCCAAGGACTAGTCTCTCCCAACAAAACCCTCAAAGAATATGAGAAAAATATCACAATTTTCACTTCAAAAAAGAATCCTGGATACACTTTTTTCAAGCAGATTTGCTTGTTCTTTTGTCAGTCCATGATAGATTCTGTGTTTTCCCCGCAATAGCACTATTCCAAAGTAACAATTCATATTCAGCCTTTCTTATTTCCAATTGCATGAGCATATAAAGCAAATAAAAACACCACAGGTTCGATTAGGCACCTCTTCCTTGTGCTGTCAAGTTGGAAACAACCCATAGGTGACCCTCTGGCTGGTTTTTAGAGGCAGTTCATTTTATGGGAGGAGATTGACCTTCTTTCTCTTGCAGAACAGCTGGTGGGATTCGAACTGCATATCTTCACAATTGGAGCACAATTTAATGCCACTAGGCCACTAGAGCTCTCTAGGCACACCTTAGACTTTATTTTCTTCATTTTCAAATTTTATTTATGTAGAAGTTTACAAATCAGGTTAAGTTTTCATTCAATCATTCATAGGCATTTTGTTTTATAATATCAATTAGAATTTATTAAGTGCCTTTGAATTGTGGTGTTGGAGAAGAATCCTAAAAATTCTTTTTTTTTTAAGAATTCTAAATATCCTATGGACTAAAAAAACCCCAACAACCCCCCAAAACAAAAAAATCAACCCACAGAACAAAACAAAAAAACACATCTATCTTGGAGTAATCACAACCACAGTGCTCGTTAAGAGTCAAGAATGGTGGGACTTTGTCTCACATCCTTTGGGAATGTTGTCAGAAGGGATTGGTCAATCTTTGGAGAAAGATATCATGCTGGGAAAGATAGAGGAAAGACTGTCAAAAAGAGGATTGACAGTGACTGTGAGAATGGCTTTGAACCTGTCAGAGAGGAAGAAGATGGTTCAGAACGGGCTAAGTTCATGTCTGTGGCTCATGGGGTTGATAGGAGTTGTCGGTGACCTGATGATGCCTAACAGCAATGTAATTAATACCCAGTCAATCTCTTTTTGTATATTGTCTTTCTCTTTACCCAACTTATCTGGGTATTAGTTTTTGTTCTCCTCTCCTTCCCTTCTTATCTCTGTTAACTCTCCAAGACTGATTCTGTGTATAAATTTTTATTAGCTTTTTATATTAGTAGTCTCAGGCCATGATTATTCTAGAATGATCCAGATCATAAATTATTTCACAAATTATTTGTGAATTTCACTGATGCTTTTTCAGTGATGCATAGTACTCCGTTTTATGAATGCATCACATTTTCTTTAGCTTTTCGTCCTTTGATGGACACTTGGGTTGTTTCCAGCTCTTTACTATTTATTATAAATAGTGCAGCAATAAAAGAGTGTTGAGTAAGTCAGTTTATAATGTAGCTCATATGTATTTGAGATATACACCTACTAATGGGCTTGATGGACAAAATGGTATTTCTGTTCCTACCTTTCTAAGGAAATAGCAAATTTATTTTCGTGGTTTCACCATTTTCCATTCTATATGAGAGCTCCAATCTCTCTCCACTTTCAATATCACTTGTTCTTTGATGTCTAATTTGAACATGGCTCATTTTTGCTGACGTGATATCTCGTTGTGTTTGGAGTGGTAAGAAGCTGTGCTGCGATCCCAAAGGCACGTGGAGAAGGATAAGAAATCTGTGCACTTTACTGTCTCTGAAAACCCACCAGAGAGTCAGCTCTGAGTTGGTTCTGACTCAGTGGCACATGACAACAATGACCTCTAATGAGGGGACTCCAGTGCTAAGGGGTTGCTCTGCCAACCCAAAGGCTGGAGCTTAGAATCCAGCAGCTCTTCCGCAGGCACAAGATGAGCAGCCTCCTGCATCATTTATAGCCTCTGAAAACCCACTGGAGGGTCAGCTAGGAGTCTCTTCCAATTTGTAATCCCATAGCAATAACAATGCCTAATGATCTTGGTCCTTTTTCCATATTTGTGGTGACCACCCGTATATCTTCTTCTTCAGTGAAATGTCTATTCACATTATTTGCCCATTTTGTAAATGAGTTGTTTGATGTCTTTGTCTTCACACTGACATCTGCAATGTAGGAGGCTAGAAGCCCAAATTCAGGGTTGTACAAATAGAGAAAGGGCACATTGCTTGGTTTAAAATCAGGAAATGTATGCATCGGAGCTTTAGCTTTTCTTCATAGATATTCAGTCAAAACAAATAATTTCATAAGCTGGACTATATGAAGGAGAATATGGCATCAGGATTGGAGGAAGACTCCTCAACAACTTGTGTTATGCATATAACACAACCTTGCCTGCAGAAACTGAGGAGAATGTGAAACACTTATTTGCTTCAGAAGATCAAAGATTACAACCTTCAATATGGCACATCTTAATTTCAAGAAAACAAAAATTCCATCACCCGGCTAATAGGTAACCTAAATCATCACAGATGGAGAAGAGATAGAGATGGTCAATTATTTCATTTTGCTCAAATCCAACATCAACATCCTTGGCACCAGCAGCCTGTAAATCAAAGGCTATATTGCACTGGGAAAGTCTGCTGTCAGAGACCTCCTCAAAATGCTGAAGAGCAACAGTGTCAGTTTGAAGACTAAGGTGTATCAGATGTAAGCCATGATCTTATTGATTGTCCAACTTTGAGATGAAATAAGGAGATAGAGGAATAATTGATGCCTTTGAGCTCATTGCCACACTATCAGGTGCATTTCAAGTAATTGAAAAGAGCATGGCTTCAGTCAGGTGTACTTTAGTCTTTAACATTCTTGCTCTTTAGCACTTTAAAGTGCTTGACTGCAGGTTTTCTCAATGCACCATGTCTTCTGATATCTTGACTACTGTTGCCATGGATGCTGATTCTGGATCCAAACAATAGAAAATCATCACCAGTTTCACAGAGAGAGCGACAGTCATCATCACTCAGCCACTGGGGGGCCCCAGCCGAGGACATCAGAGCTGAAACCACAGAGGTTTCCCAGTACCATGATATTTGTAAGTTTGTTTGTTTCTATGGTTTCCTTTTATGGATACAACAAGTATCTGCCAGTTTGTTGTGTTAGGGAAATGATTTGCATGTTGCTACTTATTTTTTACTTAGGTGGGTGTATGCTTTTTTCAAAATATAGTGAGTTGGACTTTTTGGTTTTATTACAGTCTCACTTCTCTCTCTCTCTCTACCTATCTATCTTAACACTATGAAAAATATAGAAATATAAATATATATGTGTGTGTATATATGTATACATACATATGTGTGTATATACATATATGTATATATACATGTATGCATGTGTCTATAAATAGATATAAATGTATAAAATATATAAAAAGAAAAATAATATAAATATAATATAAATAATATAAAGATAAAGATTTTATTGTTGTTGTTATGTGCCGTCGAGTTGCCTGCGACTCATAGCGACCCTGTGTACAACAGCCCTAAACTCCGCTCTGTCCTGTGCCAATCGCACTGTCTCTGACACTTCCATCCCAATTATCCCAGTCACTGAATCAATCCACCTCATAGAGGGCGTTCCTCTCCTGCGCTGTCCCTCCACCCTCCCAAGCATGATGTCCCTCTCTAAGGACCGGCTCTCCTCACAACATGTCCAAAGTATGTTAGACAAAGCCTCAGAATCCTTGCCTCCAAGGAGCCACCCGGTTTAACCCTTTCCAGGATAAATCTGTTTGTTTTCCTAGCAGTCCATGGTATTCTCAATACTCTTCAGCACCACAGCTCAAAGGCATCAATTCTCCTTCTATCCTCCTTGGTCATTGTCCAACTCTCTGATGCATAACAGGTGATTGCGAAGACCATGGCCTATATCAGACGCACCTTAGTCTCCAAAGAGATACCATTGCTCTTCAGCACTTTGGAGAGGTCCCTAACAGCAGACTTTCCCATACACACACAGAATTCCTATGGAGCTGGAACTAATGTATAGCTGGCCTTCCAGTGGATTTTTAAAGGCTGGAAATCACAGAGGAGGATAGCGTCCATCTTTCTCCCATGGAGCCTCGGGTGCATCTGAATCAGCAGGGAAGACGGGTATCTTCAGTCAGCAGGACAACCTCACACGTACTGGCAGAGCTCCCTAGTTTTATACCTAGTTCAGTACAGTCTTAACTGAATCACCTGAGCAATGATGAAAGAAGGAAGTGACCTGCCTTGCAATTACTATTTCTATACTTTATTCACATTTAATTAAGATCTAATTGAAATGATTATTTAATTTAACTATTTAATTATTAATTTGAATAACATAAGTGATAGATTTCATTGTCTTTCCCTAAACCAGTGCTACTTGCAGATTGGTTTTCAATTTATTGAATGAGACCAAAAAAAAAAAATATAATAGTTTTCCACTCAGGACTATAATGTTATCTGTGTTTTCAGGTCAGCACTAACATAGAGCTGAACTTCCTGCAGTTCATCAGAGGCTGAAAATCACAATGAAGGAAACTGCATCTTTCGCCTGACAAATAGCTGGTGGATTTGAACCATGTACCTCAGTGCATTACTAAAATGAGTTTAGTTAGATTATGTGACATGTAAAGCTGAGGACAAAATGTCTTTCCGTGGTCAGATGTGTCACTAATTAATACTTCACCTTGCCCTGGTAAGAGGTGCGAACTAGGTGAGGAGGAGAGAAGGGGTAGCTGGGGTGAGGGTAACTCATTCTATTGAACGTGTTACTTTCTTCAAATAGACCGTATTCATTAGCAAGAATGCAAATCCCTTTCACCTTCATCCTTACCGAAATACTGAGAAACAGATGATATTTTGAAGACAAGCTCTTTGGCACCATTGGTGGAAAACACAATTCAAACTCATGACGTTATTTTTAACTTATCAAAGGGAAGATGGTCAAGTGAACATCAAGGACTTAGCTTTTGATATTTTTTTTAAAAGGTTGTGTGTGCTATCTTTTATTCTGCTGCCAATTAGTTCCTTCAGTTTTTTCAAACATAAAACTGAGCCTCTGATATTTTCCTTCCTAATGTCATTTTCCTACCATGAAAAAATAAGCATGTTTTCACAATGACTTATTGAAAGAGAATAACAAACTATCTATAAAAAATATGTAAAGCCACTTTATACGCTCATTGGCACTTTAAAACATTTTATATAGTGTTGTAAATGCTCTTGAATGCTATTTAAATTAGGAAATTTCAAAAAATGCATAAATAAGAGTTTTCCCTTAGGGTTTCTAATTAAACTAAAGCAAGCTTTACTGAAATGTTATTTCTTCTACTTTTGCAACGAATGATTGTCAAAGTCCTTTTTAATGTAAAAAAGCCTTATCCAGAGACAAATTGGATTTTTAAAATCTTGATTTGTTGATGGCTTTCTTTGTTCTAAAAGAGAGAGCTACACTGGCCTAGTGAAAAGGAAGCTGTGCTACCAAGCCGAAGGTGGGTGATTTTCATCTGTGGCCCTCGGCCAGGTTCAAATTGTTTTCCTGTCAAACATTCTTCTAGGTGGTATAGCACTGGTCTGTGCATTGCTGTACAGAGGTAACTTGTGGTTGCTGTGATGTGCCAAACGTGGCAATAGGTACCCATGGTGGACGGTGTTGGCTGGAGCTTCCCGAATAAATCAAGCCTGGAAGCAGGAGCGACATCCACTTACGAAATGGCTTGCCTCCGGAAACTCTATGTACGAACAGTGCTCAGGCTGTTCGTTCATAGGGTCGCTATGAGTCCTCTACGACTCCATGGCATCAAACAACAACATCTTTGTTCTAATCAGCTGAGATATATCACACATAATGAGAAGGAAACAACTAAATTTCAGGAAATGCTGTCCAAATGGACCATGTGTTTAAAATAAAAATATGATCAACATCATATGTGTATCAATTAAATTTATTCCCCTTTTTTTGATGATTGAGATCCATGGTGGCCAATGTTTATAAAAATAGTTATAACAGTATTTTATAATTTTCTTTCAGTTGTAAGTAGGCATATTCAGTAACTTATGAGAATTTATGAGTAATTTATGAGAAGTTGATAAATGAAAAGACTATTTTCACTCTTTAGTCTGAATTAATTACTATTATGGCCATATTGGAAGGTAGTCAAGACAAATTCAGCAATTAAAGTTCTGTCTTAACCATGAATTTTCACGATGAACACAAGTGGGCCAAAGGAATATTCACTTAAATAATAAAAGTAAGATGACTTTATTTTGTGACGCTAAGCTGTGGTGCAGGAGAAGCGTATTGAATATACCATCGACTGCTAGGAGAAGAAAAAAATCATCCTGTAGAAGTTGAATCCAAGCTGCTCCTTGGAGGCAAGGATTCTGAAGCTTCATCTCACATACTTTGGACATGGTGCAAGGCAGGATCAGTTCTTGGAGAAGGACGTCATGCCTGGGAGGGTGGAGGGACAGC
>NW_006400118.1:434572-435608 GCF_000299155.1 Elephantulus edwardii
ATATACACACATAACAGGTTCCTACTTGGGGATACGTTAGTACTGTGCTTATTCTAGTTGTCATTTGTAAGTCTGTTGTAGTTTTCAGTCTGGCAGTGCTGAGAAATTGATGGGGCAGCCCCACAAGGCTTAATTGCATGAGGGGATGAAGCCTTTCTTGGAGGAGAATTGATTCTCAGGAAAGAGGACGTCAGGCAACAAGCCAATAACAGAACACAGGCGAGTGAGAAGTCTAAATAAAAGACACTCTTTAGCTCCTATTTCAGACACATTTCCCTCGTGCATTCGTTCTTTAGATCTAAATTTCCTAGAGGAGAAGCCTGCGGTTAAAAGGAGAAAATACTGTGGTCCTATAAATTACATGCCTTCCTTTGGCACCTCCTAACAGATTATAAATTCATACGAGAGAGGGATTCTTACTAGTCTCTACCTCAGAGTGCAGGACAGCTTTGTGTTCACTGGGGAGCAGGGCTGGTGATTGGGGCTTGAATTAGTGAACACAGTAGAAGTGGAAGACCAGCTTAGTGGACGGTGGTGGCTGGTTCTGGAGCCGGCAGTAGAGTTTCAGGATGATAGGTAGTATGTCCCTAGGAAGGATGGGTTGGACTTCACTAGAGAAGTTTATGTATTCACCAAAGAAAGTGGAGTGTCTCAAGGAATGGTGGAGTTTAGCACTCGTACCATAACAGAAGGAGCATTTGGCGCAAATGAAAACATCGGGCAGAGTGTTCACCAGACGAAACAGGACCTGGAGGAACCCAGCTCTGGGGCGGATACGCTGGAGAGGGCTCAGGAGCTTTCATTTTAGACTTTTGATTGAAAGGCCTTGGGAAATACCATTCCCAAACGGAAGCAGAACAGGAGAGAAAATCGTCATGTGGTTGCCGGTTTCTCAGCTCTTGCAACTAAAGAAAGAGAAGGCACAAAGAGTTGTTGTTGTTGTTGTTATGTGCCATTGAGTCGCTTGCGACTCATAGCGACCCCATGTACAACAGCCCTAAACTCCGCTCTGTCCTGTGCCAATCACACTGTCTCT
>NW_006400118.1:437803-441663 GCF_000299155.1 Elephantulus edwardii
GCATCTCTCTTAGAGCTAGGGATTTTGAACATTTCTTCATGTGCTTGTTGGCCATCTGAATATCTTCTTTGGTGAAGTGTCTGTTCATATCCTGTGCCTATTTTCCAATTGGGTTATTTACTTTTATCTTGTGGTGGTGACTGAGTATTTTATACATTCTAGATATAAGTCCCTTGTCTGACATGTCATTATCAAATATTTTTTTCCCAATCTGTGGTCAGGGAGAAAAGTGGAACAATGAATGAATGGAAACCCTAAGTCTCTGTAAACTTTAATTAAAATTAATTTAAAAAGGGGGGAAAGAAATAAAATCAACACATAAGTAGACAAGATGTGGAGAGGTGAAATGCCTGAACTCCTGACTATACACTGGTTTGTTGTTGTTGATTGCCTTCTGGTCAAGCATGACTCACAGTGACTCTATGAGCAAAAGGCCTGAAGCCCCTCGACAACTATAGACACTTATTAAAGTTCATAGAGTTTCCAGAGGCGTGTTATTTAGGAAATAGATGCCACTCCTTTAGCAAATGCTATTTCTACGTTCATATTAGTATAATGCTGTAAATACATCCGCGTGTACTAACAGGGGGCAGTCCTTTGAAAGCTTCTTAATTATAACTAGACATCCCAAGGGAATGAATTGCTGATTCTAGGATCATAGTTTGGGGGTTGGGAATGAAGGTAAATTGGCAGATCAGTTCTCAAAGATAATTTAAACATCCTGCTGTGAGATAGAAGGTCAAGGACTGCAGCCTTCAATATGGATTGAAGTTCAACATCAAGAAAACAAAGATTCCCATTATTGGGCCAATTAGCAGCATCATGATAGACTGCAACGAGTTTGAGATTGTTAACAATTTCAGCCTGCTTGTCTCTACAAACATCTCACTGGGTACCAGCATCCAGGCAATCATAAGATGAATTGCATTACCACAATATGCTGTCAGGGATCTCTCTAGAGTACTGAAATGCAAGGATGTCAGTCTAGAGACTAAGGTGCACCTGTTCCAGGCCAGGGTCTTCACAATTACTTGTTATGCGTCAAAGAGCTGGACAATAACTAAAGATGATAGAAGGTGTATCGATGCCTTTGGAGGAAAACTCTCAGTGGGTTGGATTGACACAGTGACTACCATAATGGGTTTACATATGGCTGAGGCCACGGGGATGGTGCAAGATAGGACAAGCTTCAGATCTGTTGTTCACAGGGTCGATATAAACTGTAATGGGCTCGATGACATATAACAATAACATAAGATGATTAATATAGCTAAGGAGACACCCATTCCTTGGAATAATCAAGTTGTTGTTGTTATGTGCTGTTGAGTCGCTTGTGACTCATAGCGACCCTATGTACAACAGCCCTAAATGCTGCTTTATTCCATGCCAATCTTATCTTCTACGACACGCCTATCCCCATTAAACCAGTGACAGAATCAATCCACCTCATCAAGGGTCTTCCTCTCCTGTGCTATTCCTCCATCTTCCCAAGCATGACATCCCTCCTTGCAACATGTTCAAAGTATGTCAGAGGAAGCTTTAGAATCTTTGTCTCCAAGGAGAATCCCGGTTTAACCCTCTCCAGGATGAATTTGTTCTATCAGCAGTCCATGGTATAGTCAATACTATTCTCCAACAACAAAGTTCAAAAGCATCAATTCTCCTTCTACCATCCCTAGTCATTGTCCATCTCTTTGAGGCAAGCATATAAGATAAAAAGATCACCATTTGCCAAGGGATACAGCCTTGAAGAAAGGCAGGGGTAAGATAGAAATATAAATGGAAATCAGAACTGTAGGGAGGAAGTAGAGAATGTGTGATTGTGTTCTGAGAATTGTACTTAATGTTATTAAAAATGTGTATGAATGAAAAATCAACATGCTTTGAAAACTTTCACTCAAATCATAATTTAAAAAAAGACATTCTCCGTGAATTTCCCGAAGTCATGGTGAGGTGTGGTGGTGTGAGGCAGGGTGGGGGTGAATTCTACACAAAAAACAGTGGCTGAGCAAGCAGGTGGACCATGTGCCTGTGTGTGTGAACCATTTATATGAGTGAAATGTCATTGTTAGGTCTGGGTTGGATGCCTCCGAAGGAACAGGCCACTCTGACTTTAGGCTTCCTTCTTCATAGTGTTGGTTGTCCTTCTCTCTGTTTCCACCCAATGGTGACAGGCTTTCTGTCTCACAGCATGACACGCACCTGGCTTCTGTGCCTTCCTCACAATCTGCTTGTGTGAGTCTGTTGTCACATTCATCTCATTACAGGATGCCTTTGCCCCTTCCACCAATCCTCTACTTTACAAAACATAATCTCTTTTTCTAGCAACTGGTCTTTCCTGATGGCATGTCCAAACCAAAGCAAAAGAGAAAGTCTTACCATTTCTGCTTCTAAGGAGGATTCTGAATTTACATCCTTCCACAGAGAACTCTTCGTTTTACCCCCCTTTAAATCTGTGGTATGTTCACTGTAATTTGTCAACACCACAACCCAAATGCATCAATTTCCTTGTCTTTCTTTATATTGTCCAGTTTCCCCATGTTTATAAGGCAACTGCCAATGTCATGACTTAGTATTTAATATCATGACATGGTGCACTTTGGTGCTGAGGGTGACATCTTTGCTCTCAACACTTTAAGAAGGTATTTGCAGTGCATTTATCTGGTGCACTATGTCCATGTTGTTGGTCCATGAAAAGAAAAAAAAAATCCTAGACAGTCTCAATTTTTATTCATGATGTAGCATGATTTTTTTAAATTGACCCAAATCATTAAGGTCTAAAATATTTTAAAAGAACTACTTTGAGTTTTAGAACTACTGTACGTTGACTATCTACCCTGTTAATGTTAACACTGTAGAGTACAGGTGGCTTAGTGCTAAGGAGTTGCACTGCCAACCCGAAAGCACATGGTTCAAAGCCTCCAGTTGCACCATGGGAAAAAGATGGACAGACTCCTTCCATGTGATTTACCATCTCTGAAAAGCCCCTGGAAGGTCAGCTGTCAGTTGGTTCAGACTTCATGGCACAGAACAACAACTTTATATTTTTAACTCCTATTCCATCTATTTTTCAAAACATACTTGAAAGAAATGGTAAAATAGAAAATGCAAATATGAAAACCTAATGTAAAGGTGACATTTGAGTAGAAGATAAAAATAAATGAGATTTAAAACAAAAAATATGCAAAGTAGTTGCATACTTTCAATGGTTGCATACACAAACAGTTAAAAATGGACACAACATAATATAGATGTAATATAGAATTAAATTTTTAATATTCTATCAGTCTAAGCAATAAAAAAAATTTCATACTCCATTCCATAGTACTTTTGCACCTTAATGTAATTTCATTTTATTTTGTTATCTTGGCTTAAAATTGACTGTTACAGAGGTAATTCAGATTTGAAGTGACTTCACTTGAGTTTTTGAAGCTAAAAATCTTAATAGGAGGAGACTATCTGTCTTCTTCCTTGGTGTCACTGGAGGATTTAAGGTACTAGAGACAGCAGCTATTGGTTAGTAGCTGTTATTGTTGTTATGTGCCGTCGAGTTGCTTGTGACTCATAGCACCCCTAGGTACAACAGCCCTAAACCCTGCTCTATCCTGTGCCAATTGCACTGCCTCCGACACACCCACCCGATTACCCCAGTCACTGAATCAATCCACCTCATAGAGGGCCTTCCCCTCCTGCCCTGTCCCTCCACCATCCCAAGCATGATGTCCCTCTCCAAGGACTGGTCCCTCCTTACAACATGTCCAAAGTATGTCAGACAAAGCCTCAGACTCCTTGCCTCCAAGGAACAGTCCAGTTTAACCCTCTCCAGGATGAACCTGTTTGTTTTCTTAGCAGTCCATGGT
>NW_006400118.1:441903-450940 GCF_000299155.1 Elephantulus edwardii
ACTGTGGAGCCTAGCAAACTGAAGCTGTGAACAATCTCAATCTCTTCACCATCCATCCTGATGCTGCCAATTGGTCCAGTGGTGAGAATCTTTGTATTCTTGATACTGAGCCTCAATAATAGTACAACATGTTAAAAACTGTGTTATCAGAGCTTCTTATCAATGCATTTCCCCCTTCAGGTGATTCACAAATATTTATCATTTAAATGATTAAAACTATCCAAAATACAATTAACTCTTTTTTAAAATGAAGAATTTGTTTTAAATTTTATTATTTCTTTTGTGTGTGTGTGCATGTACCGTCAAATCAGATCTGACTGCTATAGGAGGAGATTGCCACTCCTCCAGCAGATCATCTGATGGATTTGAACTGCGCACCTCTGGGATTGCAGTGCAGCTTCTTGCCATTAGGCCACCAGAGCTCCTACAAAATGCAGTTGACCCTCGAACAAGATGGGTTTTACCCGCACAGGTTCACTTCCATGTGGGTTGGGTTGTTGGGTTTTTTTTTTTTTTTTGCTTTTTTTCTAAACCATGTGACATGAATAATCTCATGAGCAGTTCCTCTCTTCAGTAAAAAGTGACCTCTCAAAGTCCTCACCTACTGTACATTGTGTTTGGTGTGATACCATAAACCTTGAATAGCACCACGGGACTCACACAAAGGGCCACTGTTGATGCTGACCGAAGGTGCTTCTGAGAGACAGGTCATGGCATGAGAAGCCGGGGCATCGCTTGACAGGGACTGTGGATTGAAGGTGCAGCTGTAGTTGCTCTTCACTTCACGAAGATAAAATTCAGTGGAAGGACCAAAGTGAACAAAAATGTTAACTTGTGAGGCTGCAAAAATCTTGTATCTTTGGAAAAGATTTTTTTTTTTACTTTGAACTGAAAATGTACCTTTTATATATCATTCCTATTTCATTCTCAGCATTGCCATTGAGCCAGTAGTGACTCCTTGCTGATCTTGTGTTTGCACAGGAAGAAGTTGTCTACTTTCTCTTCAAGAGTTCTTGGTGGATTTGAACGGTCAGAGGGGGTGTGACCTCGGTGCTAGCAATGCAGCTCCTGACAGACTAGACCACCACAATCTCTCTCTCTCTTTCAAGGCTATCACAATTCACTCACAGTCAACACTCCAGTGAGTTTTAGAAGCTTTAAATCAAAAGGGAAGGAGACATACAAAAGAAGTTAATGGATGGCTTTTGTTACTGGTAAAGCTTCCTGTTCAAACTTAAATCATTACTTTTTGGGAGTGTCAAAGATTTTGTATGAGGTGGGTTTTTAAAATTTTTCTACTTGTTTATTTATAAAATTCCAATCCAAGTTTGAACAAATTCTTTCCATTTCCCTCACCTCCTCACCCATCAGATTGTACAACCCCATGATTAATCTTCCCTTCCCCCGGAACATCCTCATCCCTCTGCTTCCAGCCTCCTCCACCCCTCCTGGATTCTAGAATAATGGTTTTATGCAATATTTATCCTTGTGGGACTGAGTTAGTTCACTCAGCACAATGCTCTCCAGTCCCTCCAAAGTTAGGTAGTAATCCTGTGTGCTGCATAGTATTCCACTGAGGGAGAGCTCGGCATACCAGCTTCTATGATATTCAAAGGTCACCTGTGTATTGAACATGAGGGGGGGAAAAACCCAAACAACAAAGCACAACACACTCTTCTCTGTTGGAACTATGACAAGAGTCCTCTCATCCCACCACCACTTTGACTCTCTATTCATATGTAAGAGTGAGATCCTAGAAAGAAATACGGAAGAAGGAATCTTTGCAGGAGCACAAGTTTAACCTGTGTGAACCCTAAAGCTTTATTTAATTATTGAGGAACAATGATGTCAGTTTGAGGACAAAGTGACTTCTGATTCAGACCATGGCCTTTTCAGTCTCTTGGTATGCCTCTGAGAGCTTGAAAATGACTAAGGATGACAGCAGAAGGTTTGATGTCTTTGGACTGTGGTGTTGCAGAAGCGTGCTGGATGTCCTATCCCATGGAGTGCTAAGACAGAACAGACAAAAGGTCTTGGGGAAGGTGCAGCCAGAGCGCACCAGATGAAGGTGAAGCTTCATCTCACATACTCTGAGCATCTTGTTGTTGTGGTTATGTGCCATCGAGTTGCTTGTGACTCATAGCAACTTTATGTACAACAGCTCTACACTCTGCTCTGTCTTGTGCCAATCATACTGTCTCCGATACACCCCTCCAATTACCCCAGTCACTGAGTCAATCCACCTCCTGCGTCATCCCTCCACCCTCCCAAGCATGATGTACCTCTCCAAGGACTGGTCCCTCCATATAACATGTCCAAAGTATGTCAGACAAAGCCTCAGAATCCTTGCCTCCAAGGAGCAGTCCAGTTTAACCCTCTCCAGGATGAACCTGTTTGTTTTCTTAGCAGTCCATGTTACATTCAATACTCTTCTCCAGCACCACAGCTTAAAGGCATCAATTCTCCTTCTATCTTCCCTAGTCCAATTCTCTGATACATAACAAGTGATTGCAAAGACCACGGCCTGTATCAGATGCACCTTAGTCTCCAGAGAGACACCACTGATCTACAGTACTTTGGAGAGGTCCCTAACAACAGACTTTCCCATGCGCCTTTTAATTTCCTGGCTGCTGGTGCCAAGAGTGTTGACTGTGGAGCCAACAGACTAAAGTTGTTAACAATCTCAATCTCTTTGCCACCCATCCTGATGCTGCCAATTGGTCCAGTGGTGAGAATCTTTGTCTTCTTGATATTGAGCCTCAATCCATATTGGAGGCTGCAGTCCTTGACCCTCTGCAGCAGGTGCTTCAGGTCCTCCTCAGTTTCAGCAAGTAGGGTTGTGTCATCTGCATAATGCAGATTGTTGACAGATCTTCCACCAATCCTGACCCCACATTTTTCCTCATAGAGCCCAGTCTCTCAGATAATCTGTTCTGCTGACAAGTTGAAAAAGATATGGAGATAGGACACATCCCTGGTGTACACACTTCCCAGTTTTGAACCATGCAGTGTTTCCTTGCTCTGTTCTGATGACTGCCTGTTGGTCAAGTATAGGTTTCACATTAGCATGAGGGACACCATGCTCGAGAATGTTGGAGGGATGACAAAGGAAAGAATTGACTCAGGGTCTATGCAGCAATGGATTGAGGATGTCAGAGAGTGTGAGGTTGGCACAGGATATTACAGGGTTCAGATTTGTTCTTCATAGGATTGTTATGAGTCTTACGTGATTCAGTGGCCCCTAACAAAAAACAACAAAACCCCTAATCTAGGGAGTTCTCACAGATTCTAACCTACAGTGCCTTTGAAGCCACCAAGGTTCCTTAATACGTTGCCCCAAGTGAAGGCAAATTTGTTTCTAAGCACGATCATCAATTTAAAAAGTGTGAGGCAACTTAAAATAAGAGAAAGAATCTGAATTCCTAGGGCAAATTGATCTTTAAGCTGATTTTCCCCCCTTAGTAACAAATCTAACAGAATGTTTGCTATAGAAGTGATAAAAATATTCAAGTTGACAAGATTTCATTTACAGTTTTCCAGTATTTGAAATCCTAAACATTAAGTTTAGTAGTTAGAGTTATAGATATTTTTCCTTTGTTAGTAGAAGATCTATGGACTACGAATCAACATTTTCTTTAACAGAGTGTTCCTTTTATAAAGATCAGCAGAATATGAAACATAATTCCCCTTGTGGTTCCACCAAAGCTTTCACATCTCCATTCCATATTCTATATAGTCAAGGTCTTTCTTACAGAACCGTTTGCTAACATTTGTGGTGCTTAATTCTGCTGTGTAGGTTCAAAATCAAGCAGTGACATTCATGAGATCCAAGCAGGAAAATAGTTCATTTGAAAAGAATTAAAATCCAATTGAGAATTAGGTGATAAATACAAAAGATTTGCTTAACCAAGTGTAGCACTAGCAGGGCTACAATTACTTGATTTTTATCCTTTGTATTTAATATTCATGAAGTGCTGATCAGTGCAAGAGTTCCCTTAGAAGGTTCTAAAAAAATACTAATTAAATGAGAGCAGTGACATTGTATCTGTTGTAGCTATTTTTTGAGAGATTAAGAAGTTTAACCAGAATGAATGTTCAAACGCCTACACAGTGTACTAGCAACAGAAAGTTCTTTTCCAGAAAGCCCAGCTTTGATGAATGCATTTTCCAAGCTTACAAAATACAGCACTTTGAATAAATCCAGTAAGATGTTGAGAACTGTTCTCTGAGTTTCATTTCACCAGAGCCATAAGACTCAGTTTGAATGATAACAAGTCTTGGATATCTGACAAAGCCCTCAGAGGAGATGCTGATTCTTACTCTGTTCTCAGGTCTAAGAAATTGTGTTTCTCTAATGGCACAACAGAAATGTTCCAAATCACTTCTGTCTCAGCAAGAACTGATGTTGCATTTTTATTCAGGCTTTAAAAAAACAACAACAACCACCAAGTAACTTCTTTGTTGAATCGATATTTTAAGCCTTCATTTCAAATCATGTTCACTTTCTAGATTTAAAAGCCCAAAGAAGTAAAAATTATTCACTTGGCTTGTTGTTTGAATGATCAAGAAGAGTAGTCAGCTGCCTTTTGTGAGATACTGGTTTGTTTGTTTTTTTTTTTTAATTTGTCAAGTTGAGTCAAGTAGTGACAGCGAAGCTTTGAACAACAGATCTGAACCCCGTCCTATCCTGTGCCATCCTCCCCACCTCTGACATTTCTGGGCTGATTGCTGCAGTCACTGGGTCAGTCAATCTCTTTGAGAGTCTTCGCCTTTGCTGCCGGTCCACCTTTCCAAGCATGATGTCCCTTTTCAAGGACATCTCCTTCTAGCAACATGTTCAAAGTTCTTGAGATGAAGCATCCATCATCTTTGCCTCCAAGGAGCTCTCTGGCTGAACTTTCTTTTGACAGTTACAGGATGCTCAGTACTCTTCTCCAATACCACACTTCAAAAGCGTAGCTTTTTCTCCTGTCGCCTTTATTCATTGCCCAGATCTCATATGCACAGCAAGTGATTGGAAAAGACCATGGCCTGAATCAGGCACACCTTAATCTTCAAACAAACATCATAGCTTCTTAGTAATTTGGAAAGGTCCTTGACAGCAGACTTTCCCAGTGTAAAATACTTGATTTCCTGACTGCTGGTACCAAAAGTGTTGATTGTGGATCCAAGAACGATAAAATCATTGACAGTTTCAATTTTCTCTTCATCTGTCATGACGTTACCTTTGGCCCAGTGGGGAGAATGTTTGTCTTCCTGTTGTTAAGATGCAAACCATACTGAAGAATGCAGTCTCTGATATAGTGCAGTACGTGTTTTAACTCTTCTCACTTTCAGTAAGCAAGGTTGTGTCATCCGAACAACACAGGTTGTTTATGAATTTTCTTCCTATACTGATGCCACATTTTTCTTCAAAGAGTCAAGATTTTTTTCATTATTTGCTCAGCATAAAGATTAATAGATACGGAGAAAGGGTAGAGGTCTGATATACACTTTTCTTGATTTTAAACCATGGACCCCAACTTCTTGGTCTAAATATAGGCTTTGTACAAACATGATTAAATGTTCTGGGATCTTTATTATTCTCAATGTTAGCCATTAATTATTATGATCCATACAGTAAAATGTGAACACTAAAAAGGAGAAACAGCATCGTGTGGACAGCCAAGTTCAACTTCTACTAAATCCACTAAAGGGAATTGTTCCTATCAATCACACACACAGTATAAAACCAATTCGTACAAGGCCAGACAGGGTGCCCACTCTGCCGCACCTACTACTAATTACCGGATCTGAAATCCATTGCAACTGATCACACAGACTTTATAAGGCCTCTTTTTACTCACTGTTGTGGGGTTTATGAGAGAAAGAGATTAGGGGATGAGGAGGCATCACGTAGGCAAATGCAGGTTCGGTAAATAGCAGTCTATTTTTTTTTTTTTTAGTTTTGTGTTTTATTTATGTAAGAAGTTCAGGCCTTGACTGCATATTTCCACAGGGGGGTACAGGCGTTCTTTTCGCTGCTGCTTCTTGGTCTTCAGGTTCTCCTCATGCTTGTTGAGGCTTCTGCGCATGGCACGTGTTCTCTAGGGCCGCAGATCCAGGGGTTTGTACTTCTTGCCCTTATGATATTTTCTGAGATTCTCCTTCTGAGTCTGGTTAATAACAGTGAGAGAACACAGACAATGGATTTTCGGACAACTCTGATTTTGGAGAGCTTAGAAGCCGCACCGCCTGCCACTTTGGCGACGCACAGTTGGGAAAGCTCCACTTACAGATCGTCTAGCTCTTTTAACAGCTCCTCCTTCTTCTTTCCACGAAGGTCCCGAGCCTTGATTTTGGCCATGGCTGAGCGATAGAACCTGGTTGCCGCCTGATCCAAGCCCAAGAGAAAGAGCGGTAAATAGCAGTCTTATGCCAGTTCTTTCCTCAATCATCCAGCAAGCAAATCCCCCAGCTCTGGCTCTGGTTCCATCTCAAGGCCTCTAACCCTGGTTCTACCTTAAGGGCTCTGGCCCTGGCTCTGTCTGGCTCCTTCAGGCTATGACTTACTACAATCTCCCTACAATCAGTTTAGCTTTTTCTCTTATGTGACCCTCACAGCTGTTGATGATGTTGAAGATGTTGACCAATGGTGTGCAAACCACAACCCTCAGGAATGAAGGGTGGCTAATGAAATGGAGAGAGAATTCATTCTCAAAAACCCCAGTATCACAGTCAATAAGACAAAACATCCTTCTGGTATTCCCTGCTTTCTGCAAAGATCTATTTGACATGATATCCCTAGTGCCTTGGCTTCTTCCAAATCCAACTTGGACTACTGGAATTCCTTTATAAATACACTCTTCTTACCATTTTTGGATTTCAGCAATATCTTGCTTGTATATATTGTTCTAAAATGGTCATATTCTGTTGGATATATTAATCATTGTTGGTGTTATTGTTGTTTTTAGGTGTCATTGAATATGACACATAGTGACTATATAACAAAAGATCTGAACCCTGCTCTGTCCTGTGCCATCGTCACACTTCCTGACACACAAGAGCACATTGCAGCAGTCACCGTGTCAGACCACCTGGTTGACAATCTTCCTCTCTTTTGTCAGCCCTCCACCTTTCCCAGAATCATGTCTCTCTCCCAGGAATAGCCCCTCCAAGCAACATGCCTAAAGTATGTGAGGCAAAGCTTTATCATTCTTGCCTCCAAAGAGCACTTTGGCTACACCTTCTCCAAGACATATTTGTTCTTTTGGCCGTCCATGGGATGTTCAGTTCTCTTCTCTAATACCATAGCTCAAAGGCATCGAAGGCATCAATTCTTTTTCTGTCATCCTTATTCATTGTTAAGCTCTCAGATATATAGCAGGTGATTGCAAAGAAAGACTGTGGCCTGAATCAGACACACTTTAGTTCTCAAACTGACATCATTACTCCTTGATAATTTGGAGAGGTCCCTAGCAGCAGATTTTCCCAATGCAATGTGTCTCCTTATTTCCTGACTGCTGGTACAAGCAATTGTGGATCCAAGCAAAATGAAGCTGTTGACCGTTTCAATCTCTTCACCATCCATCATGATGTTGCCTATAAGTCCAGTGGGGGGAAAAAAAATCTTCATTTTCTTGACTTTGAGATCAAATTGACTACATTTGTGGGAGAAATAATTGAAGAATTTCAGTATCAGCAGCCAAAACTAGGCCAAGAATGGATGATGGGTCAGAACATCAATGTTTCATATGCAAGTTCAAATTGAGTCTGAAGAATATGAAAAGAAGTCCACAGGAACCAATATATTATCTTGAATTTATTCCATCCAAATTTCATGCTCATCTTTGGGATAGGTTTGAGGCATTGAACACCAATGATCAAAGGCAAGATAAACAAGTTGTGGGATGATATCAAAGATATCATCCATGAAGAAACCAAGAGGTCATGACAAAAACAGAAGATAAAGGGGAAAAAATCAAAATGTATATCAGAAGAGACTCTAAAAATTGTATTGGAGCATCGAGGAGCCAAAACAAAAGGAAAACATACCCAAGTTAAAGGGCTGAACAGAAGATTTCAAAGGGCAGTTCAGGAAAACAAAGGAAATATTTTAATGGAATGTGTAGAGAGCTGGAGTCAGAGTATTAAAAAGGAAGAACTGTGCATTTCTAAAGCTGAGATAATTGAAAACAAATTTAAGCCTCATGTCACAAAATAGAAAGATGCCGCAAGGAATATATTGAATGACCTTGAAAGCATCAAAAGAAGATGGAGAGAATGCACAGAATAACTGAATCAGAAAGAATTGATTGGCACTTAAAAAAATTCAGCCAGTACCATATGATCAGGAGCCAATGGTAATAAAGGAAGAACTAATTATTACATCTTACAAAATAGTGATTAATTATTCTCACCATCAGAAGGAACGTGGCATTGAGATAGGTAGAAGGGAAGGCAATTCTGAAAAGAATGGAAGATAAGAAATTATGAATAGTGCAACTAAGACTAAAGCAACTATAGAACATGCATTAGGCAATGAAGGAGGAAGGAAGGGGGATCAATCTGAATAAATACGTGAATAAAAAGTAAATATCTTTGTAAATTTCCATTCAAATCACAATTAAAAAATAATGTTTCTCTCTCATTGCTGATGAGTAGGAAACTTCATAGCTGATCCTTTAAGGATTTCAGAGGGTAAATTGTGTGGGTCGAGATTGCCCATCTTTCTCCTGTACAGCTGCTGGTAGTTTCCAAGTGCCAGATAGATAGACACCAGCTATGGGCCAGCAGCACAATTCCCTATGGAGTTGTCGGAGCTCCCTCCATTCAGAGTTGTTGTTGTTGTTGTTATGTGCCGTCGAGTCGTTTCCGACTCATAGCCACCCTATGCACAGCAGCCCTAAACCCTGCTCTATCCTGCGCCAACCGTACTGCCTCTGACACACCCATCCCGATTGCCCCAGTCACTGAATCGATCCATCTCATAGAGGGTCTTCCCCTCCTGCGCCGTCCCTCCACCCTCCCAAGCATGATGTCCCTCTCCAAGGACCCG
>NW_006400118.1:453440-469522 GCF_000299155.1 Elephantulus edwardii
GGCCTTGAACACTAATGAGCGAAGACCAGATGAGTTGTGGGAGGATGTCAAAGGTATCATTCAGGAAGAGTGTAAACGGTCATTACAAAGACAGAAGAGAAAGAAAAGACCAAAATGGATGTCAGAAGAAACTCTGAAGATTGCACTGGAGTGTAGAGAAGCCATTCAGAGTAGGACTTGTAAAAAATAGATGGAGGAAATAAATCCTGAAAGAAAATAAATAAGGCCGATAGATATTGTTGTTGTTTTTATGTGTCATCAAGTTGCCTGGACTCATAGCAACCCTTTGTACAACAGCTCTGAACCGTGAGTTGGTTTTACTGCCTCCAACACACCTAACCCCATTGCCCCAGTTACTATATCAATTCATCTCATCAGGAGTCTTCCTTTCCTGCACTGTCCTTCCACACTTCCAAGCATAATGTCCTTCACCAAGGATTGGTCTCTCCTGGCCACATGCCTGAAGTGTGTGAGATGGAGCTTCAAAATCCTTGCCTCCAAGGAGAAACTTAGTTTTACCCTCTCCAAGTCAGACCTGTTTGTTCTCCTAGCTGTCCATAGCATGATCAATACTCTTCTCTAGCACCATGACTCAAATGCATCAATTCTTCTTCTGTCATCCTCAGTCATTGTCCAGCTCTCTGATGCATAGCAAGTGATTGTGAAGACCTTGGGTAGGCACACCTTTGTCTCTAGACTTATGTCGTTACTCCTCAGTACTCTGGAGTGGTCCCTGACAGCAGACTTCCCCAATGCAATTCATCTTTTGTTTTCCTGACTGCTGGTGCCAAGAGAGTTGATTGTGGAGCTGAGCAAGCTGAAATTCTTAGCAATCTCAATCTCTTCTCCATCCATCATGATGCTGCCCATTGGCCCAGTAGTGAGACTCTTTGTTTTCTTGATGTTGAGCTTTGATCCATATTGAAGACTGCAGTCCTTGACCTTCTGCAGGAAGCACTTCAGGTCCTCCTCAGTTTCAGCAATCAGGGTTGTATCAAATAGGATATAAAACAGAAATAGTTTGGTTTTAAAAACAATTCTTTTTCCCTGAGTTCAGACATGATTTGGAATTCATGGATATGCTCTAGTATATGGCGGAGTGGAACTTTACAAAATTATATATTCCAAAAGGTTCTATGGATGTTCCCTAGACCAAGTTGATGGTATCTCCTAACATGTTAATTGGGAGCATGGACATATGGTAAATTTGCTTTAGAAAAAGAATTTCTCTGACCTAGAACAATATTTAGGCCAGAAATTTCAAGGGAGTGTGTTTTGAGAACAAGTGAAGCTCATTAGAATAAAACAAAATAAATGCACTTAAATGTGAAATTCAATTGGTAATCTATTGTACTATTTGTTGTCAGTTGGCATTCTGACTCATGGTAACCCCACGCACAATTGAACTAAAGGCTTCTCTGGTGTTGTGCCATGCTCATGGCCAGACATGGTAAACTATAGTAGACCCTTTGTTGGCTGAATTTTCAGAAGATCACCAGGCTTTTCTTTCTCACCGTTCTTATGAAAATCTGCTCAGCATCATAGCAACATGCCGAGACTCTACTCATAGACAGATGCTAGCTATGCCTGAAGTGCCTTGGACAGAAATCAGACCTGGGTCTCCTGCATGGAATGTGGAGGGAGGATCTACAACTGAAATATCAGTGTGTCAATCTTGTACACCTCCCTGTGTCCCCAAATCCCCTACCTCACTCACCTTCTAGGAATCAAACTTGGGCCTGCCCAGTTGAAAACTTTCAGCAGGAATACTTGAAGAATATGGACAAGAAAAAAGGAAATGTCAAGGGAGCAGAAAGAAAATATCAGACAAAGGGCAAAGAATGGAAGAATGCAATAAAGGTTTTGGCAATTTAATTTTTAAGTTTGTTAAAAGTTTGGGACATTGCTCAAATTTCTTGCACAGAAATGAATCAGCCTAAAATGAGAAAGAATTGATATAAATTACAAATGCCATGAAATAATAGATTTAACCCTTTCATGAGAAAAAGATTTTCTGTTTTCAGTTTATTTGTTGATATAGCCTGTCTTCAGTAATATTATTATGTCCCTTTGAGTTCAAACCAACTCATAGCTGGTCGTCAAGTTTGCAGAGGCTTTAAATCGCACAGGAGGAGATTGCTCATCGCTCTTATAATAACTTACGGATTCAAGCCATGTGCTTTTGGTTTGACAGTGCAACCTTTCATCACTGGGCTACCAGAGCTCATTTTCAGTAATCAAAATGTTGACATCAAGGGGGAAAGAAAACCAAAAACCTTTAGAAGTAATATTAGTTTGATACAATGATGTGGGATTTATATGTTCCAAGTAGACTCTGGTGGTAGGATTGGGGGGATGGAACTTGCTTGTGCTGATTCATAGAGTTATTTAGGTCCCTGCCACATGGTAGCATGTATGACAACTGAGAGGACATCTTTACAGAGAAACTTGAAGGGTGGAAATGCATGTCATGAAGGTATTAAAGTGTGTATTGACTTACACCTAAAACTACTATTTCAACTATTTTTTTTCATATTTATTGACAAGATATATTTTGCATACGAGATGATGTAGAGATGACCTAAGTGTCACCAATAATCTTACTGCCTAATTGTGCTATGTCCTTTATTGCTCTTATAGAATCTAAATTCTGTGGCATATTGGCAGCAGTCTATCTCTGCTCTTACGAAGAATGTGCCTTTGACATTTGATAGACAATGTGATTTAGATCTTATGGTTTTTCTACGCATCATGAGCGGAAGCTTGTTCAGCTACCCATACTCCTGCCTTTAGACATTCCAAAATTGGGTTTTGGTTCTCCAAGACTAGCTGACCTTGGTTTGCTTTTGTTCACAGTTTTAGCTGACAGTCAGAGAACTCATTTTCATAGTTTCTGCCTGAAGCAATAGCCTCTCATAAGACTCTACTCCCTAGAGACTAGGAGTCTTGAACAGACTACTGAGTTGGCTTGAGTAAAAATCAACATTTAGGAAGAGGAGGAGGAGGAGGTAGATGAGGAGGAGGAGGGGGAGAGAGAGGGAGAGGAGAAGGGGAGAGGGGACATGGAGGGGAGTGGAGAAGGAGGGGAGGGGGAGGGAGAGAGATTAGCAAGTAAAATGGAGGAGAATGTTCCCAGTGATCAGGACTGAAACAAAAAAAATCCAGTTACTTAAAACGCCATCATTCACAAAATGTATACAAGTGAATATATTTCTAGTGTCCTTCCCCCTCCACTTTTGCTACCTTTTTATATAGTTTTTAGAGGCTTTCTTGTGTGTGACTAAGTTTTATTGCTTACTTAAACAAATAATAATATTTTCTCATTGGCATAGAGATCATGGAGCTCCTGGGAGCGCAAACAGCGGATTACTTCAGCTGCTGACCTAAAGATCGAAGACTCAGGTGTACCCAGAAGCACTTTCTAAGAAATGCTTACTGATTTAGTTCTGAAAAATAGGTCATTTGAAAATCCTATGGAGTCTATTTCTACACTTTGACTTAGGAGATGGTATAGGTGACTCGAGAGATAGTATAAAATGCAAACTATTTTAATCCTGTCATTCTTAGAATCCATAAGTAAATTACAATATGCTCTCTTTTCTGTTTTTCGTTCGTTTGTGATATGCTTCTGAAAAAAATTATAGTCTAGAAAATCCTGTGGGACAATTCTATGCTGTCATATGGAGTGGCTATGAGTAAAAAGCCAAACAAACAAAACACCCCAAAAAGCCCACTACAGATACATATACAACTCAATGATCTCTAAACAATAACAACTTCAGGCTTTATTGAAGTGAGTGACTCAATATGACTTTTCCAGCCTTTGTATTCCTAACTCCTGCCAAGTGACTGAGTAGTACTGTGCGAATGTAAGGTGTTTGTTGTCCACCAAGGGGATTGAATAGATTGCTAATAATGAAATGTTGTGCCTTCAGCATAATGCAGGTTGTTGATGAGTCTTCCTCCAATCCTGATGCCACATTCTTCCTCATAGAGCTCATCCTCCCAGTCGATACATTCTGCATATCGATTGAAAAGGTATGGAGACAGGATGCATCCCTGGTGTACACCCTTCTCGATTTTAAACCATGCAGTGTTTCCATACATGTTGCTAAGAGAAGTTATTTCTTGGAAAAAGATACCGTGTTTGGATGAACAAAGGGTCAACAAAAGAGGAAAAATCCTCACCGATATGGTTTGACACAGTGACTGCAGCTATGTGCTCACGTGTATCAGAGATGGTGAGAAAGGCACCGGATCAGACTGGATTCAGGTCTGATGTTCATAAGGTCATTCCAGGTCATACTCAATTCAATGGCACCTAACAACAATAAGTTGTCTTCTTTGAGGATCTGCATGGTGAGCGTTCCTAAATCTGAACTGTAACCTGTTCATATCCTAATAAATCCTATAATCATAAGTATTGTCTGCGAGTTCTGTGAAATCATTTCAACAAGATATTGAGTGTGATACAGGGACAGTTGGTGTTAAAACTCATAGAAAATGGTTTAGAGTGTGAAAGATGGAGAGTGAAAAATATCTGATTTCCTAGAATCTGGCTTTATGTTGCTGTTACCGTTGTTGTGCTGTTGATGTTAATGAGGCTTTTTCTCCCTTGTGAAATCGTTGTTGCTGTTGTTATGTGCTGTCGAGTCACCTGTGACTCATAGTGACCTTATGTACAACAGCCCTAAACCCTGCTCTACTCTGTGCCAATCTAATTGTCCCTGATTCAACTACCCCTATTACCCCAGTCATTGAATCAGTCCGTCTCATCAAGAGTCTTCCTCTCCTGCGCTGTCCCTCCACCCTACCAAGCATGATGTCCTTCTACAAGGACTGGTTCCTTCTTGCAACATGCCCAAAACAGGTCAGATGAAGCTTCAGAATCCTTGCCTCCAAGGAGCAGCCTGGCTTCACCCTCTCTAGGACAAACTTGTTTGTTCCCCTAATAGTCCATGGTATATTCAATACTCTTCTCCACCACCAAAGCTCAAAGACATTAATTCTCCTTCTATCATCCCTAGTTATAGTCCAGCTTTCTGATGTATAGCAAGTGATTGCAAAGACCGTGACCTGTACCAGGCGTACCTTAGTCTCCAGACTGACATCATTGCTCTTCAGTACTTTGGAATTAGAGGTGATTAAATACTGCTACCCCACATGCATGCCTTTTTTTTTAAAAAAAGAAAAAACCACAGGGTCTTAAATCACTTTAACCCTTACTCTAGCCCTTTCTCGCTATAGTTTATTCTCTTTATCTGTGCCTTGACTCTCTAAAATAATACTTTCATCACATATCACCTGCTGTTTAAAAGCCTTTTCAGGCTCACAGTTGTTCAAAGGATTCCGTTTTTTCGTTCTCCCATGTCTACTAAGGAATGCGGTTGCATAACCCATAGGGAATTACACAGCCAATCAAAACACTAAGCATAAAGCATAGGGAATTACATAGCCAATCAAAACACTAAGCATAATCCATAGGGAATTACACAGCCAATCAAAGCACTAAGCATAACCCACAGAAAATTACACAGCCAATCAAAACACTAAGCATAATCCATAGGGAATTACACAGCTAACCAAAACCCCAAGCCTCTATGGGGCTTTGAATGCACCAGAGGCCTTGAGGAAAAAGATGGAAAATCTCCTTCCATGCAATTTACAGCCTTGGATATGCAATGGAGGGTCAGCATGAGGGGGTTCCACCTTTAGAGCAACACGTCTATCTGCTAAGAGACACTGTGGTAGTGGAGGGGTTAAGCGCTAGTCTGGCAAATGAAAAGTCATTGTTTCAAAACCATTAGGAGAAAGAGGAGACAGTTTATCTCCATAAAATATTTCTAGTTTGACAGTTCCACTGTCCCACAGGTAACTATGAGTTGGGATAAGCTCTGACATTAGTGGGTTGACAGGATGGGGTCCGTGAAAGCCTTTTTCTGAAATTTTTTCCTTCTCTTTCTGTGGCACCCTAACATGGTTAACAACAAAAATAATTTAAAAATATTAAAAGTAGTAAATAGAAATACTTTAGAAGCAGTTTTACATACAGCAGTGCTTTGATCCACCTACAGAGATGATGTTTCTTTGTCCTTGAATGGCCTGGAGTATGAGCATGTTATGTCTCCAGGCTGGGAATGCCAGATTTAAAGATTACATGTATTTGTCCTGTAAGGTTACACTCAGAGAGAGAGAGAGAGATCAACTGGCCCAGTGGACAGAAAGTGATGCTACCGAGCCAAAGGTGGGTGACTTTTAATCCGCGGCCCTCGGGCCAGTCTTTCATTGTTTTTGTTCAGACATTACTCTAGGTCCTGTAACCCTAGTTTACAAGTTGCCTTCGTACCACGGTTCCTTGTGGTTGCTGTGAGGCTGAATACTGTGACACTGATGTGTCAAATGTGTTAATGGCTGGTTACCCAATGCAGACAGAGAGTAGGGTGGAGCTCCCCGATTAAAACAAGCGTGGAAGGAGGAGTGGCACATCCACATCCATAATAGCTTGTCTCTGGAAACCCTATGAACCTGGAGAAAGGATGAAAGGCACCCAAGCGTCGAGGACTCTCCTTCATAGGGGTCGCTATGAGTCATCTGTGACTCAACGGCACTTAACAACAACAACAACGTTACATTAACATTGAAGCAACTGAACCAACTTCTTGTTTTTGTTCTGTGCTGTCATGTCGGAACCAACTCATAGCTGACCCTCCAGCAGGTTTTCAGAGGCTGTATATTGCACAGGAGAAGATCGCTCATTTTTCTCCTACAGAACAATTTGTAGCTTTAAATCATCTGCCTTTGGATTAACTGTGCAGTTCCATCAGAGATCCCTGGACCAACCTCTATTGTCATCAAGTTCTTTGTTACAATCACCTGCATTTGCTTCACAAGAAACTTTTAAATCATTGGAAACTTTCAGTCTTCTCTTGCACTAAAGTAAGGCTAAGTAAACACTGTATGCATCTGTTCCTACAGACCCATAGATTTCACTTAAAAACACACAAGAACGCATCTCATTCATGTACTGAGGATTGCCTGAGGAGAGATAGAGTTAGAAGAGAAAGACAGAAATAGAGACAGAGATTGAGAGAAATCTCTGAAAATAAAAGATACTTCTTCTCTGTATATATGAATCTATTTATATAGTCTTTCTCTTTAATACACACACACGCACGCACACACACACACACACACACACAATGTCTATATAAATATATTCACTCTCTATCATTGTCATAGAGTTGGAACCAACTCCTGGTCGACCCTCCAGTGGATTTTCCAAGCTGCCAAACATTTTGGAAGAGATGGCTCCTCTCTGTCCTGTGGAGCTGATAGTAGATTCAAACTGAAATGTATGACCTTTGTGTTAGCAGTGCAACTCCTTACGGTCTATGTCACTAGAGGTCCGCTCTATTGTACGGATGTGCTTGATTCCTCAGATGTTTCTAATCTGCATCCAGTCTGAAAAAGCACACATTTGTCCCAGCGATTCTCATGGTGTGACTCTGGAGTGGCAGGATTTGTGTCACTTGGGAATCTATTGAAAGTGTGCAGATGAGTGAAACCCCACCCCAGATCCACTGAATTAAATTCATCGGGAACTTTGATGGTGTCTTAGATAGAGAGTTGTTCTGCTACCCAGAACATGGTCCTTCTTTGCTGGTTCAAATCCACTAGTGGCTCTGGGAGAGAAAGAAGGACAGTCTCCACCTGTGATTTACAGTGTCCTGGAAGATCAATTGTGAGTTGTTTCTGAGTGAGGCAATGACTGAATGAGTAGCCCAGGGTTCAGTGATTTGTATTTTTAAAAGCTCTTCAAGTGATTTTGATGTATTTTAAAAGATACTTTCCAGTAAGTTAACCACTAACAAAAGGAGACTATTAGAATGTGGCTCGTCCAAATGGAAATGTGTTATAAAGTACACTTTGCATTTCAATGACTTAGCTTCTTTTCTGAGGGTTGGGAAAAGAAAAATCCTCACCACTGAACTGATTGGCAACATCATGATGGATGGAGAAACTATTGTGTTTTCAACGATTCCACCTAACTTGGACCAACATCCAAAGTAAGAGAAGTCCAGAAATCAAAAGATATGGGACATTGGGAAAATCTGCTAATGAAGACTTCTTCAGTGCACTAAGGAGTAATGATGTCCGTCCGTATCAAGACTAAGGAGCCTTTTCCAAGCTACAGTCTTTTCAAATGCTTCCTACACATCTCAAAGTTGAATAATGAACAAAGATGACTGAAGAAGAATAGATGCTTTTGAATTGTTTTTTAGAAGAGTAACGAATAATCTTTGGACTGCCAAAAGAACAGACATGTCTGTCTTGGAGAAAGTGCAAGCAAAATCCTTCTTATCGGTAAGAATTCAAACTACCAAAGAAGTATGACCTTTGCATTAATAGTGCAACTGTTTATAGACTATGCCTCTAGGGCCCCAATCTATTGTATAAATGGGGTTTGATTCCTTGGATATTTCTAACTTCCACCTCTTTAGTGCTTTGGAGAGATATTTAACAGCAGGTTTTCCAATGTCATATGTCTTTTGATTGTTTGACTGTTATTTTGGGTGTTTATTGTGAATCTAAGTACGACGAAATCGTTGATAACTGTAATCTTTTCTCCATATATCATGATGTTGACCATCAGTACTGTGGTGAGGACTTTTGCCTCCCACCCACATCTGACAGGCGTTGGGAATGTTGTCAGAAGGAGTTGGGAGAAAATGATGCTATGAAAGGTGGTCAGAGAAAGAGTGGGAGAACTTTAACATTGATGATTGTGTTACCGTGACCGTGACCATGACAGTGGGTTGGGACATATGAGAGATTATGAGGGTGGAGCAAGACAGAGCAGATGTCAGATCTATTGTTCACAGAGTCGCTATGAATGTGGTTGACCTGATGGCACCTAACAAGAAGACGTGTAGAAGTAGAACACAAAATAGTACTTTGCAGCTCAATAGCACCTAACAGCAGCAGCATGTTAGAAAATTACATACCTGACTTGTGTTACTTTTCTACTGGACATTATGGAGGATCATTTCCAGAACCACTGATCAGATTCTACTGGGCATCTGAGAAGCACTGCTCTGTGACATTATTGCTTTCTTGCATAGAAGCTTTGCTGTTGGCTTAATCAGAACATACACAGGCTTCCTGATCCTGTACCTCTGTACTTTCACCTATTATCCCCACCACTTTACGATTCTTCTTCCCCAGTCTCACTTGTCCCACTCTTACAGACTCTTTTGGGCTATTGTTAAATGTATTCTTATTTTAGAAGTAATTCCTTGTCACTCCTAGCACCTATGTTGACACTTTTTCACCCTAATTTGGTAGTTCTTGTATTCCCGAAGTCAAGACAAAAAAGCAAGAGACATTTAGAAAGGAAACAATGAAAGAGAGGGGAAATCCTAGTAAAGTAATACTTCTGCTCAATCTTCAATTATGTGTGGAATTTCAAAAGACAGAAGAGGTGAGACCTGGGCATTTTAGACTGAGGGAGAGGGAAGGACCCATGTTCCCCTCTCTGTCACTTCAATCACGTGCTCCATAGCGAGGGAGCCTGACGAAGTCTGGTCGATGAGGTTGATTGACCTTCATGAATAGGGGAAGGAAGGTCAACTACTAGAAATGTAGACAAAAGCTATGGACTAGGAATAAGACTTCTTTTAAAGAAATTTCTCAGTGTATTCATACTAGCAGGATAGTAGAAAACTAGCTGAATTAATTGGTTTCAGCAACTCATAAAATGAAAACAATTTATTTGAAGCATTTATGACAATGGAGATGGTAGCAGCAGGGAGGAGAGCAATTCACAATAAGTCACAATATTTTACTAGATTCTTCTTAGTATTCCTTGCATTATTCCCAGCTTATGTATGGTATAAAGTTGCTTAAAGGATTGAAGCAAGATTAAATGATCTTAAAATAAAGCATTATACTCTATCCAGGGTTCCTTGTCTCCATCATGGAATGCAGATATTGCTGCAGACACAAGTCCTCTCTAGTTTATTTAAAATACACTAATGCTTTTGCCTCTAATCTCCTATTTTTTTTAGCTTTTTCTTTCCTGCAATTTCCCACCATTATGCATTATTAAAAAGGAAAGAAAGTTGAGACTTTTAGAGATGTTAAGCCAATTTGTAAGGAGAGAGAGAGAGCGCGCACTTCTCTCTTGTTTGTAACTTATTTTGTCCTGTTCAGACTATTCTCGTACATGACATCATCTTACTCTGTCTCTAATCATGCATTTTTAAGGAAGTTAATATTTAAAGATTTCCCAGAAAGGACCTTTTAAACCACCAGACAACCCAGATGCTTTAACAGTTGCTTCAAGCATGTCAGAAAGTTCTCACATGTAAACATGGATTTGATCTTCGCAGGCACCTCATGGGGACAAGTAGTGCCTCCTGGATCAAGCAGAATTTTTGCCTCCAGAATATTTTAATCTCTAGTAATAAGAAGAGAAATACTTACTTACAAGTATTTTATGAGACAAAAATGGCAAAGCTCTAAATTAAATGAAGATCTATGAATCCCAAGACAATGGAGTATCTGAATATGGTATTATGTAACTATAACTTACCAATTTCTCATCGCTACTATCTTGGAAAGAGAGCTTTTTAAAAATCTATTTGCAAATTAACTAGTGAAATCCAGCAATCAATTCTTAAATGGGGCTAAAGAATTTAAGGAAAATGTCGATAGATAACTCCTTTTATCTCCTATGCGATCATATATTTTCTGAATCACTTTGGAGATCGTCACAGATGTGTGTGTGTGTGTGTGTGTGTGTGTGTGTGTAGAGAAAAGTGTCATTAATAAACACCCCCAAATTTAGAAGAATAAACTTAACACAGAGAAAGGAGGAGTGGAAGACAAAAGGTAACTTTTTTTTTTCTCCCAAAATACCTGTGCTCTCTGGTTTTGTGATATTTACTCTCTTATGTTTTGGGGGTTTTGTTGGTTTTTTATTATTATTTTTATTTTTTTCTTACCTGTCCTTTGATTTCTGTTTCCAAGGACTTTCTATACTGTTGCCATAGTTCTGCTGCTGGAAATGGTTTTCAAGGTCAAGGTGGTTTCTGCCAAAGCTCTTTTTACTAAGGATGATTGAATGTGGTGAATTTTCCCCTCAATTTGCTGCAAGTAGAATTTTACTTTTTTATACAGTAACCGAGATAAGTAGTTACAGAGTGCTATGGACTGAAATATGTCCTCTTAAAATATATGTTTAGAATCTCCACCCTTCCATCTATGGTTATAATCCCATTTGGGACCAGATTTTGTTATAGTCATTGAGACAGTCATCTTATAGAGTGTGCTGTAGGAGAAATATCTTTTAAGACATTAAAGAGTAGATTAAATAATCAAGACAAAACCAAGGAGATGAGGGAGATAAATTATACCCCATATAATTGTTATTGTTTTGTACCATCGAGTAAAACTGACCCATAGCTGACCCTCCAGCAGGTTTTCAGAGACAGTAAGTCACACTGGGGGAGATTGTCCATTCTTCTGTGGAGCAGCTGGTGGATTCGAATGCCTTTCATATCGCAGTGTAGTTTCTTACCAGGAGGCCACCAAAGCTCTCATATGATTAGCAAGGAATAAAAACTGAAAAGAGATAGACATTTCCCTAGAGCTGACAAAGAAAAAAAGAATTCTTCTAGACCTGAGAACATGTATTTAGGCTTCTGATATTATAAACTTTGACAAAATAAATTTCTATTTGTTAAAGCCACCCACTGTGGTATTCCTATTGTGGTGGTGGTGTTATATGCCATCGAGTCACTTGCAACTCATAGCGACCCTATGTACAACAGCGCTAAAATCTGCTTTGTCCTGTGCCAATCACACTGTCTCTGATACACCCATCCCGATTACCCCAGTCACTGAATCAATCCACCTCATAGAGGGTCTTCCGCTCCCGTGCTGTCCCTCTACCCTCCCAAGCATGATGTCCCTCTCCAAGGACCAGTCCTTCTTTGCAACATGTCCAAAGTATGTCAGACGAAGCTTCAGAATCTTTGCCTCCGAGAAGCAGCCTGGTTTAACCCTCTCCAGGATGAATCTGTTTGTTTTCTTAGCAGTCCATCAATACTCTTCCGCAGCACCAAAGCTCAAAAGCATCAATTCTCCTTCTATCCTCCCTAGTCATTGTCCAACTCTCTGATGCATAGCAAGTGATTGCAAAGACCCTGGCCTGTATCAGACACACCTTAGTCTTCAGAGAGATACCATTGCTCTTCAGTACCTATGTATTTCTGTTGTAGTAGTACTAAGTCATTGAAACAGAGGATGTATTTTTATATCATCATAACACTGGCCAGGCACTAATAACAACACTTACCTTATATGGGGAGCTCTGGTGGTTACATTCATGGGGAGTTGTGCTTCTGACCCTCCTGACCCCAAGGTTGTACCTCTTTGGCCATACAACTCCACTAGTAGCTTCATGGGAAAATGAGCAGTCCCCACCCAAATGGTTTATGATCTTGAAAACCCCAAAACGGGTCAGCTGTAAGACGGTTCTGACTTCATGATGGTGGGTTTTCTTGGGAACCTTATATATTTCAAAATGTAAATGAGATTCACACTGTTATACGTAGTGACTATTGGCGTTTTTAGTTTAGGTTTGTTGCTGTTCTTAGAGGTAATGCAGTTAAGCATAATTCATAGTGACCCTGTGAATAACAGATCTGAAGCCTGTCCTATCCTGTGTCATCCCATCCTCTGACTTACTTGAGCCCATTGCTGCAATCATTGTGTCAGTCCCTCTCATTAAAGGCCTTCTTTTATGCTGACCCTCCATGTTTCCCAGCATGACCCCCCCTTTCCAAGGAACAGAGCGCCTCTCCTAGCAGCAAACCCAATATATGTGACATGAAGTTTCATCATCTTGGCCTCCAATCAGCACTCTGGCTCCACCTTCTCCAAGACATATGTGCTTGATTTTCTGGCAGTCCATGTGATATTTCATACTCTTTCCTTCACTGTAATCCAAAGGCATCAATTATTCTTCTGTCGTTCTTATTCATTGTCCAGCTCTCAGATGCATAGCAAGTGACTGGGGAAAAAACACGGCTTGAATCAGGTGCACCTTAGTTTTCAAAGTAACTTTGTTGTTATTGTTATGTGCTATTGAGTCGCTTGTGACTCATAGCAACCCTATGTACATGAGCTCTAAATGTTGTTCCATCCTGTGCCAACCTAGTCATCTCAAATGCACTCATTCCCACCACTCCAGTCACAGAATTGAACCATCTCATCGAAGGTCGTCCTCTCCTGATCCTATTATTTCCTGTTTATTTATTTCCTAAATACCCTATTTATTTTGGAGAGGTCCCTGACTTGTTCAATGCAATACATCTCCTGGTCTCCTGACCACCGGTACCAAGAGTGTTGTTTGTAAGTCCAAATAAGATGAAATCATTGGCAATTCCAATTTTTCTTCACATATCATCATGTTACCTATTGGTCCAGTGATGAGCATTTTTGTTTTCTTGATGTTGAAATGCAACCTATATTGAAGGCTGTAGTCTTTGATCTTCTGAAGCAAGCAATATCTTCTCCCCTCGGTTTCAGCAAGTAAGGTGTGTCATCTGCATAACACAGGTTGTTCTAAGGATTTCTCTGATCTTGATATCACATTCTTCTTCACAGAGGCCAGCTCTTTAGATAATTTGCAGGGGGTATGGAGAATAGGTATGGAGAAAGGAAACATTCCTAACTCACACTTTTCCTGATTTTAAACCATACAGTGTTCCCTTACCCTGTTTAGATAAAAGTTTCTTGTTCTGGATATAGGCTTTATATGAGCACAGGTGAATGTTCTGGATACCCTTTCTTTTATGTGTCAGCCATAGTTTGTTATAATGAACACATTCAAATTCCTTTGCATAGTCAATAGACATTCTTCTTTCATTCTCTGCTTTCAGTCAGGAGCCATCTAGCATCACCAGTGATAATTCCTGTTTGAACCTCAGCGATGATATCCACCTAAACCCAGTTTGAACCTTTGGCAATTCTCTACGTACTGTTCTATCCACTTTTGAATTCTCTTTTGCAGTATTTTACATGTGTGTGATATTAATAATATTATTTAGTAATTTCCACATTCTGCAGGATCACCTTTCTTGGGAATGGGAATAAATATGGATCTATTCAAGTTAGCCAGGCAAACAGTTGTCCTTCAAATCACCAGAATAGACTGGTGAGCACATCCAGGGCTGCATCAGTTATCTGAAACATGTCAATCGGGGTCCCATCAATTCCTGGGTCCTTATATTTTTTGCCAGTTACTTCAATGCAGCATTAACATCTTCTTTCATTAGCATTGACTTCTATTTGTAATATTATTGTTGCTGTTGTTATGTGCTCGTAAGTCACCTGTAACTCATAATGACCCTATGAAAATTAAACAATTGTTTTTGGTACAGTGACTCTGTCTTCTTTCCACTTTCTTTTGATGCTTCCTGGATCATTCAAGATTTTGCCCATAATATCTCTCAAGTATTGCAACTTGAAAGTGGCAATCTAATCCCAACTGCTTTAAAAAAAAGTCTCCCTTTCCCAAACCAACTTTTAATCACAAAGGGCTACCTCTTGTTGCTGTTAGGTGCCATCAAGTCCAGTATGGCTTAAAACAACCCTATGAACAAAAGATCTGAACCCTGTCCTATACTGTGCCATTCTCACATTTCCTGAGTCTGGACACATTTACATCAGTCACGGTGTCAATCCACCTGGTTTAGGGGCTTCTTCTCCTTTGCTGACCCTCTGTCTTTCCAAGACTGATGACCCTCTCCAAGGAATAGTCTCTCCTCACAACATGCCCAAAATATGTGATGTGAAGGTTTGTCATCTTTGTCTCCAAGGAGCATTCTAGCTGGACTTTCTCCAAGATAAATTTGCTTGTCTTTTAGCAGTCCGTGGCATGTTCAGTGCTCTTCTCCAACACCACAGCTCAAAAGTATCAATTCTTCTTCTGTCATCCTTATCCACTGTCCCACTCTCAAATGCATAGCAAGTGATTAGAAAGACCACAGACTAAGTCACCCCCACCTTATTCTTCAAAATGACATAATTGCTCCTCCCTAATTTGGAGAGGTCCCTGACAGCAGACTTTCTAATTGTAATATGCCTGCTGATTTCGTGATCGCTGTTGTGAAGGATGTTGATCGTGGATCCAAGTAAGATGAGGTGGTTGACAGTTTCAATCTTTTCTCCATCTATTATGATATTTCCTTTTCGTCCATTGGTAAGAATTTTTGTGTTCTTTGATCTGCAACAAGTGTCTCAAGTCCTCCTCTCTTTGAGCTAGCAAGGTTATGTCCTCTGCATGACACAGGTTATTGATGAGTCTTCCTCCAAACTTGATGCTGCATTTTTCTTCATAGAGTCCATCTTCCCAAATAATTTGCTCAGCATACAGACTAAATGGGTCTATATGAACCTGATATACTCAGTCTTTAATTTTAAACCATGCATTGTGCCCTTGTTTTATTCACACAACACCCTCTTGGTCTAAGTATAGGTTTCGTATGGGCACAATGAAGTCATTTGAGATTCCCATTCTTCTCAATGTTAGCTAGAATTTGTTATGATCCATGCAGTTAAATACCTTTTTATAGTTAATAAAGCATAAATAGACATTCTTTTGCTATTCTTTACTCTCAGCCAGGATTCATCTGACATCAGCAGTGATATTTGGGGCCATGGCCTCTTCTAAACCTTGCTTGAAATTCTGGCATTTCCCTATCTAAGTACTGTTTTAACTCTTTGTGAAAGATCTCCAGCAGTATTTTCTTGCATGTAATAGTAATGATATGGTTCGATAGTTTCAACTTGATGGCACACAGTAAAAATGTGTTGGGTTGTGAAATGAAATGTACAGTGTCTCCTCAGTCACTCTAGGGAGAAGGATGAAATTCATACTCACATTAAAATTTACAGAATCAGAAAGCCAGTGGAGGCTGTAAATAAGAATTAATGCGACAGCAGTGAGGTGTTTGGTTTGTTTACTTGATTGATTTTGTGTGTATGAATATGTGTGTGTGGGTGTGTTTTTA
>NW_006400118.1:470237-476381 GCF_000299155.1 Elephantulus edwardii
TAAATATAATTTTATTTACAAAATTCAAATACACTGTTTTTCACACCAGCTCCTTCCCATTCCGCCACCTCCCCATCAAATTGTGTGACCCCATGATTAACTCCCCCACACCCTACATCTTCATCCCTCTGCTTCCATCTACGCCCCTTGATCATCATACTCATTCTATAATAATGGTTTTATACAATACTTGTCCTTGTGAGACTGAGTTAGTTCACTCAGTATAATGCTCTCCAGTTCCTCCCAACTTAGGTAATAATTTACAAAATCATTGCTCCTGCATGCTGTGTAGTATTACATTGTGTGTGAATGTACCATAATTTCTCAATACTTCTGGGCCTCCACAAGAAAAAGACTGATAACCAGAGGAATATATTCTAATGGCCAACAGATCCATGAAGAAATGCTCAAAATCACTGGCAGTAAGAAAGATGCAAATTAAAACCACAATGAGACACCGTCTCACTCCAGTAGCAGAGATTTAACAGGACAGCAAGTAATACATCTTGGCGAGGATGTGGTGAGATAGGAATTGTTTCACATCGCTGTTGGTATTGTACAATGGTACAGCACTCTGCAAGACAGTTTGGTGCTTCCTTAAAAAGCTCAACGTAGACATTCCATATTACCCAGCTATTCCAATGATTAGAATATACCCTGAGAAAATGAGAACTGAGGCACAGAGACTTGTACACCAACATTCATAGCAGCTATATTCACCATCACAAGAACTTGGGAGCAGCCAAATATCCAACCATAATCAAATGGATGGAGAAATTATGGTACATTCACACAATGGGGTTTTTTTGGGGGGGGTTGTTTGTTTGTTTTGTTTTAGGCTACGGTAGGTGAGGTAGGGTGCATCTCAGATCCTCCCCTCAGAACCAAGCTCTGAATTTCCCCCAGCATCTAGGGGTATCACTAATACTAGTCTACAGCTGGGTTCCTTTAACTGAGTTAACACAGTGGAGGGGAGCTCCTTGATGAATTTTAGAATGTTCGTTCCCTCTCTTCCACCTACAGCTGCCCAAATTCAATGGAGACTCACTCTATATGGAGGAGGCAATTATCTTTCTATCCTCCTTAGTCATTGTCCAACTCTCTGATGCATAACAAGTGATTGCGAAGACCATGGCCTGTATCAGATGCACCATAGTCTCCAGAGAGACACCATTGCTCTTCAGTACTTTGGAGAGGTCCCTAACAGCAGACTTTCCCATGGTAATGTGTCCAAGGTGTTTAGGAGTAATAATATCAGTTTAAAGACTAAGGTGCAGCTGATTTAAGACATGGCCTTCCCAACCACTTTCTATGCATCTGAAAGTTGGACAGTGTAAAAGGATAACAGAAGTAGCATTGGTGTCTCTCTAAAAAGGAAAGAAATTAGACATTGGGACACAAAGCTATGAGTGTCTCTCTGAAAGCAGAGAGTGTACGAATAGCACAGCCCCTCACTCCCCCAGAGCAGAAAGAAGATAAAGAACTGAGAGCCCAGACCTGTGGTTAAGTGTAGAGCCCAACTAGCAGCAAACTGTTCTTTCATTCATTGCTGACTCACAGATTCACTGTTGTGTTACCAACAATAGGGTGGAGAAAGCAAAGAATAACACAATATCACCCACAATAAGTCCAGGTTTTAGCTAAGCAGTCCCAAGGCACAAGTCCTCAGTTAGTCCATTTTCCCAGTTTCAATTCAGTAAGCAGCTTTTCCTTCCATCATCAAAGTTAGGAACAGCAAATAACCAACGGTCACCAGCACAAATACAAGAAGCCTCAGGTCACAGTTTCTTCACAGCAATGCCAAAGTCTCTCCACCACCAGGGTCTTGCTCTCACCAGGATCTTGCTTCCACAAGCCTTGCTGGCCTCAAGTCTTGCTTTAAGTCTTTCTTGCCTCAAGTCTTGCTTCTCAGTGTGGGAAGCTTTTTTTCACTTATCCTAGTCCCATAGCTGATGCTGATTTGCAAGACCTGTGTGTCTGCAGTGAAGGTAACTGGAGACCAGAGGATAAATGGGGGGAGGGAGGGAGGGAGTGGGAGGGCCAACAGGCCAACTTTGAGTTATGATATTGGAGAACAGTAATGAATATCTCATGGACTGCCAAAAGAACAAACATACACATCTTGGAGGAAGTGCAAAAAAGGGGGGCTCCTTAAAGACAAGGGTAGTGAAATTTATTTTACATTCTTTGGACATGTTGTTAGAAGGAGTCAATTCTTGGGGAAAAAAGACATTGGGCTTTAAATTGTAGCAGGTCAGCAAAGAGAGGAAGACCCTCAACTAGGTGGATTGACACAAAGATTCTAACAGTGGAATCTCATATGCAGAGATGCTAAGATGACCCAGAAGAAGTCAAAAGTCAGGTAAATTGTTTGTAAGGTCTCTATAGTCACAGCGGACTCACAGCATGGAACAACAACATGGAATTCAGTGCAACCTCGGGGGCTATTAATTGCAGTTCAGCTTCTCCCTCTAATCAGACTTTGTTTCCTACTTACCCCAGATGATAATAAATGAAGTATTCACGAATACAACTCTTTTTTAAATTTTTTTTACAAATACAGCTCTTAAATGAAACCCCTCCATCTCAATTTGCTTCTTGGTAAATCCAGCCTAAGGTCTTGGGTTCACATTATGCAGTGGTTTAAGGCTTTTGATATAGATCTTCAATTTATTTCCAGCCTTCTAGGAACTCATAACATATGAGTGACTATTTTTTTCTTAACAATTCCTTAGAACATTTAAAATTCTTTACAGCATCTGAAATGCATTTTAGGGATGTAAGGATAGGGGCTGTGATAATTTTTCTCCAGCCAAGCCAGCATGGATGTTCTCCACCCCTTCTTCAGACAGAAAATGGCAAGTCTGACTCACATTATAGCAATTAATTAAAACTAGACAGAAACCAATCATTAGATACTTCGTTCAAATGAAGCCATAAAGTCGCAAGTTCTTCAGATTTAAAAACAAAAAGGAGCACGTAAAGACAGTTGTTAGGTGACGTCAAGTCACTTCAGCTCATAACGACCCTGTGTACAAGAGTCCCATACCCTGCTCTATCCTGTCCTAATCTTAGTGCTAACCTTTTTGTCTCTGACAAACCTACCTCCATTGCCCCAGTGACTGAATCAATCTATCTCATCGAGGGTCTTCCTTGCCTGTGCTGTCCAGAGAGATAGATGCTTTTTTAAAAAATAGATTTTTTTTTCCTAAATAACACACTCATAATAGAAAAGGAAAAACCAAAACCCAAAAACATAATAAAAAACCCTTTGTATTTTATTATGTTTCTTGTAATAAACTGCTAACCATGGAAACGAAATTTCTTCTTCCACTGGTTTTGGTGGTTTTTTTATTATTATTAGTCTTAAATCATGTAAAGAAGTTGTTTTAGGAGAAAATCTTTTTAGGAACCTCAGACAGTGATCAAACGTACTAAATCATGTAGGTAGAATTAAGGAATGCCAGAAGACTAGTGGTAAAGTTATTAAATATATTTATGTTAAGGGTTTTTGCATCTGTTTTCATCAGAGATATTGGTCTGTAGTTTTCTTTCGTAGTAATATCTTTGCCTGGTTTTGGTATTAGGGTCATGCTTCATAGAATGACTCTGGAAGTGTTCCTTCTTTTTTCAATTTTTTGAAATAATGTTAAGTAGAATGGGTACTGAATCCTCTCTGAACGCTTGGTAGAATTCAGCTGTGAAGCCATCTGGTCCAGGACTTTTCTTAAGGGGATTTCTTTCTATGACCTTTTCAACTTCTCTTGTGAACTGGCAATAAGAGAGATGCAATACCATCTCACTCCAGTAAAAGTTGCAAAGTTTAACAGGGCAGCAAGTAATAGAAGTTGTAGAGGATGTGGTGAGAAAGGAACTCTTTTACATTGTTGGTGGGATTGTAAAATGGTGCAACCATTCTGGAAGGCAGTTTGGAGCTTCCTCAAAAAGCTGAACATAGAAATTCCGTATGATGCAGCTATTCCACTACTTGGAATATACCCTGAGAATATTAGAACTGAGGCACAAACTGAGATTTGTACAGCAATGTTCATAGCAGCATTATTCACCATCGCAAGAACATGGAAACAGCCCGGATGTCCAACTACAAATGAATGGATTGAGAAATTAATGGTACATTCACACAATGAAATACTATGCAGCACGCAGGAGCAATAACTTTGTAAATTATTACCTAACTTGGGAGGGACTGGAGAACATTATCCTGAGTGAACTAACTCAGTGCCACAAGGATAAATATTGTATAAAACCATTATTGTAGAAGGAGTGGGAGGGAGAGGCTGGAAGCAGAGGGATGTGGATGTGCGGGGGGGAGGGGGAGATTAATCATTGGGTTGTACAATTTGATGCGTGGGGGGGTGAGGGAAACGGAAAGAATTTGTTCAAATTTGTAGAAGAATTTTGTAAATAAACTAATGAAAAAAAAGTTATAATCTCTCATTTCTCTACAATGAGGATAAATAGCAATCAAATCATACAAAATTGGATAAAACTAAAAAAAATAAGCAGCAATATTTCTAGCCTTCTGATGTAAGAGGGGTGAATACAGAGAAAAGGTCCATGAAACAAAACTCTGTGAATTCTTTCCTATGAATTTCTGACTTTAACTGCCTGGCAGGATTTGCTTTTCTTGGGTTTTATCTGCCCGTAGATACCAGTGTGGACTCTGTGAGTGTAGTGTGGTTTTAATTCTCCCCATTTTCCAGGGCTTGTATTCTTCAAATACAAAGTAATAAAATGCAACTATAATCAGCAACCACAATTCAAATTAGCCTGGTTTAATTATTGGAAAATTTATCTCCCCTCTATTTTGAGCTAAAACAAATTAAATTTGGTCAAGCAAAAGGTGCATGATGTTTCCTGCCATGTCAGGAAAAAGGGGGCGAAAAAAAGCAAAATGCAGTCCCGTTGAGAAATAATTAATCATCTTATAAGTAAAACTGTTCAGTCCTTTCTATTTTACTGCTGGAATCAATAATGTTTTATGGAAATTCTGTCTCTCATTCTGAGGATTAAAATAAATGGAGGATTTTGCGGGTCCCAATTGTCCTTGACTCCTCATGCTTGGAATGACTAGAGGCTTGAGGGATAGCTCCTGCTGTTTTTATATCCAAGTTGCTAAGGTGATTTTGTGGGATGAAAACACACTGGCAACTCAGCGCTAATTTGTTTACAAAAGAATATGAATGAATTTCACCTCCTACAATCAGGAGCCTTCAGATTCTGGTTAACTCTTTGAATCCAACCATAGGGGGTAAGACCCTTCTCTAGCAAACTCCCTGAGCTATCCAGCAAATTAAGTAAAAATTCCTTCAGTTATTGTTTAGACACAATCGCTCTCAGCACTGAAATGTATAATGTGTTATACAGTCCCAATTAACTAGCTATTTGGAAGGCCAGGTGAGGAACAGAAAACACGTGAAACCAAAGTGAAGAAAAGCTTATTCAAGTAAAAAATGGAATCTGCTTGTTTCTCCAAACAAGCTTTTTGATTCAAAATGGTGTGGAAAAGTAGTGGCATCAATTCCCTTTTAATTGTGTGGCTGTGGAGAGTATGACCCTGTTATTTACTTACATAGGTTTGGTGGGTTTTTTTTTTCTTTCTAATTTAATACAATAGAATCCTGAGGGGCAGGTGAGCTGGGGGTGGTGGTGGTGATGACTGTCTCACAAATAAGACTTAGGACACAGAGTAAGGTGCTGCAGTCTTGGGCCACTGTTTTCATTCTAAAGAACAATGGTTAGTCTCACATCCTAGGTGTTAAGATTCACACTTAGTATGCGGTCTTTTCCCTCCTTCCACCCTATTGAATAGAGATTGAAGTGCTTGTCCTGGTATCTGTGGATGTGGTATTCCCCACCCCCTCCGCCTTTATTTACTTATTGCAAAAAAAAAAAACCACCACCAAGTGTGGGGATTGAAGGGGGTAAGAGGTGGGAGCAGAAGGGTGAGGCTGGTTGGGATGAAATCACAGGGTTGCTCAATTTCGTGGGTGGAGGGAGTGGGTAAAGGAAATGAAAAAGATCTGGCAGGGAGTGGAGAGTACAGGATAATGGTGGGCACAGTCCAGTGGTTTTTCTTTTCTTCTCTTTTTTCTTTTCTTTTCTCTTTTCTTTTCTTTTCTT
>NW_006400118.1:476481-480099 GCF_000299155.1 Elephantulus edwardii
TTCCTTCCTTCCTTCCTTCCTTCCTTCCTTCCTTCCTTCCTTCCTCTCTTTTTTCTTTTCTTCTTTCTCTTTCTCTCTCTCTCTTTCTTTCTTTATTTTTGTTTATTTCTTTATTATACGAAGAGACTGCCTTTTTTTACTTGAATTTCTCATTTGAGAGTAGGAGCACAGACTCTCTAGCTGCTTCATGCTGAACAGGGGTGTTGAGATGAAGGGGACGGGGGGCCCACTTAGTGGTGATCTTGATTTGAAGCCTTCTTATTCAGTTAAAATACATTTTCATGACATTTGTCCTCTTGGACTGCAAGGTGTTTGCGTGAGTCCACAGGACATAGTTGGCTGAACTTTGAGACTCCAACTACCTTCTTTTCCTTAGCTGGCAGTTATAGTTCCCTTTTCTCTCTGGAATCCGGCACAGGGTTCAGATTCTGGAAGAAGACTCAATGTTCAGGTTACCTCTAGGGAAGGGAGTAAACCCTTTCAAAGAAAAAGCTTTGGAGGTGTTACATACTGGTATACTGGAAGAGGAGATGGAGGAAATTGGCTTAGATAAAGTTCTTCATACACACCAGGCAGCCCTCCCCAGGGGTGGATGTGGTATTTTAAAAGAATAGTCAAACCAGAATAAGATGGGTCATAATTCCTTTACTAAACCTAACCACTTCAGAGTAATTAATGAAGGGAGTAGAATAGACAAAGACACACGCAGGTGAAGACAGATGTCAAGAATTGCAAACAATGCCGAAGAACTCTTTGTTCACAAATAATTTGTTTCCCGCTATAGCAGAAACATGACTAATCATGAATTATTGATTTCATTTTTATGGGACATCTGACAAAAAGAATTTGTTGTTATTGTTAGGTCTCATCAAGTCAAGTACGACCCACAACAACCCTATAAACAACAGATCTGATCCCTGTTCTATCCCGTGCCATCTTCAAACTTCCAGACATTAGACATTAGAGTCCATTGCAGCAGTCACTGTTCTAATCCACCTGGTTAAGGGTTTTCCTCTCCTTCACTGCCTCTCTGCTTTGCCAAGTTTCATATTCCTCTCCAAGGAATGGCCCTCCTCACAACATGCCCAAAATATATGAGGTGAAGCTTTATCATCTTTTGCCTCCAAATCATCACTCTGGCTGCACTTTCTCTAAGACATTTGTTTGTTCTTTTGGAAGTCTGTAAGATGTTCAGTACAATTCTCCAATCCACAGCTCAAAGGCATCGATTCTTCTGTCAAAGGCATTAATTCTTATTTACTGCCCAAGTTTGACAAAGCAAGTGATCAGAAAGACTATGGCCTGAATCTTAATTAACCTAATGAGGACTAATGCAACTTAGTCCTCATTAAGAAGACAAACTTCTTATAAAAGAATCTTCTAAAGTTTTTTAAATGTGATACTGGTTTATTTACCAAGTTCATATATGTTGTTTTTTATTCCAGATCTTTCCCATTTTTTTACCCCCTCCCTACACCCATCAAATTGTACAACCCTATGATTAGAGGTCCTCTCCACCACACCCCTACTCACCCCTCTGCTCCCGCCCTCTCCCTTCCTTGGATCCTCATATTCATTCTACATTAATGATCTTATACAGGATATCCATAGTAGCGTTATTCACCACTGTTAAGAACATAGAAACAGCCCAAATTCCCAACCACAAATGAATGGATTGAGAAATTGTGGTACATTCACACAATGGAATACTATGCAGCATGCAGGAGCAATGATTTTGTAAATTACTACCTAACTTGGGAGGAACTGGAGAGCATTATGCTGAGTGAACTAACTCAATCTCATAAAGACAACTATTTATAAAAGAATCTTACAGCATTGCAATGTATAAAATTTTTATCATATTACAGAGCTCTGGTGGCAAGGTGGTAAGAAATTGCACTGTCAGACCAAAGGCAGATGGTTCAAATCTGCCAGCTGCCCCATGCAAGAAAGATGGGCAATCAACTGTCACGCAATTCTTCTTCTCTGAAAATCCACTAGAGGGTCAGCTATGAGTCATTCCCAACTCAACAATACACAACAACAACATAGTGTTAGACAAAGTTACTAGCTCATGAGACAATACAATTAAGCATTTACAGGTATGACCTTGAGGGTTTAACTGTCTAATTTTATCTTTCCACTTGATCTTGGGGCAAGTGAGGTATTCTTTATTTTCTTGTCCTGTGCTCTGTGAATGAGATCATAAAATGAAATACATTGTAAACTAAAAGTTGTATGAAGATTTGTGAAAGGGAAAATAAATACAAGGATTTGTTATTCTTTCTCATGTACACATTACAATTTGAATTCCTTATTAGCATTTAGGTAACTTACCAAATATTTTACATTTTAGTCTTTCTCTCTCATAATCTTAAGGTGTAATAAAATGACATTTAAATGATTTTGATGAAGTCCGACCAAGACCTTTGCTTCTAATTTGCTATATTAAAGAAAATATCCTTATGTTTTGACTGTGGATTCATTCCTTATATTATGGAACTTGCTGGAAACTGACCTATAATGATGAGCTCTGGTCGCTTAGTGTGTAGCTGTTGCTAACCAAGACTGTATCTCGAGTGACTAAAGTTGACCAGTTTCTCTAACGGAGACAAATGGGAAGCCTCCTCTCTTAAAGATTATTTATAGCCTCTGAAAGGGTCAATGAGTGTGTGACTGTATTGTAGTTCATAATCTAAAACTACCTAAGAATAAATATCCTAATATAGTCACTTTTCTTGGTTGCCTTATATTCAATCTGTTGGTAAGAGAGCAATTCCTGCCATCACTAGACAGACATTGACAGAGAATGGCAAAGGACATGCTGACAAAGGAGATCAATCAGAACTGGTTTTGACATAGACTGTGCCAATAAAACAATAGAAAACGACCCTCAAGGAATGCTGCTATATGACAATAAAAACAGACTCTCAAGGAATGTGGCAAAACAACAGACTCAAGGAAAAGATAAACGAGATGGCTAAAGTCACCATAGTCCATTAGAAGAAATGCACCATCAGCTGTTTAAACCCCACTCCCAGCTAACAGAAGGTATATAAACCCTTTTGTAAGATAAAAATGGAGTCAGTCTGTCCTGACCCATTCATAGTCTGTTATGAATGTCTAATAAACCTGGGTTTCTTTCTCTTGATCTCACTTGGTATTGGTGTCCTTCTTGTATTTTCAGGTCAGAACTTTCTAGTTCTTACTGGAAGAGGCCCCAGGATTTCTTTTGGAAATCATACCCTTGACAGACTTGATAGCCAATGCTAGAGAGAAGAGGTAATCAGTAGTTTATTAATCATATACTCACAGCCTGGGGTAAGGTGTCACCCATAACACAGAAGCACTTGTAGTTTGCTCATAGCTGGAGAGTGAACAAATAGGGACTATGGACGGTAGGTAGTATTTGTATCGAAGGGGTATAAGAGCCCTGGTTCCTGCAGAAGGATACTGAAAAGATTGAAATTAAAATAGTCCCTATAGTTCTCAGCTGAATTAAACTCAAGTTTCTATAGTTCTCAGCTAAGTTAATTTTTAAAGCCCCACACCCAGGTATCCAGGGCAACAGTATTTCAAGAATAGCTAGCAGAAAGGCAGAACAAACAAGCTCAACTG
>NW_006400118.1:488509-491163 GCF_000299155.1 Elephantulus edwardii
CAAAACCTCTGGGAAGCAGCCAAAGCAGTAATCAGAGGTCAACTTATAGCAATAAGCAAACACACCAAAAGACAGGAAAAACAGACTATTGACTCACTAACCCAATATCTCCAGCAAATTGAAAAAGAACAGCAAGAAAACCCGACACCCTTTAAAAAAACTGAAATTATAAAAACAAGGGAAGGGGAATTTGAAGTTATGCAGGGACAGTACAGGAGAGGAGGACTCTGGATGAGATGGGTTGATATAGTAACTAGGAAAATGGAGGCAGGTATGTTGGAGACAGAGCTGTTGTACATAGGGTTGCTACGAGTCACAGGTGACTCAGTGGCATATAACAACAGCAAGTTTTCCCCAGTCGTCTAAGTGCACACAATAAAAATGATAAGCCTCATACCACATACATTTTTACCATGTTGTTGTTATGTGCCGTCGAGTCGCTTGCGACTTATAGCCACTCTATCTACAACAGCCCTAAACTCTGCTCTGTCCTGTGCCAGTCGCACTATCTCTGACACTCCCATCCCGATTACCCCAGTCACTGAATCAGTCCACCTCATAGAGGGCCTTCCCCTCCTGCGCTGACCCTCCACTCTCCCAAGCATGATGTCCTTCTCCAAGGACCGGTCTCTCCTCACAACATGTCGAAAGTATGTTAGACGGAGTCTCAGAATCCTTGCCTCCAAGGAGCCACCTGGTTTAACTCTTTCCAGGATGAATCTATTTGTTTTCCTAGCAGTCCATGGTACTCTCAGTACTCTTCTCCAGCACCACAGCTCAAAGGCATCAACTCTCCTTCTGTGCAACTTGGTCATTGTCCAACTCTCTGATGCACAACAAGTGATTGCAATTAAATATATTTTAATTGAGGAAAGAATATAGAATTATAAAATCACAGAATTGAAAGAAATCTGAAAAGAGAACTTACTTCACTAGTCTTGGAGTGGGTGCAGTCGGAATGCTCTTTGGAGGTAAGAATGATGAATGATGAGGCTTCGAATCACATATTTTAGACATGTTGGAGAAGGACATGATGTTGGGAAGGGTGGAGGGTTAGTGAAGGAGAAGAAGACCCTCACCAAATAGATTGACCTGGTGACTGCTGCAATGAGCTCTAATGTGTCAGGAAGTGTGAAGATGGTGCAGGATAGAACAGGTTTCAGATCTTTTGTTCATGGGGTCACTAAGAGTGTTACTCGACTCAATGGCACATGACAACAACCACAACCACCACCTATCTGTGCATCCATAAGTTCAGGGACAGTGTCTTATTTTAATTCTGTGCATCTTGTCATTGATTGAATGCACTGAAGAAGTCATAATATGGAATGGAATAAATGCATTGATTCATTAAGCACATATTGAGTAATTGATAAACCTAAGATTTGGATAAGCTGTAGAATTCTAAAGATGAGTCGAATTAGTTCAGCTCTTACAGAATTTACTATTTAAATTTTGAATAATGATAAAGCTAACTGTTGTTGTTGTTGTCACTAGGCCACCAGAAATTAGATAAGGCCAAATGGGATTACAAAACAAATAGTAGACTCTGTTAGACAACAGGATGGGGCAGTTTACAATTGAACTGCAGTGCTTTTTTTTTTTAAATTTAAGAAAGGGGTATCACACTCTTGCTATGGATAATTCTATTGGATTGTTGTTGTTGTTAGGTGCCATTGAGTCAAGAACAGTTCAAAACAACCCTATAAACAACAGATCTGAACATTGTCCTATACTTTGCCAGTCTCACAATCTCCAAAGTGCCCAAGTTCATTGCTACAGTTACTGTGTCAATCCACCTGAAGAGGGTCTTCTTTTCCTATGCTGTCCCTCCCCACTCCAAAGCATGATGTCCCTCTCCAAGGAAGAACATCTCTGAGCAACATGCCCAAGGTATGTGAGATGAAGCTTCATCATCTTTGTCTCCAAAGAACACTCTGACCTCACCTTCTCCAAGACATAGATCTTAAATCGGTTCATTTTTTTTTTAAGTCCATGGGATCTTCAGCATTCTCCACCAACATCACAATTCACAAGCATCAATTCTTCTGTCATCCTTCGTCTTTGTTCTGCCCTCAGCTGCATGGCAAGTGTCTGTAAAGAGCATGGCCTTCATCAGGCAACTTTAGTCCTCAAACTGACATCGTTCCACTCCTCAATAATCTGATGAGGTCTCTTAGTACAGACTTTCCCAGTGTGATACAGCAGTGGGCAGTATTTAAGTCTAAATTGACTGGTGAAGCTTTTGACTCTTCTATATCTTTCAGAGTTTTGAAATATTCATCTCATAATAACAGAGAGGGGGTAAAAAAGTACATTATATTAGGAAAGAATAAATATTTACCCCAAGATGGAAAGCTTTAAGGCCAGTAAACGTGGGACTCATCCCTAAACTCTTATCACCTAAAATCACAATGACATCCAACAACAATAACAATCCCATAATAGACACTCAAACAAGAGAAATAACACCAAAATAAACAACAGCCAAAAAAATCCAAACAAATCAGAGTTACACTGAATGCAATTGAGTTGATTTTAACTCATAGGAACACTACCGCTAGGACAGAGTAAACCTGCTCCACAGGGCTTCTGAGGCTGTCATCTTTACAGAAGACAACTTTCAATTTTTAAAAAAAATATTATTATTTTTA
>NW_006400118.1:491263-492731 GCF_000299155.1 Elephantulus edwardii
GACTGCCGCAAGTGCTACGTGCAAAAATGCTGTGTAAACCCTGAGCGAACACTGAACCAATGAATTCAAATTGTGCTTTCATCACCCAATGAGAAGCTGATAACCAGTTGTATCCCCCTAAAGTGTATAAAAAAACCCAACTTTGTCTGCTCTGGGTTGGCTCCTTATCTCTGGCCAGAGATAAGAGTCAGCCCGGAGCTCTGCAATAAACCTCTTATCTCTTGCTGTTGCATCAAGCCGGTGTCTGGTGTCTTGGAGTCTTGGGTCTTCGCTGTCCACTCGGGACAGAACAGGACCAGCGGTTCGGGGGTCCTTCAATAAAAGTGACTAATTTTAAAAATTACCTGTATGGGAATTGAAACCCACTTTTTGTTGTTGGGTACCATCAAATTGAGTAGGACTCATAGTGACCCTATGAACAACAGCCCGGAACCCTGTCCTATCCTGTGAATCCATGTCATGACTGACACACTGAGCCCACTGCTAATCACTGTGCCAGTCCAGTTCATTGGGGTTTTCCCTCTTTCATTGACATTTCCAAGCATGATATCCCTTTAGTGGGGTAGTAATAATACATTCAGAATTATCCAAAGATATATCAGTACAGTTATAATACTGACATTCATTTTCTCCAGCCTGAAAAACTATTTGCTTTGCCTCAAAATCCCACCTCCACCCCCACTTTTCTTCATTCATGTAAAATACTTTGTCTATTTAATTTACCAAACTCAGAGGAAATGCTTCTTTCCCAGACTGGCATTTACCTCTTTGAAACTTTTCTCAGTCATATGTAAATTGAGTTTTAAACAGTCTTTTTACCAGGAAGGGAAATGCACGTTTCCTGGATTAGCGTTTATCTTCTCAAAACTGTCTTTCTCAGTCATATGCCAATTATAAGTTGGCTGTTTACTAGTAGCCTATATGAACTGTTCTTGTTAAATGTAAACATTCTGTAACTTTACTAACAAAAGTGTGCTGTTAAGAAAATTAGTATCTAACTCAAGCATAAAAACTAATGATCACTCCCAGACAGAGAGGCAGTTTTTGAGGGAATCTCACTGCTTTCCCAGATCTAAAGGAAAGTGCTTTGGATATTTTAACACATCTATCTTATTGGCAAATGCCTATGGAAGAACCCCTTGTGTTCAGTAACACTTTTCCAAGGAATAATATCTCCTAGAAACATTCCCAAAGAATGAGAGACAAAGCTTCACCATCTTTGCCTCCAATGAGCACTCTGGATGCACTTTGCCCAAGACACAAGGTTTAGAAGGAAAGGTAATTAATCCCTTTGATAAGGATATTGTTTGGCTAGAAGACCTTATCTGGCTAGAGGCTAGCATAATGGGAAGGGGAATTTTTTTTTTTCGTTGATTGCTCTTTTTTTTTTTTAAATTATAATTATATATTATTAATTTTCATAAACATTTACAGAGAACTTGGGCTTCCACTCATTCATTGTTGCACT
>NW_006400118.1:492914-541460 GCF_000299155.1 Elephantulus edwardii
GGACTCCTGTCATGACAAAAATACCTAATCATATAGCCCTTTTAGACAGTTCTGTCAATTTTTATCCGGGTGCAGCGGTTCATAGGTTTAATCACTGACTTTTCAGGTGGCAACTGAGTACTAACCAATCAGGATTCCATCAAACAGAAGATCTCGATTATTATTATGCCAGTTGTTCCTTTCTTAGCTTAAACAGCCTCAATTAAAGAGAGCTTTCATCTTATTATAGCTTCCGAATATTTTGGGCATGTTGCTAGGAGAGGCTATTCCTTGGAAAGGGACCTTGAAGGAGAAGGAGACCCTCAATGAGATGGATAGACATGGTGATAGCAGTAATGGACTCAAGTGTATTGGAAGAGGAGGAGGAAGGCACAGGATAGAGCAGGGTTCAGATCTGTTGTTTATAGACTCGCTATGAGTTGTAGTAGACTTAATGGCATCTAACAAGGGAGCATTTCATTTTATAGTCTCTACAGCCTTCATTACTTGCTCTTCTCATATTATTGTAGCTAGGACCTGTTGACTCTGCTTTGTAATGATTCTGTGAAAAATAGAACGGAACCTTGCCCTACCAGCTTTGTCTCCACAATCTCTATTGTTTTCTAGCCCATTATTATAGTCACTGTGTCAATTTATCTTTTTTTAAAAATTATTTTTATTGGTTTACTTATAAAGTTGTATATAGTCTCATGCACTACGTTTTATAAAATTGATCAACATTGGACCTTGCCCATCGTGACCCTGTCTTTTCACCTGGATCCTTCCCATTCACTTCCCCCCACCTCCATCCACCAGACTGTGCAGCCCTGTGGTCTCATCCCTACCTATCCTCAGTCCTCCACTCATCTTGTTGAGAGTCTTCTTTTTCTCTAGCCTTCCACCTTTCCCAAGATAATGTTCTTTTCCAAGTATTGGTTCTTCCTGACAATAATTTCAAACTGTATGAGATAAAGTTGCACTATCTTAAGACACACTCTGAAACCCACAGCGTCCCTTTTCAGCAGGAAGTAGCTAAGAGAATACGCCATCCCCTTTTTCTTATGAGTCAGGGTGAAGTCTCTCTCAGGGAGGAGTGATAGGGAATGGCAAGGGACACACTGACAAAGGCGATTAATCAGAACTGGCTTTGACAAGCACTGTGGCAATTGGACAATTAAAACAGACATGGGGGGGGAAGAAGAACAAACTGGGGAGGAGGGTAGAGAGAATGGTGCAGCAATGAAGGAATGAAAACCCAAAATCCCTGTAAATGTTCATTAAAACTAATAAAATTTAATAATAATAATAATAATAATAATAAAAAGACACACTCTGATTGTACTTCACCCAAAAAAGACTTGTTTTTTTGTGTTTTGTTTTTTTTCTGGCAATCCACGGGATACTCAGTAGTCTCCTCCAATACCAGGATTCAAAAACATCAACTTTTCTTCTGCCACCCTTATTTCCAACTTTCAGAAGCATAGGAAGCAATTAAATATATCATGACTTTAATCAGATGCACCTTGGTCTTTAAATGGGCATCATTCATTACTAGTTAGCACTTTGGGGAGGTCCTCAACAGCTCATTTTCCCAAAGCAATACGTCTTTTAGTCTCTTGACAGCTGCTGCGGTGGTTGTTGCTTGTGGATCCAAGTAAAAGGAAATCTGTGACAACTTCAATCTGTTCTCTTTATTGTGATGTTACCTATTGGTCTAGTGGTGAGGATTTTTATTTTCTTGAGGTTGAAATGTAATCTGTTTCCAAAGACTATGGGTTCTTCTCTGTGGCAGTTTGCTAAGGTACTCTAACTTGTCTTAAAAGGTAGAACTTGGGGCAAAATACAATATAGGATTCCATTCAACACTTAAATAGCTTAGCAGGAAGTCTAAGTAATATCTCACAGAACAAGCTATGGACAGTTTGTAGTGCAGAAGACAGAAACAATAAAAAAAACCCCAGACCCACAACACCCCTGTTTTGCAAACACATGATACAATGATTACTTCATAGATTTTCTCTAGTGAGGTTGTTCTTTGTGTAGCATACTGCAAAGGGTTAAATGATTCCACTCAAAACAGGGCTCAGCAGCATCTGTAATAAGAAAAGGCAACCTCAGTTGTTTCTTAATTAAGGCTTGTAGCGTGAGGAGGAATTGGGGAAATAATTTGTCAGTCAAAATTAACATGCTTTCCTTCCACAATTACCTCCAATTTATTTCGGAGTCCTGCTGGTAGGTTCCTAAACTGTTAAGAAGGTATTGATTCACCTCCCCAGCCTCCTTTGAGGAATCACATTCACAGTAAACAACATACATTATTAACAGCCTGCTTTGCATGCAACTGACTCTGGGCTGAAAGAACAAAATGTCAAAAGACTCCTGAAGAGATGGTCTGGATTGGCTTTTTATAAGGTAAAGGGGGGGAAAGCTCATCTTTTTTTGGTGGATTTATTTGTTTATTTCTGAGTTTCAACTTGCGTTACTTCTCAGAGAATTACTATTTTAGTGCCAGGATGAAACTCAAGAATCACTCAGTGAAATCTAGTCAGAAATATACAGACTTGAGACAAGTTTCATAATTGTGAAAGCTTGATTGTTGTTGTTGTTAAGTGCTGTCGAGTCTCAGGCAACTCATAGCGACCCTGTGAATGAAAGCCCTGGACACCTCCTGTATAACTTTTGTCCTTTCTCCAGGTTCATGGGGTTTCCAGAGGCAAGCTGTTGTGGAATTGGATGCCACTCCTGCTTCCAAGCATGTTTTAATCAGAAAGCTCCACCAAACACTGTCCACCATGGGTAACCATTATCACGTTTGACACATCAGTGTCACAGTGTTTAGCATCACAGCGGCCACGAGTTACCTCAGTACAGCAAGTGGACATACCAGGGTTACACGACCTAGAAGAAAGCTTGATAGTCAGATAATTAATTTCTTATGTTCACTGTTGTTGTTATGCGCCATTGAGTCAACCACGATTCACAATGACTCTGCACAATAGCTCTTAACCTTTCACTATCTTGAGCTAGTCTCACAGTCTTTGATGCACCTACCTTCATTACACTAGTTACTGTGTCAATCCATCTCATTCTGGGTCTTCCTCTCCTGTGTTGTCCCTCTGTCCTTCCAAGCATGATATCTTTCTCTAAGGACTGGTCCCTCCTGGCAATATGCCCAAAGTATGTGAGATAGAGCTTCAAAATCCTTTCCTCCAAAGAGCAGCTTGACTTCACCCTTTCCAAGATAGACTTGTTTGCTCTCCTGACAGTCTATGGTAAGTTCAACACTCTTCTTCAGCACCACAACTCAAAGGCATTAATTCTTCTCCCCAATTTGGTCTTTGTTCAACTCGTTGATTCATAACAATTACTAGCAAATACCATGACCTGGATCAAGTCAACTTACTCTCTAGACTGACATCATTGCTCTTTAGCACTCTGGAGTAGTCCCTCACAGTGGATTTTCTCAATGCAATTAATCTTTTTGATTTCCTGACTGCTGATGCCAAGAATGTTGATTGTTGATATAAGCAAGCTGAAATTGTTAATAATCTCAATCTCTTTTCCATCTACCATGATGCTGCCAAAATTGGCCCAGTGGTGAGATCTGTGTTTTATTGATATTGGACTTCAATCCATATTGCAGACTACAATATTTGACACTCTAACAGTAAATTCTTCAGACTCTCAGTTTCAGCAAGCAAGCAAGGCTGTGTCATTTGCATATTATTGCTGATGAGACTTCCTCTAATCCTGATGCCACATTCCTCTTCATAAATGCCAGCCTCACAAATGGTCTATTCTGCACAAAGATTTAAAAGGTATGAAGACAGAACACATTCCTGACACACTTCTTTCCTGCTTTTGAACCATGCAGTATTTTTGAGTTATGTTCTGAGGACTTCCTCCTTGTCCAAGTACAAATTTCACATGGGCACAAATAATTGTTTTAGGATTTTCTTTCTTCTCAAGGTTAGCCATGATTTAGTGTGATCCACACAGTCAAATGCCTCTGCATAGTCAATTCCTCTGTTACTCTCTGCTTTCAACCAAGATCCGTCTGACATTGTGATGATGTCCGTAGCCTGGCTTGTATTTCTGATAGTTCTCTGTCAATGTACTGTTCAAGACATTTTTGAATGATCTTCAGAAGGAAGATCATTCCACACTCTGTTGGATCACCTTTTTTTGGAATGGTAATAAATAAAGATCACTTTTAGTCAGTTGGCCAGGTGGTCATCCTCCAGATTTCTTGACACAGCCTGATGACCACATCCAGGACTGCTTTTGTTTGGTGAAATGTGTCAACTGGTATGCCATCAATTCCTTTAGCCTTGTCCTTCCCCCCCAAAAAATAAACACAGTTAGATTAGCAGATACGACAACTGAGGCTGAGCCATCAAGTTGGTAAACACAAAGGAAGAAGAACAATTGCAAGCAGACACTAGTGATTGGAACATGGAATGTGAGAATCATGAATGTAGGCAAATTAGATATTGTTAAAAGAGAAATGGAACTCCTAAGTATTTGACAGCTAGTGTATATTGAATCAGACAGTTATATGAGCTACTATGCCAGAAATGAAAAGGTGAGAAAAACCAGGGTCACATTCATAGTTAAAAAGACCATTTCCAAAAAAAAAAAAAAGACCATTTCCATTAAAAAAGGTAATAATAATAAGAATAATAAAAGACCATTTTCAGATTCATCTTGAAATACAATATTGTGAGAGAGAAGATAATATCTATATGCATATAAGGAAAACCTGTTAATACCACCATCATTCAAATATATGCACTAGTAACCAAACCCAAAGAAGAAATAGAAGATTTCTACCAACTTTTGCAATCAGAAATTGATCAAATGTGAAACCAGGGTGAACTAATAATAATGGGCAACTTAATTTCAACGGTTGGCGACAGAGAAGGAGGATTCATAATTGGAAGTGTGGGCTTGGTGATAAAATAACAGAATTTTGTACTGTCACTTATTTACTCATTGCAAATACCTTATATAAGAAGCATACACAGTAGCTATACACATAGACCTTACCTGATGGTCTGCGCAGGAATCAGATTGACAACCTCTGTGGAAAGAATCATTCATTGGAGAAACTCAATATCAACTGTGAAATCTAGGCCAGGTGCCGATTGTGGAACAGACTATCAACTACTCATATGCAAGTTCAAATTGAAATGAAAGAAAATGAAATCAAATCCACAGAAATAAAATCTAGCCTTCAATCATTCCACCAGAGTTAAAATATATATATCTATCTCAGAAACAGTTTTGAGACCTTGAATACTAATGAGTGAAAACCAGACAAACTGTGAGAGGATATCAAGAATATTATCCATGAAAAATGCTAAGGTCATTACCATAGAAAATGCAAAATACAAAAGGAGGGACGCTCCCCTTTCACCCTTGAATCCTCATATTTTATTATTAATCTTTCTATTTTTATAATAATGGTTCTTTGAAATATTTATCCTTATGAGACTGAGTTTTCACTTAGCATCACGTCCTCCAGGATCTCCCAATTTAGATAGTAATTTTCCTTCTTTTTTTTTAAAAAAAAATTAAATTGTGATGTTAATGAAAGTTTACAGAAAAGTTGGATTTTTCATTCACTCATTGTTTCCAACTTCTCTCCCTGCCCTCCCAGTTAAATATTTTTAGAAAAAATATTTATTCATTGTTGCTTAAATTCTCCCCCCCGTCCCCAGTTCCCTTTTCTAGGCACCTCTTATTTTGGACTATTGTCATACAGATAATCTGTAATCATATATTCCTTTTAAACAGTTATTTCCTTCATCTATCCCAATGCAGTGTTCATTATTTATTGACTTTTTTCAAAATCATCACTCCTAAATGCTGAATAATATTCCATCATGTGAATGTATCACAATTTCTCAATGCATTCAATTTGTGAACAGGGCAGAAATTGGTTGCATAATTTGGTGGGTGGAGAGGGGGGATAAAGAAAATGGGAAATATTCGGCAGAGACCTGGAAAGACAGGGTAATGGTGAGCATGATTAATTTTATAAAACATAAAGAATAAGAATGATTGTTAAAAAACACAACACTAATGAAGAATAATGTGAAAAACAATGTTGTTGTTGTTGATTGTCTTCGAGTCAAGCCCAACTCATAGCGAACCTATGAACAAAAAGGCCTGAAGCCTCTCTACAACTATTGACAATTACTGAAGTTCATAGAGTTTTTGGAGGCAAGTTGTTTAGGAAGTGGATGCCACTCCTGCTTCCAAACCTGTCATAGAATGTTATTGGTTGAGGGGTCTATGATACATAGCAACTCCATGTACAACAGATCTGAACCCTTCCCTGTCCTGATCCAGTCCCACTAAGTCTGACATACCAACCCCCATTGCCCCAGTTACTGTATCAACCCTCCTCATCCAGAGTTTCCCCCTCCTGTGCTGTCAATCCACCCTTCCGAGCATGGTGTCATTCTCCAAGGACCATATCTCCTGGCCACGTGATCAAAGTAAGTAAGGCAGAGCTTCAAAATCCTAGCTTTCAAGGAGAGACTTGGTTTCACCCTCTCCAAGACAGACCTATTTATTATCTTGGCAGACCATGGTATAGTCAAGACTCTTCTCCAACACCACAACTTGAAGACATCTATTCTTCTTCTGTCATCCTTAGTCACTGTCCAAAATTCTGAAGCATAACAAGTAATTAAGAAGACGATGGCCTGGATTAGGTGCACCTTTACAACTATACTGATATCATTGCTCTTCAGCACTCTGGAGAGCTCCATGACAGCAGATTTTCCAATGCAATTTGTCTTTTGATTTCCTGACTGCTGGTGTTCAGGGTGTTGACTGTGGATCCAAGCAAGCGTGTAATTGTTAACAATTTCAATCTCTTCTCCATCTATTATGGTGCTGCTAATTGGCCCAGTAGTGAGAATTTTTGTCTTCTTGATGTTGAGCATTAATCCATATTGAAGACAACAGTCCTTGATCTTTTGTAGCAAGTGCTTCAGGTCTTCTTCAATTTTAGCCAGCAAGGTTGTATCATCTTTATATCATAGGTTGTTAATGAGTCTTCCTCCAATCTTGATGCCACATACACACAATTTATATGCAAACCAATTTAAAAATTTTTAAACGTTAAAGAAAATAAGTTTTAAAAAGAAAAAGGTCATTAAAAGAAAAGACTGAGATAGATGTTAGAAAACACTCTGAATATTGCACTAGAGTGCCAAGAAGCCAAAGCAAAGGGAAAAAATCAAGAAGTTAAGGAGCTGAACAGATTTCAAAGGGCAGCTCAAGAAGACAAAGCAAAGTATTTATACTGGAATGTCCAAAGATCTTGAGTTGGGAAATCAAAAAGAATGAACTCTCTCTGCATTTCTTAAGCTGAAAGTACTGAAGAAAACATTCAAGCCTCTAGCTGTAATACTTAAGGATGTTGTAGGTAGAATATTGAATGATCCAGGAAGCTTCAAAAGGAAATGGAAGGAGTACACAGAGTGATTAATCAAAAAATTATGTCCACTACATACATATTTTTAAGCTGGAGCAATTAATATTTTAATATTTATGTCAATATAATTTGACATATAAATATGACTATATTGTGTTTAAAGACCAAACCTAACTGATCTTTACTAACATGAAAATGATGAAGGAACACAATAAGTGCTGTTGAGTTGAGTATACTCATAATAACCCTATGAACAAAAGATCTGAACCCTGTGTTATCTTCACACATCCTGGCACGAGTCCATTGCAACAGTCACCTTGTCAATCCACCTTGGTGAGGATCTTTCTCTCCTTCATTGACCCTCCACCCTTCCCAACATCATCTCTTTCTCCAAGAAATAGCCCCTCCTAGCAACATGCCTAAAATATGAGAAGCAAAGCCTCATCATTCTTGCCTCCAAAGAGCATTCCCTCTGCACCCTCTCCAAAACATATCTGTTTGTTCTGTGGACTATCCGCGAGATGGTCAGTGTTCTTCCCCAAAACCATAGCTCAAAGATGTCCGTTCTTCTGTCATCCTTATTCATTGTCCAGCTCTCAGATGCATAGTAAGTAATTGGAGAGATTATGGCCTGAATCAGGTGCATCTTAGTCCTCAAACTGACATCCTTACTCCTCAATCATTTGGAGAGGTCCCTAACTGCAGATTTTCCCAGTGCAATGCATCTCCTGATTTCCTGACTGCTGGTACCAAGGGTGTTAATTGTAGATTCAAACAAGATGAAGCTGTTGACAATTTCAATGTCCTCTCCCACCATCTAAGTGGTGATATCCTAATATTTAAAGTTGAAAGTCAGTTTCAGTTCTTTTGCCAACAAAAATATGTTGAAATAGTCTGAAGATTAAATAAATTATTTTTAAAAGTATTTTTGAATTATGTTTACTAAAATGATACTACTATCTGAGTGGTGATAGCAGCATGAGGTTTTAATTTCTTTTTGTTTGCACTTCTCTGGAGCATCTGATTTTTAGTTATTTATTTTGGTATCACATAAACATTCTTTGCTAGCAGAGTAACATATTGTGAACTATATAACAGATCTCTTTTGAGTTACTGTGTATTTGAAAAATTCTATTCATTTGTATCTTAGAAAAAAATAGGTTTGATCCATGATTCTCTGATATAAACAGACAATCAAGAAGTTTCACATGGTTTCCTAGCAAAAGTATAAATAGAAGTTACAATATCTGAAGAGAGGTTTTTTTTTGTGTTTTTTTTTTTTTTTTATTTAATCCTCTATTCTGTTCTCTTGTCTACTGAGAGCTTGACTCAGGGTACCCAGGTATCAGTGCCAGTAAAGCATCAAGAGCCTTTTCTCAGAGTTCTCTTACTCTCAAATGTGTCCACCCCCTTTGTCTTTATCTGTAAATCAGAGTCAAGAAGGGCCACTCAGCTGTGTCCAAGGAAGGAGGGGCTTGTACAAATATGTTTCCCATCGTGTTTATACAGCAGGAAAAAAATCCCACTTGCAATAGTTTGATCTGTAGAAACACAGCAATTTTCCTCATGGTATTTAATTGAATGTAATCATCCCAGAAGATTATACAAAACGTGGCTATGTGTACTATTTATTGCTTATAAAGAGGAACTTTGATAAGAATTTAATTGCTATTATCTTTAGTGTAAGAAGCATGAAAACATTTTAGAAGGCGCTGAGCCTGGGTAATTTGCCTGCCACGAAAGAGCAAGGGAGTAAAAAAAATCAACACTCAAACTCGCTGCTGTCATGTCAATTCCAACTCATAAGGACCTTTTATTACTTTGCTGGGACTGTAAATCTTAATGGGACAAAACTATCTTGCTTCTGAGGAGCTGCTAGTGGATTTGAACTGATGGAGACTCTCAGCTTTTTGTCCAGCAACACAACAACCACTGCCCAGGTCACCAGATTGAAAGGGAACAGAGGACTTACAAACTATTTTCAGTGAATAAAAATATTTTAATATATTTTTTAATAAAAATGGTTATTTTCATTTTCTTTCTTTCTCCCTCCCCATTGTTTTTTACCCAGTCTTTAAAAGCTAAAGGAATACAGTGAAAAACTGAAAAAACAAAAAATCCTGGGACCATTTATGTTAAGAGGAAAAAATGCGTATACTATGGTTTGTCATTTTAATTTTTTTTCCTTTAAAACCCAACATTTTCTCCTTTTTTCTTCTCGAATAAACATCTACTACTAACTTAACTTCAGAAGACCTGAATTTAGAAAGCAACATTTGAGGGACAAAATTTGTTTTGTCAGTGTATATAACATATACAGAAATACAGCTAATATTGACAAACGCTCAAAGTAAGAAGTATCAGGGTAAGGGGGCCCGGGTGGCCTAGTGGAAAGAATCTGCGTGGCAATTCTGAATGCACGTAGTTCGAATCCACCAGCTGCTCCACAGGAGAAGGATGGCCAATATCTTCCCGTCGGATTAACCACCTCTGTAAACCTGCTGGAGGGTCAGCTCTGCATCAGTTCCAAATAGACGGCACTCGACAATATAATAGGGTAAGAAAATGTAGAGGAATGTTTCACATTATCATCATGAATAAATATTTATGATTTTCCTTTTCATTTTCAGTTAAAATTGGCCCATGATTCTTGTCTCATTTTATAACTTGCTTACTTAGGTTCTATTTCAGATTTTCACTAATGGTCCCAACCTTTGACATCCTCATATGTGCTTTGATGAACCCAGTAAAATTTGTTGAGTGGATTATTTTAAAACATTTTAAAAACACTGATAGAGTTAGGAGAGAAGAGTACTGACTACCCCAGTGGACTTCCAAAGGAACAAACAGGTATGTATTAGACAAGGTGCAGCCAGAGTACTCGCTGGAGGCAAGAATGGTGAAGCTTCATCTCACATAGTTTGCGTATGCTGTTAGGAGGGGTTATGGACACCATGCGAATGGACATCATGCTTGCCAAAGTAGACGGTCAGTGAAGGGAAGGGAGATCCTCAACAAGATGGATTGACACAATGAGTGTAAGAATGGATCCAGTTATCTCAGAGATGATAATAATGACGCAGGCTAGACACGGTTCAGATCTGCTGTTCATAGGACGACTTGTGAGTCTTACTCCATTCTTTGGCACCAAGTAACAACTGCAACAACATGCATTTCCACAAAAAAGAAATGAAAATAAATTTACTTCATTCCTTTAATCCTTCAACTAATGCTACAAATATTTCTTGAATATTTACTCTGTTTCATATCTAATCAAGGCACTAAGCAAGGACCTGAATAAAGACTATTCATAGATGTTCTAATCTTTAACATCTTAGAATATATTGATAGAGTCAGATTGCAGTGATTATAAGGATTTCTGTAATTCAGATCTGTTCATACACTAGCTGAAAAGACAGAAATGACTTTGTCACCTTTCCCATGAGCGCTAGATTTGTGAGGAAGGCTCACTGAGTAAATACATTGGAATCACACTTTGAAAAAATGTGTGAATGTTAAAGTGACAGAGATAGATAAAATAGCACCTGTAAACACTCAGAGCCATGAGCAAACATGAAATTTTTATCTTGTGAATTAAAGGAAGTTTGGAACAATGGGTAAATGAGAGAGGTGACAGTGGATCAGATTGATTACGATATGGTGAAGCTAGTTTGTGTAGCTTTTGGGATTAAAATATTGGAGAAGGACAAGGCTGGAACTGATTTTCTATTAGAGATGGGCCCCAAATCCTAACCAGCTTAATGAGTCTCTGAGCTCAGGCCATGGGAGATGGTATGATACAAGGGAGAGAGACAGTTAGATGGTGGTGCTACTCTTCAACGCAAATATGTCTATAGATAAATATTTACCTAACAACAACAGCAACAAGATTACAACCCCTAAAACTCTACTACTGTAAAGTCAACACCAACTCATAGCGATGTTCCAATTGAATGTCCACTTCTGTAAAAAATTTAACAGGAGATTATCCATTTCTCCCCGATGAAGAAACTAGTAGATTAACATTTTGGGTCAGTAGATGACATGTAATACACCACACCTATGAAATGGCTTGCCTCCGGAAACTCTATGTAGGAACAGTGCTCAGGCCTTTCGTTCATAGGGCCGCTATGAGTCATCTATGACTCGACAGCATCAAACAACAATAACAACAAGCAGTCTAACTTGAAAATTGACTTTTAAATGCACTGTAATTGCTCAAAAGTGATTATTGAGAAAGCAATGTGTGTGCGTGTGTGTACCCTCACACACATACATAGAGAAAGAGAGAGAGAGACAGACAGACAGACAGACAGAGAGAGACAGAGAGAGGATGTATTATCAAGTGCTACTTGAGGTTCAATGTAAAGAAGACAAAGATTCTCACCACTGGACCAATTGCCAGCATCAGAATGGATGGTGGAGAGATTGAGATTGTTCACAGCTTTAGTCTGCTTGGCTCCACAATCAACACTCTTAGCACCAGCAGCCAGAAAATGAAAAGATGTATTGCGATAGGAAAGTCTGCTGTTAGGGACCTCTCTAAAGTTTTGAAGAGCAACGATGTGTCGCTGGAGACTAAGGTGCGTCTGGTACAAGCCATGGTCTTTGCAATCACTTGTTATGCCTCAGAGAGCTTGACAATGACCAGGGAGGATAGAAGGAGAATTGATGCTTTTGAGTTTTGGTGTTGGAGAAGAGTGTTGAGGGTACCATGGACTGCTAGGAAAACACAGAGATTAATCCTGGAGAGGGTTAAACCAGGCTGCTCCTTGGAGGCAAGGATTCCGAGGCTTTGTCTGACATACTTTGGTCATGTTGTAAGGAGAGACCGGTCATTGGAGAAGGACATTATGCTTGGGAAGGTGGAGAGCAGGCACAGGAGAGGAAGACCCTCTGGGAGTTGGATTGATTCAGTGTTGGGGTATTTGGGATGGGAGTGTCAGAGACAGTGCGATTGGCACAGGACAGAGCAGAGTTTAGGGCTGTTGTACATAGGGTCGCTATGAGTTGCAAGCGACTCGACGGCACATAAAAACAACTGTGTTGTTATAATGTGCTATTGAGTCAGTTCCAACTCCTTGCCAGAGCAGAATAACCTACTCTGTGGGGTTTCTTAGAAGGTAATCATGACAAAAATAGATTGCCAGGCCTTTACTTCCATGCAGCTGTTCAACCCCAACTTTAACTGAGCTGTCAAGCTCTTAACTACTGAAATATGGCTCCCCAAGAAGTGATGGCCAGAATAGGCTTAAATATAGAAGAGATTTAAAGATAGAAAGACTGATGAAAACTCAGTAATCAAGACAGCTTTAATATCAGAGTATAAGTTTGCCTGTGGAATTAGGGGGAAAGAAGATTGGGTGGGAAAAGTTCCAAATACAGAACATTTTTAGCACATTTTCTCCAAGCCAATGGGGACTCCTCAAGCCAAAATCACCACTGGCAAGACCTGCGTTCTGAAGGAGGGACTATCACATGAAATCCACAATGCCTGGGAACAGCTCAAGGGAAGCATGGATCAGTGCAAAGGTTGTCCTTGATCCACAGCCCTGAAGTAGAGCTGCTATGACCTATAACCGCCACAGCAGCAGACTTGAGCAGCACATTTTCATGACTGTGTAGTATAAGAAGTGAAGTTGAACTTATGTAGTGATTAATATTTTTCAAGGAGAAGAATGTACATGGGGAAAAAGAATCAAGTAGAAATAATTCTTGAAGTAACAATACAAAAGTCATTGTGAGAGAAAATGGATTAATTAAGGAGATCTGGAACAGACAACAAAGAACAATTAGGTCTTGGCAAAGATGAAACCAAATTTCATCTTGGAGGCTAGGATTTTGAAGTTCCATTTCACATACTTTGGGCATGTGGCCAGGAGAGCAGTCCTTGGAGAAGGACATCATGCTTGAAAGGTTGGAGGTATAGCATAGGAGAGGAAGACCTTGGATTAGATGGACTGCTACCATGACAGGGGCAATGGGGGTTGGTGTGTTGGAATTAGTAAGACTGGTTCGGGACAAGGCAGGGTTCAGAAATGCTGTACATAGGGTCTCTATGGGTTGCAGGAGACTCAATAGCATATGACAACAGAACTGATTACATCTCTATATCTCCATATCAATAAAACAAGGGTCCTCAAACAGAACCAATAGTCAACATGATGAAAGATGAAGAAAGGATTGAAGTTATCAATGATTTTATTCTGATTGCATGAACAATCAACACCTTACTTATGAGCAGAAAGAAGATAAGGAGATGTATTGTTTCAGACAATAGTCAGAGATCTCTCCAAAATACTTAAGAGCAATGATGTCAATTAGAAGATTAAGGTGTGCCTGATTCAGGCCATGATTTTTCTCAGTCACCTGATTGGCATCAGAGAGCTGGACAATGAATAAGGATGACAGGAGAGGAATTTATGCCTTTGAATTATGATGGTGAAAAAGAGTGCTAAACATTTCATACATTGACGAAAGAGTAATTAGACATGTCTTGGAGAAAAGTGCAACCAGAGAGCTTCTTAGAGGCAAAGATGACAAAATGTCATCTTTCATACTTTGGACATATTGCTAGACGAGGCTACTCCCTGGAAAGGGATATTATGTTTGAAAATATGGAGGATTAGCGGAGCAGTGCAAGAACTCCCAATGAGATGGATTGACACAGTGACTGAAGCAATGGGCTCAGGTGTATCAGAGATGATGGCACAAGATAAGGAAGGGTTTAGGTCTGTTGTTCATAGGGTTGCTATGAATTGTTTTCGACAAGAGAATTGATCAGGCCTAGGTTTTATAGGCTGCAGATATGACAAATATGATGCAGATCTGAAATGTTTTTTTTTGTTTTTTTTATGTAAAGATCTTTTATTTGTAAAATTTATGTCAGTATATTGATGACTGTGGTTACAGAGAAAAAAACTATCGATAACTTCAATTATTTTGGTCATCTATCATTTCGACAGGAGACGTCTGGTGGAGTATTGGTTAACAAAATGCAGTTAACCACTCCGCCCCAAAAATATTCCCACCCCAGACCATCATAAGTGGAGAGAAAAAAATTTCCAAAGATTTCACCTTAGATCACGAAGCAATTCCTTTGGTACCAATATATGAGGAGATACATGGCAAAGGAAATTAGTCTGCTGTTAGGGACCTCTCCATAGTACTGAAGAGCAATGGTGTCTCTCTGGAGACTAAGGTGCGTCTGATACAGGCTATGGTCTTCCCAATCACTTGTTATGCATCAGAGAGTTGGACAATGACCAAGGAGGATAGAAGGAGAATTGATGCCTTTGAGCTGTGGTGCTGGAGAAGAGTATTGAGAATACCATGGATTGCTAGGAAAACAGATTTGTCCTGGAAGGGGTTAAACCGGGTGGCTCCTTGGAGACAAGGATTCTGAGGCTCCGTCTAACATATTTTGGACATGTTGTGAGGAGAGACTGGTCTTTGGAGAGGGACATCATGCTTGGGAGGGTGGAGGGACAGCGCAGGAGAGGAAGGCCCTCTATGAGGTGGATTGATTCAGTGACTGGGGTAATCGGGATGGGAGTGTCAGAGACAATGCGATTAGCACAGGACAGAGCAGAGTTTAGGGCTGTTGTACATAGGGTCGCTATCAGTCCCAGGTGACTCGATGGCACATAACAACAACAACAAAGTTAGTAGTTGGGCCTACTGAGTTAGCATACATTAAAAACACAGCAGGGTTTTATTGTTAGTAACTATCAAGAATATCAGTCTGGGGGACAGGGAGGAAAATGTGTAATAATGAATGGAAATCCAAGTTCTTCATAAACTTTCATTAAAATCAATAAAAGATGTATGGCTGACTGTACAGATTGAGTTTTTAAAATGTCTAGGTTCAGAAAGACAATGCGCGCTAAGAGACATGAATTGATTGTTAAGTGCTTACAAATCTGAAGTCCCAGCGGGCTCAGCCTCCAGTGCCATATCTAATAGTCTAAGTATTCTCTGTTGTTCAGAAGATTTTTTTTAAAAACAGGTGTGAAAATTTTCCATAGTTGCCTTTTTTAAGATTTTTCTTTTATATTGATTTAGACCATTATTTTAAAAATAGAAGGATAACTAGTAAAACATGTACAGGGACACAAGAGGGGAAAAGGGGGGAGCAGAGGTGTGAGGATAAGTAGGGGTGAAACCCCAGCTTCACAATTTGGTGGGTGGAAGGAGATAGTGGAGGAAATGGGAAGGATCCAGCAGAGTTGTGAGAAGACAGATTTTGAAGGCCTGTTATTTCAGAAGAAGATGGCTAATTCTTAGCATTCAAAGACACTTCATATGCAGACACTTGGGGGTAAATCTGAGAGGAATTTAGAATACAGTGTTCATAGGACCCACACCCGTCAATTTGAGAATTGAGGCAGTAGTGAGAGTTCAAGGTCATGCTCAGGACCATGTCTTACAAGAAGAAAAACATATCTAGGGAGAATTATTGAGTTCCATGTTCAGTAGATTTGTTTTCAGAGTCTTTTAAAAAATTTTTATTTTATATTGCTTTGCTTACAAAGTTTGTATGCACTGTCTTTCACACTATTCTTCATTCACATTGTGTTTCATACAATCATTCCAATTCATTATGTTTTCTAAAATTAATCACCATTGGAGTGTAGTCATCGTTATACTGTCTTTTCAGGTCCCCACTGGATCTTTCCCATTTCCTTCACCCTCTCCCTCCACCCTCAAAATTGTGCAACTCTGTGATTTTTCCTCTACCCATCCTCCCCCCTCTGCTCCTACAGAAATTAGAACTGAGACACAAATGGAGATTTGTACACCAGTGTTTATAGGAGCATTATTTACCATCATAAGAACATGATAACAGCCCAAATGTCCAAACACAGCTGAAGGGATTGAGAAATTGTAGTATATCACACAATGGAATACTACGCAGCATTCAGAGGAACAACTATTTAGAAAAATACTACATAACTAGGGAGAGACTGGAGAACATTATCCTGAGTGAATCAACTCAATCTCATAAAGACAAATACTGCAGAAGACCATAAATGTAAAAATAGAAGGATAACTAATAAAACATGGATGAGGATTCAACGGGGAAGAGGTGGAACCCAAGGGTGAGGATGGGTAGGGGCAAAAATCACAGAGTTGTCTTCAGATTCTTAACCTGATTGCACTCAAATAAACAGGCATATATAAGTATTTGAGAAGAAACATCCAAGTAAAAGGTTGAGATTTAGAAGTCTGGGCAGAAGATTTAGAATTGAGAGCTGAACATGTTGTGGACAAAGTGACTGAAATGCTGATGTTGTTAAGCAGGAAGAGGGCCTGTGATGATATTTGAAAAATGCTGACATTTAATAAGACGGAAGAAGAGATACAGAAATAGACTTACTGCCTAAGAGAGTCTGCTTCTGGGAAATAGCAATATAGTGAATATGAATATTTTCTACTTTTATATACTTAAAATAATGGAACTTAATTAATAAAGTTCCTTTATTACACCTCAAACCAGAATATAATACTGTAAAGTATAGAATACAAAATAAAGTACTATACAGTCCTGTCTCTCTGTTTATACTCTTAACCACACGCTGATGTTGTTGTTAGGTGTCGTCGAGTTGAATATGACTCATAGTGACTCTATGAAAAATATAACTGAATGTTGTCTTAGCTTATGCTAGCCTCATATTGTGTCAGTCTGCCAGGTTAAGTTTCTTCCTTTCTTCCACTGTCCTCACATCTTTTCCAGAATGATAGCAACATGGCCAAACTATGTGAGATGAATTTTCTCATCTTGCATCCAAGAAGCACTCTGGTTGCACCTTCTCCAAGACAGACAGACAGACATATCTGTATGTTCTTTTGGCAGCCCAAGGAATACTCAGTTCTCTTTTCCAACACCTAGTTCAAAGCTATCAGTTCTTCTGTTATCTTTATTCATTGTCTAGCTATCAAGAGCATAGCAAGTGGTGGAAAAGACTGTGGTCTGAATCAAGCATACCCTTTTCCATAAATTAACGTATTATTATGAGATACCAGTTGTTTAAAGATGTTTTTGAAATTAAGACTCTCTTCTAGCACAACAATTTCAAAGTTTCATCTCCTGGGGGGGAAAAAAAAAACACATTATCTTGGATTCATTTACATAAAGGGAGCATCGGTGGCCTAGTGGCAAGAAGCTGCATTACAGTCGTGAAGGCACCCGGTTCAAATCCACCAGCTGCTCCGTAGGAGGAGGATGGGCAATCTCCTCCAGTGTGAATAACAGCCTCTGAAAACGGGCCTGAGGGTCAGCTATGGGTAGGTCCTGACTCTACGGCACACGACAACAATAATTTATATGTCATCTTGACTAAGCCAAGTCAACCCAAGGTTATAGCTAAATGTAGTTGTTGTTGTTGATTGCCATGGAGTCAAGCACAACTCATAGCGACCCTATGAACAAAAGTCCTGACAGCTTTCTACAATTATCATCATTAATCAAAGTTCAGTTTCCAGGGGCATGTTGTTTAGGAAGTAGATGCCACTCCTATTTCCAAATGCAGTTAGCACCTTCTAATGTCCCTTCTTACTATTTAACTTCTATTTTTGGCAGCCTCGTACCTTGGATTGTAAGAGTATAACAGTATGTTGTCTTACAGCAGCTTTGTTGTAATGGAGAGCCTTTGGATCTGTAAGTCCTATGCAGAACAAAGAAAATTCAATCATGAAAGGTTATTATTTGTGTAACATTTTGATGGTCTTTTTTCTTTGTTTTTCTGACTATGAATTTGCTGCTAGCTAAAGACAGCTAATTAGGTGCAACCGAGACATTAAGTTAGAATAAGACTATATGGTTAGTCCCGATTCTTGTTTAAAAGCAGTGCTATGGGCCATGCCCATAGTTCACACTTAGATATGCCAATGGAAAGCAATTCTACATTAAAACATTGTTTAGAATGAATTGATTCAATCCTTAAAATGTGGAAGAACCTCAGGGAGCTCCTTATAAAACGGCAAAATTTAAAATTTAACCTCGAGTTCCAGGCTTTGAAATCCTGCAATCTCCTTTTTTTAACAGAGAGAGAGAGAGAGAGAGACAGAGAGAGAGAAGAGAAGAGAATTGAAATTTACAAAAAACTGATTTGGGGAGCTGTCTCAGAAAATGTGATTCAGCCAAAGACTTGATGTTTCTAAAAACCAAGATAAAAATGAATAGGAAACTGCTCCCAAATCTATTTTAAATCTAAGGAAAACCCTTTCAACTTAGAATTGGTAATTGGCTCATTTAAACTGGATGAAGGATGACACAAAGGAGAAAACACTGCATAGATCCAGAAAGTAATATTTTAAAGGCATTAATACTTGCTTACAAAAAAAATCTCCACTGTTTTTCTAAGCTTTAAAAAAATTGTACAGCATTTCTAGAACAATCTATATGATTGAAAAGGTTATTTAGATAGAGCTGTCTCATGACAACATAACTTTCATGGTACATACTATTTTTGCTCTTTTAGAAATGCAATACATATGAAATGATTGGCAGGAGTTTTTTATCAGAATAGAATATCTTAGAACTAGAAATAAATGCCTTTCTCCACACACAAACTCTTTCACTGCATAAAAGTATCCATGGAAACCTTCACCTGTTAGAAGTTCTAATATGCATATACAAGGCTATTTCCTTTTATAATTTATTTCAACAAAATGTGAATAGAATGGAAAGTACTTAACTACCAGAAATCTCTGAGATCTTATGTAACAATTTTCGACCAAAAAGCCTATTGTATTTTCATAATTTCTATCGACTGCATTACCAAATGATTTTTTAGGATATGCTCATCCATACGTACAGCAAAAATTCCAGAACACCCTATAATATTTGTTGAAATAAATGCTTTCTCTAGCTTAGAAATCTGATATATATCCAATTCAAACAATAATTTTACCATTGTTCAGTAAAGTAAAACACAAGTTTGAAAAAAAAAATTCTAAAGGAAGAATAGTTTTCGTCTAAATAATATGGAGAATTGATGGCAGAAGTTAGAGAGGGAAAACCTAGTGCATTAATTAAAAAAAAAACCAACACAACAGCAAAAAACAACAACAACAACAAAAAAAAACCCACAACTTCTGTAATGGGTATTTTTGTGGAAAAGGGAAAAAAACACCACCACCAAAATAGCCCATCTAATTCACCAATTAGATTAAAAAGCTATGTCACAAGACAGAGAAATAAAAAGAAAGTAAGTGGCCTTAAGCCTAAGTAAATTACTGTTGTTGTTGTTGTTGTTGTTGTTGTTATGTGTAGTCGAGTCACTTATGACTCATTGTGACCCTATATACAACAACCCTAAACCCTGCTCTATCCTGTGCCAATCGCACTGCCTCCGACACACCCATCCCAATTACCCCAGTCACTGATTCAATCCACCTCATAGAGGGTCTTCCTCTCCTGCACTGTCCCTCCACCTTCCCAAGCATGATGTCCTTTTCCAAGGACCTGTCCCTCCTTACAACATGTCCAAAGTATGTCAGACAAAGCCCCAGAATCCTTGCCTCCAAGGAATCACCCTGTTTAACCCTTTCCAGGACAAATCTGTTTGTCTTCCTAGCAGTCCACGGTATTCTCAATACTCTTCTCCAGCCCCACAGCTCAAAGGCATCAATTCTCCTTCTATCCTCCCTAGTCATTGTCCAACTCTCTAACATGTAACAAGTGACTGCAAAGACCATGGCCTGTATCAAATGCACCTTAGTCTCCAGAGAGACACCATTGTTCTTCAGTACTTTGGAGAGGTCCCTAACAGCAGACTTTCCCATCTCAATACATCTTCTAATTTCTTGGCTGCTGTGGTCATGAGTGTTGACTGTGGAGCCAAGCAAACTAAAGCTGTGTACAATCTCAGTCTCTTCACCATCCATCCTGATGCTGCCAATTGGTCCAGTGGTGAGAATCTTTGTCTTCTTGACATTGAGCCTCAGTCCATATTGGAGGCTGCAGTCCTTGACTCTTTGCAGCAAGCGCTTCAGGTCCTCCTCAGTTTCAGCAAGCACGGTTGTGTCATCTGTGTAACACAGATTGTTGATAGATCTTCCAACAATCCTGACATCACATTTCTCCTCATATAGCCCAGCCTCCCAGATAATCTGTTCCACATATAAGTTGAAAAGGTATGGAGATAGGACACATCCCTGTCATACTCAAACCTAACTCATTGCTATTGAGTCAGAACCAATGCATAGCTGAAATAAATGCTTTTCAGGTCTTCAGAGGCTGTTACTTGAAAAGGAGGAGATTGTCTCTCTTTCTCCCTCAGGACAGCTAGTGAATTCAAACCACTTGCCTTTGAGTTTGCAGCACAACTCCTTATCTTCTAAGATACCTGTAGCAGACACAGAAATCACTTTAACTACACTTCCTGACCCTAAACTTCTTACTCTTATGAAATCCTTCCACAAATACTAAACAAGAAAAAATGGCTAGAGAAAAGAGACCATTAAAAGAATGGAGATAAATGGGCCACAATTTTGAGAACAGAGTAGAGATGGAGGCTGCTAGAAAAATAAAATCAATCAGGTTAATAAATCCTTCCTGTGTCTCATTTCAGAAATGTGATATTTTATCTTCTGACACTGGATTTACTATTGCAAGCCCACACCTTCTGATAAAATTAAGAATTGCACAATGAAATATAAATTTAAAATATACTGAAGAGTTAGTTTAACTAAATATAAAAGCCTTTTACTGTTACAGCTTACGCCTTTTAAGACTGTAGGCCAGTGTTTGTGTAACATGGTGACTTTTTCAAAGCTAGATTGAATTATATGTTTTTCAGTTTAACCTTGGAGATCAGGATGTCTTTTTTTTTTTTTTTTTTTCAGAGCATCCAGGCCAGACAGCAAGTACATCTATCACAGAACATTCAAGAGCCCTTTGCTGTCTTAGGCATCAGATCTCCTGCCTAAATTTCCCACAGACTGTTCTGGTCCTGCAGATCTGGAACATTCTCTCTTCCCAATCCCATCTAGGGTCTGTTGCCAGCAAAGACTTTACATACGGTAATCTCTTCCTGATGTGTATTTTAAAAAAAAAGGAAAAAAAAAGAAACAAACTAATGAGGAAGAGAACAGTTTAAAAGCGATATATGATAGGGTATTATGGTTATCACAAAAGTCGAGAATTAAGGTTGCCTAGTGAAGTGCACGGGGAAGGGGGAGGTGGGAAGATTGTATACCAATGAAGGCATTTTTCTTTTACTTTTCTAGAGAGAGAAGCAAACTGGGGGGAGGGGTAGGCAGGGAGAAAAGTACAACAATGAGTGAATGGAAATCCAAAATCTCTGTAAATGTTCATTAAAATTAATAAAATATTTTTTTTAAAAAAGAAACTAAATGATAGCCCAGTATAATTGTTAATGTATTTGTACATGAGAAGCTGTCACCTTACCAGTGATTCTGGAATCCTAGAAAATATAACACACGCACCAGTAGACTCAGTACAAGGCCAGGAAGTGGCCCCGGACTCCTGCCTTCTCTGTAACTGTAGTAACATCAGATGCAGGCAAGGCCACTAAGCCTATTCAGTCCTGCTATCTGTCAGGAGTGAAGGGAAAATGATGCATTCAATTTTAATGTCATTAATAAATTAATTTAGAAATTGATAATTATATCGATTTAATAGTTTTCTCTTGAAAGTAATATGTTTTTATTGCTGAGGACTATGGCCTCTTGAAAAGCTGCCATATTAGAACAGGTTTTGTTTTTTCTCTGTCTTTTTAAACTCTACATTGGCATTTTTTAGTGTGCATGTTGGGATTAAAGTAAACTAATTCTGTTTCTTCTCCTCTCCTCCCTATTGTGTTTTCTTCCTGTGACTTTGGAGAAATGTTAAAAATTATTTATTTTGGTTTTTAAATTTTGAAAGCATTTTTTCCATTCTTTTCTGCATTTTTGATGAAAACTTTGATCTGCTTTTATGAGTCCTATGTTGTGGTCAAGTATTATTGAGTCAGAACTGACCCATAGCTGACCCTCCAGCAAGTTTTCAGAGCTAATTAATCTCACTGGAGGAGATTGCCTATCCTCTTGCAGAACAGCTGGTGGACTTGAACTATGTGCCTTCAGGGATTGTAGTGTTGCTTCTTGACACTAGGCCACCAGAGTCCTATGGACAATAAAAACAAGAAAGATTAGATTAATGGTGAGAGCCTATGCTACTTCGTTAATCACATGCAATGTGATATTTCCTCAAAACTAATAATTTGTACACTCCAGGGACCAGCCAGCAGAAAGAGAAGCATCTCGAGGGTCACCTGCACAACCAGAGAAAGTTTTCCTCCTGAACAGAGAGTAGAGTGATAGCCAGCTGAGAAGATTGTTATTAAGGAAGAGAATTGGATGCAACACTTAAATTCTGGGTCTCTTTGTGGCCTAGTGGTAAGAAACTGAATTGCAATCTCACCAGCTATTCCACAGGAGAAGGATGGGTGATCTCCTCCCGTGATTTTGTGCCTCTGAAAGTCTGCTGGAGGGTCAGTTATGGGTCAGTTCTGACTCAATGGAAATCAACAACAAAAACATCATAATTATCAGTAGTATCATAAAAATAAGGAACTGGCAGCTTGCTTTCTAGACACAACAGAATTTGTCCTACACATACTAAGAAGAACCTCATATGTTGTTAAGGAAGCAGCAGTCATGTTCAAGCATTATGAAAAAATAGAACAAACTTTCTCTTAAAAAAAGCAGACTAGCTAACAGACCCAATGAATAAATCAGAGACAGAAAGGTAAAAGGAATACAGTTATATGGGGGTCTTAAAAATGATACTGCAAGGGTGCTCTGGTGGCCTAGTGGCAAGATGCTGCACTGCAATCCCAGAGGTACGTGGCTCATATCCACCAGATGCTCTGCTAGAGAAAGAGGGGGCAATCTCCTCCTATACCAGTCAGATCTGATTTGACAGTACACATAAAAATAATACAATACCTGGTCAAGAGCCTTACTCTTTTTCATTGTCCCTTCACCTTTTGAAGCATGACATCCCTATCCAACGAATAGCCTCTGAGATGAAGTTCTATCATCTACGCCTGTAAGAAGCACTCTGACTGGCTGAATTTTCTCTGAGGTATATCCGTTTGTTCTTTTGACAGTTCTTAGAATATTCACTTCTGTACTCCACCACAACTCAAAGGCATCATTTCTTCTGTCATTCTTATTCACTGTCCAGCTCTCAGCAGTATAGTAGGGATGAGAAGATCATGGCCTAAATAAGATGCACCTTAGTCCCCAAACTAACATCATTACTCCTCAGTAATTTGGAGAGTTCCCTATCTACAGACTTACCCAGTGCAATGCATCTTTTAATGCATCTCTTTTTTAAATTGATATTTTAATGAAATATTATAGAGAACTTGGATTTCCTTTCATTCATTCTTGCACATTTTCCTCGCTGTCCATGCCTACCCTTACCCCAGTTCGTTTTTCTCTTTGAAAAGAAAAAAACATTCTTTTATTGTTATACAATCCCCCTTCCCCCAGTCCACTTTACTGTGCAGCTCTTATTCTGAACTATTGCCAGGCAAATAATACCTAATTATATATCCCTTTTAAACAGTCCCCTCCCTCATCTGTTTCAATGCAGTGTACATTATTTATCTTCCCTTTTATTAGTTTTCCCCAAACATGATGCCAGTCTTGTTTTCTAACAGTGGTATTATGCATTATTATCCTTTTGTGATTGAGGTATTTCACTCAACATAATGTCCTCCAGGGTCAACAATTTTGTGAAATAGTTCATGAGTTCCTTGTTTTTAAATGTTGCAAAGCATTCCATTGTGTGAATATACCATAGTTTCTCTATCCATTCATTTGTTGACGGCCACTTGAGTTGTTTCCAACTCTTTGCTATTGTGAACAAAGCAGCAATAAACATAGGTGTGCATATATTTGCTTGGGTGGCAGTTCTGGTTTCTTTAAGATATAGCAATGTGTCTCTTGATCTCCTCACTGCTGGCACTAAATATATTTTGACTGTGGATCCAAGTAAGATGAAGTAATTGACAGTTTCAATTTTTTCTCCATAATCATGATGTTGCTTACAGATACAGTAAGAATCTTTGTTTTCTTGATGTTGAGATGCAATCCATATTGAAAACTATGTTCTTTGATCTTTTGCAACAAATATTTCAGGTCCTCCTCACTTTCAGCCCACAAGATTGTGTCATATGCATAAAAAGGCTATTGATAAGTCTCCTCAAATCCTGCTGTCACATTCTTATTCATAAATCCACCATCTTGAATAATTTACTCAGCATATAAATTGCATAAATATGGATAGAGAATACAGCTCTGTCACACCCATTCCTATTGTTAAACCATGTAGTTTTCCCTTGCTTGATTTACACAACAGCCTCTTGGTCTAGGTATAAGTTTCATAGGAGCACAATTAAGTGTTCTGAGATTCCCATTCTTTTCAATGTCAGTCATAATTTGTTGAGATACTCACAGTCAAATGTCTTTACATAGTCAATAAAACACAAATAGACATTCTGGTATTTTTTGCTTTCAGCCAGGATCCGTCTGACATCAGCAGGGTTATCTCTGGTGCCATGGCCTCTTCTAAATCCAGCTTAAACTTCTAGGAGTTCTATATCTATGTACTGTTCTAGTCGTTTTTTTAACCATTTCAGCACTATTGTGCTTGCATGTAATGCTGATTGATGATATTGATTACATATTAATGATTTCCACATTCTGTTGGATCACCTTTATTTGAGAATGGGAACAACGATGGATCTCTACCAGTCAGCTGTCCTCCAAATTTCCTGTCATAGACTGGAAATAGTGGGTATATCCAGATTACATCTGTCATTTGAAACATTTTAATTGGTATACCATCAATTCTTGAGGCTTTATTTTTTTTTTTGCCGGTATCTTTTGTGTAGCTTGAACTTCTTTTTCCATTACCACACTGATTAAGAGAAAAAAAGAAGAGTAATAGTAGTTGTAGTAGAATGAATAAAACACAAAGCACATCATTATATTGCCTACATGAGACACATCTAAGAAAGGAGGGGGTTGAAAAATTATTCCAAGCAAACATAATCTATAAGAAACCAGGAGTGACAAAACTATCTCTGATAAAACAGATTTTAAAGTGAAAACCACAGTAAGAAATTATAAATGATAAAGACACAATAGAACAAGAGGATATATGCCTATTAAACATCTATGCACCAAATGATAGACCTACCAAGTATATAAGACAAATATTAACATACCTGAGTAAAGAAATCGACAAGACTACAGCGGTAGGAGATTTCAGCACACCATTCTCACTGAATGACAGAGAAACTCTGGAAATTCAACAAAGATGCAGAAAAACTAAACTATACTTATAGTTTAAATATAAATATGGTATAAATAGAGATCTAGATGAAACATATATAGATACAGATGATAGATGAGATAGAGATAGAGATGATAGAGATTAGAAACTGGAGTGTTATCCAATTCCTAAACAATATGCCTCTGGAAACTATGAACTTAGAGAAATGATGATAGTTATTGAACAGGGTTCAGGTCTTTTGTTCACAGGATTTCTATGAGTCATGCTCAATTTGATGATTATCAACAACTCTTTCTCTCTCTGTATAATTAGCCAGTTCAACTGTATAGATATTTTCAGGGTACTTCACTCAACAAAAATTCAATTTGCTTTCTTCTCAAGTGTACATGGTACATTTGTCAAAATTGACCATATATTAGGACACAAGGCAAGTCTTAACAAATAAAGAAAAACAAAATAAAATGTCTTCTCAGACCACTATGCCCAAAAATGAAAATTAGTAACAAGATGCTAAATAAAAAAAAATAAAATAAATAAAAGTTAACTGTGTGGACAGTGTTTGGGGAAGCTCCCCAATTAATACAAGATTGGTAGCAGGAGTGGCATCCACCTCTGAAATAGCTTGCCTCTGGAAACCCTATGAAGTTGGAGGAAAAAAATGAAAGTTATACAAGTGTTCAGGTCTTTCATTCATAGGGTCACTATGAGTCATCTACGACTCAACAGCACTTAACAACAACACAGCGTGACACAGTGTTTGGCATTACAGAAACTCAAAGTTACTTTAATATAGCAAATAGATGGTTCTACATTTTTTTTAAAAAAATGTAATTAAAAAAATTAAAAAAATAAAAAAGGTAATTCATTATATTAACTAAGCAAAGAACAAACCCCACATGATCCTATCAACTGATTTAGAAAAGGTCTTTGACAAAACTCAACACCCACTCCTGATTAAAACTCAACAAAATAGAGAAAAATTTCTTCAAAATAGTGAAAAGTATGTATTTAAAGCCAACAGTCAACTTCAGTCTCAATGAGGAGAGATTAAAAGTATTCTCCTTGTGAACTTGGACTATGCAAGGATGCTCACTGCCATTCCTCCTATTCAATACTATACAGAAATACTTGTTTAGGGCAACAAGAAAAGAGAAGAAACTAAGGCATCCAAATTGACAAAATGTGGTAAAATTACTGCCATATGCAGATGATATAATAGTGTACACAGAAAAGCCCAAACAATTAAATAGACAAAGAACCTTGTTAGGCCCGGTAGAACAACTTAGTAGAGCAGTAGGATACAAGATCAACATATACAAATCAGTGGCACATTTCTACAGCAACAAAGGAAGCATGGAAAAGAAAACTAGGAAAGCAGTATCATTTACAACAGCAAATCACAAGATAAAACACTGAGGAATAAACCCAATTATATATCTAAAAAAAACCTTTTTTTTAAAAATTTTCTCTTTTTTTACAAACCCTTGTAAAAAAAAAACTTTTTTAAGGAAAAGTACAAAATACACTACTATATGAAACATTAAGAGACCTAACTAAATGGAAAAATATTCCCTGTTCATGGAAAGGAAAACTCCAGTTTGTGAAAGTGGCAATCCTACTAAAAGCAATCTACATGTCCAATGCAATTCCAATACAGATATTAAACTCATTCGTCATGGAAATAGAAAAGGCAATCTGCAGTGTATTTAGAAAGGAAAGAGACTCAGAATGTGCAAAGCTCTTCTGAAAAATAAAGATGAAATTAGAAGCATAATATTCTCTGAATTTAAAACATGCTAAACAGACATAGCAACAAAAACAGCCTGGTATTAGTACAATGACAAGACACATAAAGCAATGGAATAGAGAACCCAGAAATCAATCCATCTACCTCCAGTCAATTGGTATAAGAAAACAAAACCTATTCAGTGTGGAAATGACAACCTCTTCCACAAAATGATCCTGGCAAAACTGGACTTCTACCTGCAGAAAACCGAAACAGGATCCACATCTCACACCATGCACAAAAACTAATTCAAGGTAGATGGGTCAGAGATCCAGGGAGTAAAACCCCAAACCATAAAGATCATAACAGACAAAATGAGAACAAACTTAGTAGCCCTAGCCTACCACATAAATAGGCTTAGTAAATACAACCAAAAATGCAGAAATGAGAGAGGATAAAATAGATGAAATTTGATTATAAAAATAAACTCCATATAGATAGATAGATAGATAGAGTTACAGATACAGATGTAGAGATATAAAACTTCTTCTGAAAAGACAAAAGAAAGCCCAAAGACTTTGAAAAAAAATTTTTACAATTACATTTCAGACCAAGGTCTCATAACAAAAGTTTACAGAATATTACAGGGCCTCCAGAAGAAAAAGAATGCCAACACAATAACAAAATGGCCAAAGAGATGAAAAGACTCTTTTCAAAAGAACATACCAATAAATACATAAAGAAATGTTCAAAATTAAGGCAATCACAAATGCAAATAAAAACAACGATGAGATACCACCTCACCTTAGTAGCAGTAGCGAAGTTTAACAGAACAGCAAGCAATAAATGCTGGAGAGGATATGGAGATTGGAATATTTATTAACTGCTAGTGGGAGTGTAAAATGGTACAACTACTATGGAAGGCATTTTGACATTTCATATGAAAGTTCAATTTAGCAATCTTATATGATCCACCTATTCTACAGCTAGTAATATGCCCTATGGGTATCAGAGCTTAGATACAAACAGACATATTCACACTTATGCAAAGTTATTCACAATAACAAGAAAACAGAAACAACAGGAATGATCATAGAAACAAATGGATAGAAAAATTGATATACTTACACAGTGGAATACTATGTAGCACTAAAGAACAACAAAGTACTCACAAAGAATGACTCAACATTAAAGAGTCTAGAAAGCATTATGTTGAATGATATAACTTAGTCACAAAAGGACAAATACTGCATAAGACCACTACTGTGGAGAGTAACTGAGAGATGGGGGAAGGGGAAGAACAGAAATGTAATTGATAGACAAAGAGCACTGTAGGAACTAAAGCAAGAGATTACCAATCTGAGGAGAATTAAGGTAAAGACAATATAGCAACTCCGATTAGCAAATAGGGCTAATATACATAAAGCTGTTTAAAAGGGAAAGGGAAGAAGTGAGAAGCGGGGTGGAAGAAGGAAGAAGAAGTCACTAAATAGCAGAGATTAGTGAGGGGATGAGGGGTGAAGTTATAGGTAAAGCGCACAATGGGGGCTTGAGGAAAAGAAAAGATCAATTTTGTTGCTGCTGTTGTTATGTGCTGTCAAGTAATGTGAAATTGAGTTGCCTGCGACTCACAGCAAACCTACATACAGATCAATGGTATTTAAAGAAAAAAAATGTACAGAAATGGTTGTATAAAACAAAATGTACAAGAATGAAATATAATATACAAAAATTGTATAAAAATGATGACATAAAAAATTATTTGTTAGTAGAAAAAACCCTCTGTGAGGAGGGGGGAAGAGAAGAATATGAGAACCCTTTGTATTTTACTACTCAATTCTTCTGTAAGCATTATAGAAAAAAAGTCTATTAAGAGAAAGGATCTCTATAATATTCAATATATCTTTATATCAAATTTCTTTTTTTATTAAATTTTATTAGTTTTAATGAACATTTACAGAGATTTTGGGTTTTCATTCATTCATTGTTGCACTGTTTTCTCCACCCTCATCCCCAGTTTCGTTCTTCTTTCCCCCCAATGTCTGTTTTAATTGTCTAATTGCCACAGTGCTTGTCAAAGCCAGTTCTGATTAATCTCCTTTGTCAGTGTGTCCCTTGCCATTCCCTATCACTCCTCCCTAAGAGAGACTTCACCCTGAGTCATAAGGAAAAGGGGATGGCGTATTCTTTTAGTTACTTCCTACTGAAAAGGGGTGCTGTGGGTTTCAGGGTGAAGGTCTTCTCTCACTACTCTAAAGGGCACCTTTGGCAGTAGGAAACACATAGACTATTATGGAGATTGATTTTGGAATTTAGATGCACTGTTATCAATTGTGCTTAGCCATACATGTTCATATCCTTGAAGATGTATCATGGAAGTGTTGCAGCCTAGAAGATACAAATTTAACTAACAAGTTAAAAGTGCATGAGTCAAAAATTGAAAAGCAATAATATTCTGAGTAGAGGTTCTAATAGTGGCACAAATCAAGTTACAGGGGTAAGGTGGTTCCATTGCCATCCTTACTCTAACTTAATTTTTTAAAATTTAAATTTGTTATTAATTTCAGTGAAAATTTACAAAGGCTTTACATTTCCATTCATTCATTGTTGTAGATTTGTCCCCTCCCAAGGCTCCCCCCCCGCCAGACATTACCCTCTTAGAAAAGTAAAAGATTCTTTCATTATTTTACAAACCCTCCCCCAGGTCCACTCCACCATGTAGCCATCGCTCTAGACTCCTGTCATGACCGAAATACCTAATCACGTATCTCCTTTAAACAGTTTTCTCCCCTCTCTGTTTCAGAGCAGCATACATTATTGAACCCATCTTACTCAGTCTCTCCCCAACCCCAAGGACAGTCCCGTTCTACAACAGTGGCACCATGCAATATTTGTCCCTTTGTGACTGGGACATTTCACTCAGCATAATGTTCTCCAGAGTCAACCATTTTGAGTAATATTGCATGAGTTCCTTGTTTTTTAATGCAGCATAGTATTCCATTGTGCGAATATACCACAGCTTCTCTAGCCGTTCGTTTGTTGATGGGCACTTAGGTTGTTTCCAACTCCTTGCTATTGTGAACAAAGCTGCAATAAACATGGGTGTGCATATATCTGCTTGGGTGTCAGTTATGGTCTCTTCTGGGTATATTCCCAGTAGTAGTATTGCGGGGTCAAATGGTATCTCTATTTGCAAATTTTGAGAAAGCACCATACCGCTTTCCACAGGGGTTGCACCATTTTACACTCCCACCAACAGTGAATAAGGGTTCCAGTTTCTCCACAACCTCGCCAGCAAATTTCAAGCAACTTATGTGCCCAGCAAGAGGAGTCATAAAAATACTTCAGCTTCTATTTGGAAACTCTTATGAACTTTGATAAATATGGATAGTTCTAGAAAGGCTTCAGGCCTTTTGTTCATAGGGTCGTTATGAGTCATGCTCGACTCGAAGGCACTCAACAACAACAACAGTTTATATAATGTCAAGCAATTTATCATAAAATAGAATTATCTACTGTTTTAAAAATATTGTTTAGAGCAAGAGATATTAACAAGGATACATTCAGATTTCCTTATTTTTATGGATTTTAAGACTGGTGTCCTAATGGCAAAAAGTTGCACCATCCTGAAGGCATGTAGTTCAAGATCACCAGCCAATCCATGGGGGGAAGGATGGGAAATCCTCTCCTATGCAATTAGCTGCCTCTGAAAACCCTCTAGAGAGTTAGCTGTGGGTCGGTTCCTACTCTACATAGACAACACGACCTGGTGAAACTCATGTACGGTGATAGAAATCAAGTCTAAAGGAACTTACGCTAGAGGATAGGTAGTTCTTGTTTGAAAATGTACAGGAAGTTCATATCTGTGCTTATACACCCAATTCATACCCTCATCACATTATTGAGTGTGGAGAGAGGGTGAAAAATGTTAAAAATCCATCAAGTCTTTCAGTTAAGATTAGTATCTCAATTTCACATGAATAAAAAATAAAATGAAAATAAGAAGGTTAGAAGGAAGGGTAAGCACTGAAGTCATGGAGACAAGCCCTGTTGAGTGTTCAAGTCCGTGCAGACCACCTCTCTGATGCCCCGTCCAGGCTGGCAGTTGGTGGTGGGTTCTGGTGGAATGCCAGGTGTTCTGTGAGGTATGTTGTGGCTGGAGTTCCATGGTGACCAGGCGTTGCCCTGAGCACCTGCAGCATCATGGACGTGCTGCGTCTCTCTGTGGATCTAGGCTTTGGGCTGGCCATTTGGTGGCTTCTTTGGGTGACAATGGCACTGCTTTCTGATAACATGAGCCCACATTTCATGTCCCATGATCTCCAGCAGAGGATGGGGCTCTATCTTCTTGTCTTGGGCTTTTTAGTGGGCCTCTTATTCCTGGTTGTACTGATGCAGTTCTTTAGGAGTCAAATTTATTTGAAACAGGAAAGGCAGCTGACAAACACCTTGGTTGCTTTGATTGAGGAGAAATGTCAGCTTCTTGACAAGCTCCATCATGCTCACATGGAGGCCGCAGAGATTGGGTTCATTTCGGAGAGTAACAAATTGAAGAGAGGGGTTTTGAAATTCAGAAGCCTGGAGGCGCTCCATCAAGAAAGGGCAGGAAAGAAAGCGGTGTTGAGAGAACTCCATCCTGGCCTAAAGGAGAAGCCCAGCAAAGAAACCCAGCAGGAAGAGGAGATAGCAGAGGTGACGTCGACCCTGGAGTCCCTGGAGGAGGTGCAGAGAGTCATCAGAGCCCTGGGAGGGTTGGCTCAGCCAGAGCGGGGCTCTGAACCACCCTCTGAAGGCACTTCCCTAAGGGTGGACTTGGGTCCTAAGGCCGCAGCTCCCTCCGTTCCACTTGGGCGTCTGAGCTGCAAGACTGTGTCAGCCCACAGCCTGACCACCGCCGAGGGCTAAATGACACCAGTGGACACGGGGGAGCCCCAGGAACTGAAACCATGACCCCCTTCACTCCCTATACCCAAGGCTCCTCTGTTGTCTGATGATGCAGGAATAGACCCTTTGCCTTTTGGAAAGAAAGTCATTGCTCTCGTGACATATCAGCAGCTATACCTAACCAACATAAAAATGGCCCACCCATGTTCCACAATAGTACTCATTACCTATTAAATAATTGTTGATCCATGCAATGAAATTCTCCTGGGTTTCTTTTATTCTCTGTGTATTTTCTTATGGGAAAGATGAGCATTCTCTTTCACTTTGGATTTACAGACTTGGAAACCCACTGAGGACTGCTGTTAGTCAGAACGGACTCTATGGTGAGTTTGAGTACTGTATTTTGTAAGATGTCATTTAGAAACATGCAGTTTAGCAACAAAACTTTTAAAAATAAACTGCAATCCTCATCTGTCAAAGTGTGTTCCCAAATAATAAACAAGGTAAAAGTAACATTTTACCTAAATATTAGTGAAAAAAGAAAAAAAGACATACATAAAATACAAGACTAGATATCTGTTGAGATAAAATTTTACACGATACAGAGAAGCCATTATCATTTGACATAATGGGGAAGGGTCTTGTATCTATTGGCTCTTTTGGGTAAAACGCTTGTCTGTCAGATATTATCCCAAAGCTGAGCATTCAAATTAAGACAGGTTATGGAGAATGATTGACCATCCACTTTAAAATAACAGGCCTTTGGAAAAGTCTATGCACAACAGAACAGAGCACGCATAGATTAAATTTGCAGATACGGCACCCTCCTAGTAAGAAACACAAAGGAAGAGGAATACTTTGTAAGCAGATTCTAGTGATTGAAATGTGTCATGTGAGAAACATGAATGTAGGAAAATTGGATATTGCTAAAGAAGAAACGGAATGCATAAAGATTGATATATACTGTTGTAGTTGTTAAATGCCATCGAGTTGTAGGTGACTCACAGTGACCCTATGAACGAAAGACCTGAACGGTTGTATAACCTTCTTCATTTCTCCAAGTTCATAGGGTTTCCAGAGGCAAGTTAATTTGGAAGTGGATGCCACTCCTGCTTCCAAGTTTAACTGGGAAGCTTCACCAAATACTGTCCGCAATGGGTGACCAATATCGCATTTGGCACGTCAGTGTCACAGTGTTCAGCATCACAGCAACCATGCATTCATTACCTCTGTACCGCAAATCAGCAGACCTGTGCTATACCACCTAGAAGAATGTTTGACTAAAAACAATTAAAAGCAGGCATGAGGGCCGCAGATTAAAAATAACCCACCTTTGGCTTGGTAGCATCACTTTCTGTCCATAAGGCCAACAGAGCTCTATGTTGTTGTTGTTAAATGTCTTCGAGTCATAGGCGACTCATAGTGACCCTATGAATGAAAGACCTGAACACCTGTATAACCTTCTTCGTTTCTTCGGTATATACTAGGCATTGGAAAAATGAGATGGATCGGTATAGGACATTATGAATCATACAATCACATGGTCTACTACATCTGAAAAAGTAAGGGGAAAGTGGGGTAGCATTCATAGTAAAAAAGATAATTTCTAGATCCACATTGAAATACAGTGTTGTGTGTGATAGGATAGTATCCATACACACACAAGGAAGACTTCTTAATACTACTGTCATTCAAATATATGCATCCACAACAGATCCTGAAACATGGTAGCAGGAAGGAGATAGGTATGACTGTTGGAGACTTCAAACTGGAAAGTACTGGAGCCATTGATATCTCACTCAGACAATTCTTCTACACACTTGGGCTAATAGTTCTTGTGAGGGTATGACGGCAAAGGCCTTCTTCAGTACTATCAACCCAAATACACGTGGCTTGGACTTCTCGCCCTGAGGCTGAGCTCTACACATGGATATGATGCTTTTATTCCAGTGGGAAGTTGCTGGAGTGGCCACAGTGGACAGTGTTCCAAACAGGGAGCAAGCTGGAGGGAAATCAGGCTGTGAGAGTGAGGTGAGGAGAAGTGCCCAGGTACACAGGTTAGAAGAACAACTCAGTCAACATTCTCACTCTAAAAGCAATATTGTATTTAACTTATTGTAACTTAATACTGTATTTAACTTATACCATAAAATATGCATCTTGGATTCCAAAATAAGCCATAACTTTAAATGGGCCGTTTTCATTTATGACTCTTTAATCTATGAATAGGAAACATTTTGAATGTGCAGACTCAATCCTGTTGTGCATTTTCTACACAAATCCTAGCCAAACTTACTAGTGTGGGATATTTAGTCTGAATTACAGGTCAAGTCTGGAACTGCTCTGATGTACAGAGTTTTCCCAACACTCACTGAAACAATAGTCAAGAAATCAAATAACATATTAGTTTGGGCAAGGACTTGTTATTACAATGTTTAGGTTGCTGTCAAGGACTTCTGGGAAGTGTTGAAGTAAGCATGTCAATTTCAAGGGTCTGGTAAACCTGACTCAACCCATGATATATTCAAAGACACCATAAGCATGTGAAAGCTGGATAAGGAAATCCAAAGGATTTCTCCATCTTTCCAATGATCTGTCTTATGATCAAACCTTACTTATTTAGCAAAGCCCTGTTATTGTTCTTGATTGTTATGTGTATCAAACATTTTCACAAAGCAACATCACAGGTTTGACATGCCTGGAAAAGCAGAGGGTCAGTGAAAATGAGAGACCCTCAACAAGACAGATTGACACAGTGACTGTAACAAGGAGCTCACATACGTCACAGATTATGAGGATGGCCCCAGATAGGGTAGAATTAAGATCCATTACTAAAAAGCTTGTAGTTGACTTGCTAGTACATAAAAAGAGCAAGAAATATGCACATCTAATGATTCGTAATTATAAAAATTCAAGTCTTGGCAGTAAAATTGTCTATTTTTCCCCCCCTTCAGCAAGTGATATATTGGATCTCTTCTACCAGTTGTTGTTGTTTGCTGTTATGTGCCATTGAGTCATTTGTGACTCATAGTAACCCTGTGTACAACAGTCCTAAACCCTGCCCTACCCTGTGCCAATTTCACTCTCTCCGACACACCTACCCCCATTACCCCAGACACTGAATCAATCAGCTTCATTGAGAGTCTTCCTCTCCTGTGTTATCTCTCCACCCTCCCAAGCATGACGTCCCCTCTAAGGACTGGTCCCTCCTTGTAACATGTCCAAAGCATGTTAGACGGAGCCTCAGAATCCTTGCCTCTAAGCCTGACTTTACCCTCTCTAGGATGAACCTGTTCTAAAAAGAAATAATATTTTTAGTTTTTATTCCTTTTGTAAAGATTAAATGAGACAACATATACAACAAATGGAAGCATATATAATATGCAAACTACCTTAAAACATTTAAATTCATTTCCATTAGATTGGAACCAATTGAGAGTTGACTCCCCATTGAGTTTCTGAGACTGCTGTCTTTCTCCCTAGGACATGCTGGTGGATTCAAACCAGCAGAGTGACAGCCTTTGAGTCATCAGTCAACCTCTCTGTGGACTAGGCCATCAGATCTCTCCTGTGATAAGTTATCTAGCAATAGGACTGCTGCTACCAAAGGTGTTGATCTCCAACTATTGTGATGTTGTTGCCTATGGGTCCACTGGTTAGGACTTTTGTTTTCTTGAAAGAAATGCATAGGAATAGCAAAAAAAATATTCTGGGAATCTGAGAGAGAGAGAGAGAGAGAGAGAGAGAGAGAGAGAGAAATTAATAGAGACTGAGAACCGGTTAAAGGGATTCTTTAAATCTATCTATATTGACTTAGGCTCACTCCCACAAGACACATGTATGGACATTATGGGAATGAACATAGCAAATGTTTTGCAAATTAATTTACAGTCTAGGCCACCAGTCGTTTCCTAGACTGAATCCTGGGTGATAAGCATGAAAGGCTGGTTGGAATAGCAATGCAGAGGCTTTGAAAATGAAACTGACATGCAGGGCAGCCAAAATCAACAGGTCAAGGTTTGTGGTCTGAACTTAACCAAATTAATTGCCTATTAAAGCAAAAGAATTTTATATTCTTTAGAATATCTTAATAGGAGCAAGAGACTCATAAAATTCCACACAGTAAGCACACTATTGTATCAGTAACTTGACTCAGAAGACATAATTAAATCTCTTAGGACTTTGATGCCATAAAACTTAAATTCAATAACAAAAAATTACTGGTGTGTTGAAGATCCCATGGACTGCCAAAAGGAACAAATAGATATTTCTTGAAGAAGGTGCAGCCAGAATGTTCCTTGGAGGCAAACATCACAAAACTTCTCTCGCATTCTTTGGGTTTGTTGGTCGGAGAGGTTATGCCTTGGAGGAGGGAGCATCATGCTTGAGAAGGTGAAGGGGCAGTGACAGACAAGAAGACCCTCGACCAAATGGGTTGACAGGGTAACTACAAGCATGGGATTGAGTGCGTCAGAAATTGTAAGGATAGCACAGGATAGTGCAATGTTCAGATCGGCTTTCATAGCATCTCCACAAGTCATACATGGCTTAACGTCACCTAACAACAACAACAACAGTAAAATAAAAATTGCTTACATATTGTTCAGATTCATAATTTTCTGAGACCAATATCTTACCTTTCAAGATTTTACTCTTCTTAAAGGTTAGCTGGTTAAATTAAATCCATAGGAAATTTGACTTTGAGTCTATCTCACCTAAATTTCAAAACCATCTCAAGAACGGGTTCGAGGTCTTGAACACTAATGAGCAATACCAGATGAGTTGTTGCAGGATATCAACAATATCATCCAGGAAGAATGCAAAAGTCATTACAAAGACAAAGGAGGAAGAAAAGAGCAAGATGGATGTCAGAAGACACTCTAAACATTGCAATGGAATGTCAAGAAGCCAAAGCAAAGGGAAGAAATCAAGAAGTTAAGGAGCTGAACAGAAGATTTCCAAAGACAGCACAGGAAGATGAAGCAGAGTATTATAAGGAAATGTGAAAAGAGCCGGAGTCAGAAAATCAAAGGGCCCAAACTTACTCAGCATTTTTTTAACTCAGCATTTCCTAAGCTGAAGGAACTAAAGAACAAATTCAGAGATGCTGTGGGAAGAATATTAAATGATTCAGGAACCATTAAAAGAAGATGGAAGGAGAATACAGAGTCACTGTTCCAAAAGAAATTGGCTAAAATGGAATAATTCTATGAAACATCATATAAGTAAGAGTCTGGGGTGATGAAGGCAGAAGTTCAAGCTGTTCTGAAGGAATTGGGAGGAAAAACCCAAATAAAGCAAAAAACTCCACCTTCCCACTCCCTCCCTCCAAACAAACCCAACAGGGCCTCAGGAATTGAACGCTTACCACTTGACATAGTTCAACAAATAGACAGTGCCCTGGATGCACTCACCAAGTTGTGTCAAGAAATCTGGAGGACAGTCACCTGGCCAACTGACTGGAAGAGATCTGTATTTGTTCCTATTCCAAAGAAGATCTGACAAGAGTGTGGAAATTACTGAGAAATATCATTAATATCACATGAAAACAAGATTTTGCTGAAAATGATTCAAAAATGACTGGAACAGCACATCAACAGAGAACTGCCAGATGTGCAGCCTAGGTTTAAAAAGGTTGTTGTATATTATAACTATCGTTAGATGGATCGTGGCGGAAAGCAGGTAGTACCAGAGGAATGTCGTCTGTGTTTCATTGACTATGCAGAGGCATTTTACTGTGTGGATCACAACAAACTGTGGCTGACTCTGAGAAGAATGAGAATCCCAGAACCCTTGATTGTGCTTACGTGAAACCTATGCTTGGACCCGGAGGCAGTCATCAGAACAGAGCGAGGGAACACTGCATGATTCAAAATCAAGAAGGGTGTACACCATGAATGTAGCCTATCTCTAATTTTTTTCAATCTGTTTGCAGAACAAATCATCCAGGAGGCTGGGCTCTGTGAGGAATGTGGCATCAGGATTGGTGGAAGACTCATCAACAACCTCTGCTTTGCTAAAGACACAATCCTGCTTCTGAAACTGAGGAGCACGTGAAGCGCTTGCTACAGAAGGTCAAGGACTGCAGCCTTCAATATGGACTGAAGCTCACAATCAAGAGAGCAAAGATTTTCACCACCGGGCCCATTGACAGCATAATGATAGATGGTAAAGAGATTGAGATTGTTGACAGCTTCAGTTTGCTTGGCTCCACAATCAACACTCTTGGTAACAGCAGACAGGAAATCTAAAAATGAATTGCATTGGGAAAGTCGGCTGTCAGGGACCTCTCTAAAATACTGCAAATTAATGATGTCAATCTGGATTATTTAGGCCATGGTCTTCACAATTACTTGCTGTGCATCATAAAGCCGGACAATGACTAAGGATGAAAGAAGGAGAATTGATGCCTTCAAGTTGTGGTGCTGGAGAAGAGTATTGACTATACCATGGACTGCCAGGAGAACAAACAGGTTCATCCTGGAGAGGGTAACAGGCTACTCCTTAGAGGCAAGGATTCTGAAGCTCCGTCTGACGTAATTTGGGCACGTTGCAAGGAAGGACCAGTCATTGGAGAAGGATAATATGCTTGGGAGGAAGACTACTGATGAGATGGATTGACTCAGTGACTGGTGTAATGGAGGCGGGTGTATCAGAGACAATAAGGTTGGCTCAGCATAGAGCAGAGTTCAGAGCTGTGGTGCAGAGGGTCACTATGAGTTGCAAGCAACTGGAAGGCACATAACCATAGCAACAAATTTTAGCTAAGGGAGCTCTGTTGGTCTAGTGGTAAGCAGCTGTGTTGCCAACCCCAAAACACAGGGTTCCAATCCCCCAGTTGTTCTGTGGGAGAAAGCTTCGCAGTCTCCTCTTGTGCAATTTACTTTCTCTGAAAATTCATTGCAAGATCAACTATGAGTTGGTTCCAACTTAAATGTATATAAGAACATCCAAAAAAGGTGGCAGCATTTGTAAGCTTCTATTTTTGGTTGCTTGAGAAAATTCATACTTAGAAAACAGATCTGGGTTTGCCAATGTTGAGAATATAATGATTTCTTTTTTCAATTCTTAGTGGAATATTCTATAAATTGAGAACCAAAGTCTCTGAATTGATGAAGTGTACTCATAACCTGTGCCCTTGAGAAGAACATTCCCCAATTTACACTTTATGCAGTTAAACACAATTTGATTTGTTGTTGTTGCTGTTGTTATGTGCCATCGAGTTGCTCACAACTCATAGCGACCCTATGTACAAGAGCCCTAAACTCCACTCTATCCTGTGCCAACCTCACCATCTCCGACACACTCACTCCCACCATCCCAATCACAGAATCAATCCATCTCATTGAGGGTCTTCCTCTCCTGTGCCGCCCCTCTGCTCTTACTACTTCAAATTATACTCCTTCCTGATGTATTTTACTACCATCCTAACATCACAAAAGAGACATGCACCGGCATTTCATGGATGCTGAGTTTCTTCTTTACCCTTTAGCCAAACAGGAATGTGATGCTCAGAATGCAAACTAACCCTTTCTTCTGGAGGGTACAGCATCCTGGCCTCATTCCTCTTCTACTCTACAACATGGTTTTTCTCCTTGACTGGTTGACAAGTCTGTCCCATGCCCTCCTTTATTTTTTGTCTCCTTTATTTTTCTCTTTTCTCCCTAAATATGGTGTTGGTGTTGTGTGTTGCTGAGTTACAACAAATAGCATTTAATAACCTTGAGTGGCTCAATTTCTATCATCTTTATAAGCAATGGAAACATAGTTTTCCTATTAGAACTTAAACAGCCTACAACGTTTATTCATTCAACAAATGTTGTAGGGCTGGGGATCTGATGGTCTAGTGACAAGAATCTGCACTGCAATTGTAAAGGCCCTAGGTTCCAACCCTCCAGAGGCTCTGGGTGGAGGAACAACCTCCTCTCACGTGACTGACTTCTTCAATGGTCCACAACAGTCTGTCCACAGGGAGTTCTGTGGGCCTAGACTTGCCCCAAGTCTCCAACTGCTTTGCAGAAGAGTACCTGCTATTGTCTATTATGTTTTGCATTCTATGTACTTTTCAAATGCTTCAACTGCAGGCTGCTGTTTATGTATCTCTGTGCCCTTGAACTGTCTCAACAGCAAAATGTTATTCCTGTATCTCTTTGCCCTTGAAGTGTTTTTTACAGTAGACTGGGGTAGCGAGCCCTGCCCCTAGAGTAAAAACATATGAAAAGCCTCAGAGCAAGAGCCAAGACAGGAATCCTGCCTCTTTGCTGAGAATCTTCCACTGAGCAGCTAATAAAGGACTTCACCTGTAAAGCTGCGGTGTAGGTCTCTTAATCCACTGGGCACAACAGTAAAGACCTGCAATTCTAAAGGTATGCAGTTCGAATCCACCAGCTGTTGCAAAGCTATTCTACTCCCCTACAATTAACTACCTCTAAAAACAAACTAGCAGGTCCACATTGCTCCATCTATGGGTTGTCATGGAACTTTTAATATTTGGGTCTTTGTGGTTTTTCATAGCTATTTGTAGTATTGGTCTCCTCATGGCAAAGAATGATTGGGCACCCCCCCACCACCACCCAATACTGCTTATAAAAGATTCTTTTAAAAAGTACTTTCTCTTCATTAGATAAAACTGTTGCAAAGAAATTCCATTTATAGAAATGCAGCATTACAAAGTGTCAATAAAATCAAAAGCTTCTATAAGATTTTTACCCAAATAGTACAGAGGAAAAGAATTTGTTAAACATTTTGTTGATTATCTGAATATTTAGTAATATTCAAGTAATGAATCAGATGTTGTCTAAACTAAGTGAAGTGGATAGCTGTAGTATTTTCTAGAAAAGTAGCCTCTCAGATTAGTCATAAACAGAAAAAACTCTTCAAAAAGAAAAATTAGTGTTTGTTTTACCAAAAGTACTTGAATATTAATTTAGTTAATCAAACAATATGGAAAAACTGAATGCGATATTGCACAACAAAAAGTAAAAACTGCATGTCATCTGTGCAACATGTGCCCACATTTTAAAAAAATTCCTATTTCTGTTTATTAATATAGCAAAATTATTTGGGAATAGAAAGAGAATATCAGTATATTTTAGCCAAAAGGGCGTGGGATGGTCACGAGGATGTCTTTATATGCACTTATAAAGCACTTACTTTTTTTTTATTTCAATCAGGACATAAACATTGGGGACAGAAAAGTTAAACAAAGGATATTGAAAATAAACAGATTAAAACTTGATAAACAATATCAGCTTTAAATTTCTGCTTTTAAGTAGTGGTAGCCAAGTTTTAAAGTAGAAGCCAGCTGGGATGTAATAGGGATGGGGAGGAGAGGAATCAGGTCGTAAAATAGGTTTTTAAAAAGAACTGCATTTCTCCTCGAGAATAGGCAATGCTTTCATAGAGAGTTTTGTGACTCTATTACAGAGAAATGCCCTCCAATAGGATAAGTGCTAGGTTCATCAGAAAGTAGATGGATTGCACACTAATAATGGGATACAAAATTTTGTTTTAATAATTACTGTAATGAAGTGTTTATTAACATTTAATAAGCATAGCAATGCTGCTGACCAAAAATCCAGCTAGTCAAGTCCACTAGTCATGTGCATTCTATATGAGAAAGATGGTCAGTCTTGACCCATTACGGTTTATAGCTAAGAAAACCCAGTGGGACGTCTGTATGCATGAGAATCTACTTCATAACGTTAAGGTGTTTTGTTTGTTTGGCTTGTTTTTTGCATTTTTACTATGAGGAATGGAGAAATTGAGGTGTTATCATTAATTAGGTGGGTGTACTGGATTTATATAGACTTAGAATAGACTTAGACATTGAATATTCCTAGAAATTGAGTTTAACCTTAATCTTAGAATTTTAACATGCTAAGCTTCAAAATTTGGAAAGCATGAAGTGTTCAGAATTAACCTGTTAACTTCATGTTATTAAAAACTTTGGCTTCAGCCTTCCAGCTTTTTCTTTCTCCTCTGTCTTTGAAATGATCTTTTGCTCTCTTCACGGATGAAATCATATCACAGCTCGCCTGTTTAAACCAATCAGGACCTGTTAGTTGAGCCTTTATATTTAAAAGTTGGTTGGGTCCTGCTTAAGAGTCTTCACTTTGGAGCCTTCCATATAAAGCAGTTGGATTCTGGAAGGTAGGTTATTCTGATTTAATTGAAAGATGGGTGTTAAATTACTTGGTCGGTTTTGATTAACAATCAAGTGTATGTGAGTGTACACATGAACTAAAGAGATTCATAGTTACTCTCATTGCCAATAAAGGTGACCCAACAGAATAGAAATACTACAAAAACATCATTAATATGATATGCAAGCAAAATATTGCTAAAGATCATCCCAAAACAACTAGAGCCATATGTTGACAGGGAACTTCCGGAAGTTCAAGTGGAGTTTAGAAGATGACATGACATCAGAGATATCAATACAGGTGTCAGATAGACCTTGACTGAAAGCAGAGAATGCTAGATGAATGTATATTTGTGTTAATTGACTACATAGATACATTTGACTGGATAGATGCTAACAAAGTATGTATAACATTAAGAAGAATGAGAATCCCAGAAAACTTAATTATGCTTTGAGAAATATATATCTAAATTAAGATGCTATTGTCCAAATCGAGCAAGGAAACACTGAATGGTTTAAATTAAGAAAGAATATGTGTCAGGATTATATCCTTTCTCTATATACTTATTCAATCTGTATTCTGAGCTAATGCTTTGTGAAGCTGGACTCTATGAAGGGAAATGTGGCACCAAGATCAGAGGAAGACTCATTAAAAACCTGCATTATGCAGATGACACAAACTTGCTTACTGAAAATAAGAAAGACTTGAAAGGTTTGTTTCAAAAGATCAAAATAAAAAATCAATGTCCTTGATATGGATTATACCTCAACATGAAGTAAACAGGACCAACAGTCAACATCATGATAGATGCAGAAAGGATTGAAGCTGTTCATAATTTTACCTTGCTTGGATCTACGATAAACACTCTTTGTGCCCTCAGTCAGGAAATCAGAAGAAATATTGCATTGAGCAAGTTTGCTATCAGGAACCTTTTCAAAATCCAAATGTGCAATTTTTTCAAACTGCTGTACCACTCCATTTTCTCTAATATCAAGTTTTCCTCCTCCACTCAGCACTCCCACTCTCATCTGTCTTTGGGTTCTGTAATTTACTGTAAAGTCTCACAGAAATTCGAAGAAAAATGACTTATGAGGATGTTGAGGCAGCAAGTCCCAAATCGTGGATCAGACTGGTACATGGTTGTACGGGCTGGATCATATGTGATTTCTATGTTCAGCTTTTTAAAGAAATGCCAAACTGTCTTTCAGAATGATTGTACCATTACATAATACCTCCAGCAGTCCATGAGAGGACCAATCTCCCCACAGCTTCATCAGCATTTATTGTGTACTACTTTTTAAACTTTGCTACTGCTACTGACATGAGGTGGTATCTCATTATTGTTTCGATTTGCATCTCTAATTGCCAATGATTTCGAGCATTTCTTCACTTGTCAGTTGCCATCCCAATGTCTCCCTTTGTGAAAACTCTTTTTATGTCTTTTGCCCATATTGTTACTGGGGTGGTTATCTGCCTATTAGACCCAGCAGATCAACTTATCTGAGTGGGAGGCTACAAGATCAACATACAACATTGATGAAAATGAAAAATAGCAAGAGTATGGAAACAACCAAAATGCCCACCAACAAATGAATGGATTACAAAATTTTGGTAGGTTTCCACAATGGAAGATTATGCATCATCAAGGAATAACAATTTTGTAAAATACTACACATAATGAGAGAGTCTAGACAAAAATACATTGAGTGAACTAACTCAGCCTCATAAGGACAAACATGACATAAAGCCATTATTGTAAGAATAGAAAGATAACTAGTTGTTATTGTTGTTGTTGATTGCCTTCGAGTCGAGCTCGACTCATAGTAACCCTATGAACAAAGGGCCTGAAGCTCCTCCACAACTATTGACATTTATCAAAGTTCATAGAGTTTCCGGAGGCAAGTTATTTAGGAAGTGGATGCCACTTCTGTTTCCAAACCTGTCATAGTATGTTACGGTTTTTATGTGCCATTAAGTCCCCTGTGATGTAAATCCGCTCTAAATCCGCTGTCCTGAGACAGTCTCACTAACTCCAACATACCAACCCCCGTAGCCCCTGTTACCGTATCAATCCATCTCATCTGGGGTCTCCCTCTCCCGTATTACTAGATAATTAGTAAGATGTGTATATATGTCTAAGAGGGGAAGGGAAGTGGGAGAAGGAAGAGAAGTAAAAAATCAGGCACTTGGCACAGGATAAGTAGTTATGTGCTCTTTACCCCTAGTCTTTTGTTTTCAATAGAATTTATACTTTATACTGGTTTACTTACATGGTTCATGCACATTGCTTTTCACATTAGATATTTCCCATTTCTTTTACCCATCTTTCCTTCCATTAATCAAATTGTGTGACGCTATGATTACTCTGCCCCTTCCCTCGTCCCTGCCCGCATCCTCACCCTTCTGTTCCCACCCTCACCCACATGGATTCTCATAGACGTTTTACTAGTTATCTTGTCCTTAAGACACTGAGTTAGCTCACTCAGCATAATGCTCTCCAGACCCTCCCAAGTTAGGTCGTGATTTACAAAACCATTGCTCCTGCCTGCTGCGAAGTACTCCATCGTGTGAATGTACCACAATTACTCAATTCTTTCGACTGTGGTTGAACATCTGAGCTGTTTCCAGGCTCTTGCGATGGTGAATAATGCTGCTATGAATATTGGTATAAAAAGCTCCATTTGTGCCTCGGTTCTCATAGTCTCAGGTTATATTCCCAGCAGTGGAATAATTGAGTCAAATGGAAATTCCTTATCCTTAGTCTCATATGGGGGGAAGGGAGCCCATTTCTCTGTCCTGGTTTGAATTTCCTCAAAATTTGAAAAATGTTGCAATATTCTCTCTGTCTTATTGCTATTGATGCAGAACCAACTCACAGCCTACTCTCCATTGGGTTTCTGAAGCTGTAAATCACACAGAAGGAGACTGCCCATTTTCTCGGGGAGCTGGTGGTAGATTTGCAGTGCGGAAGAGATGCAGCTTTTGAATTAGTAGTACAACCCCCAAACTGAACAATGTTTACAGTGAATGAATGGAAATCCAAAATATCTGTAAATTTTCATTAAAATTAATAATAACAATAATAAAAGATAAAAACCACCAAAGTTGATAAATAAGAATTGTTATGTGCCATCGAGTCACTTGCGACTCATAGCGACCCTATGTACAAGAATCCTAAATGCTGTTCTATCCTTTGCCAACCTAGCCATCTCAAACACACTCATTCCCATCACTCCACTCACAGAATTGATCCATCTTATCGAAGGTCTTCCTCTCTTGCACCACACCTACACTCTCCCAAACATGATGTACCTCCTTGCAACATGCCCAAAGTAGGTCAGACAAAGCTTCAGAATTCTTGACTCCAAGGGTAGTCTGGCTTCACCTTCTTAAGTACAAACCTGTTTATTCTCCTAGCAGTCCATGGTATATTCAACACTCTTCTCCAGCACCACAGCTCAAAGACATCAATTCTCTTTCTATCATCCCTATTCACTGTCCAACTCTGATGCATAACACATAATTGCATAGACTATAGACTGGATCAGGTGCACCTTAGTCTCCAGCCTGACGTCATTGCTCTTCAGCACTCTTGAGAGGTTCCTCACAGCTGAATTTCCCAATGTAGTTCATCTCTTGATTTCCTGGCTGCTGCTACCAAGTGTGTTGACTGTTGATATATATGAGTAAAAACTATTTTCGGTAGTACTTCAACAAAGTGAAAGTGGAATCAAAGAGGATATCAATGTATGAGAAAAAGGAACAAATAAGTATAACCCACAGAAGATATAACTAAAGAGACTCACTGAAGTTAACTTGATTCCAACTCGTAGCAACTCTGTAGGGCAGAGTAGAGCAGACCCATAAGGTTTCCAACGCTATAGTTTTAACAGAAGGAGGAGACACATCTTCCTTCCAGAAAGTTGCTGATGGATTCAAATCACTACCCTTTGGATTAACAGGCAAGTGCTTTAGCTGATGCACCTCCAGGGCTATGTAGGGAAAAACCTATAAAAACAACCCATTGCCATTGAGCAAGTTATGACACATAAAACCCCGACCTGGTGTCTAAGGCTAGACATTTGCTCATTGTGCTATTGAAAGCTTCTAATCATCTGGGAAACCTTTAGGTTTGGGACCTCTCTGGAATAATGAGAAGCAACGATGTCAGTCTAGAGACTAGATTATTAACAGTTTTTGCTTGCTTGGCTGCACAATCAACAATCTTGGCACCAGCAGCCAGAAAATCAAAAGACTAACTGCTCTGGGAAAATCTACTGTGAGGGACCTCTCCAGAGTACTGAGAAGCATCGATGTCAGTGTAGACACTAAGATACACCTGATCCATGGTATGCATAATTACTCGCTATGCATCAAAGAGCTGGCAATGACTAAGGATGACAGAAGATTTGATGCCTTTGAGCTGTGATGCTGGAAAAGAGTCTTGAACATACCAAGAAAACAAATAGTTTTTTCTTGGACAGAGTGAAACCATGTTTCTGCTTGGAGGCTAGTATTTTGAAGCTCCATCTCATATACTTTGGGCATGTGGCCAAGAAGGACTGGTCGTTGGAGAAGGACATCATGCTTGGAAGAGGTGCTGGAGAGGAAGACTCCAGATAGATGAATCGATATATTAACTGGGCCAATGGGGTACAGGTATGTTGGAATCAGTGAGATTGGCTTAGGATAGGGCAAGCTTCAGAGCTGTTGTACATAGGGTCGCTATGAGTCATAGGTGACTCAATGGCACATAACAACAGCAACAACATACTTCACCAGACTTCTCTAAGATAAAGATAGGGCATCAAAAAAAGTTTCATTGTTGTTGTTATGTGCCATCGAGTCACCTGCAACTCATATCGACCCTGTGTAAACCATCTCTGAACCCTCCTCTATCTTGAGCCAATAATAACATCTACAACACACTTACCTCCATTATCTCAGTCATTGAGTCAATCCATCTCATCAAGGGCCTTCTTCTCTTGTGCTGTTCCTTATGACCTTCCCAAGCATGACATCTCTCTCCAAGGAATATGTCCCCAAATATGTCAGATGAAGCTTCAGAATCTTTGCCTCCAAGGAGCACCCTAGTTTCACTCTCTCCAGGATGAACCTGTTTGAAATAAGAAGGCTATAAGTTAGATGAATCTTAAAGGCTGAAAGCAGAGAGTACCAGGGGAATGTCTAAATGTGTTTCATTGACTATGCAAAGGCATTTCACTGTGTGGTTAACAACAGACTGAGTCTAACTCTGAGAAGAATGGGAATCCCAGAACACTTGATTGTGTTTATGTGAAATCTACACTTGGACCAGGAGACAGTCATCAGAACAGAGCAAGGAAACACCGCACGTTTCAAAATAAGGCAGAGTGAATGCCAGGGATGAGTCTTATCTTCACAATTTTTCAATCTATATGCAGATTGATTATCAGGACTGCTGGGCTCTATGAAGAGGAATTAAGACTCATCAACAGCCTGAGTTATGCAGATGACACAATCCTGCTTACTGAAACTGAGGAGAACCTGAAGCACCTGCTGCAGAAGATCAAGGACTCCTGCTTTAAAAGTGGATTGAAGCTCAAGGGTCCTCCACTTAGCATAGTATTTCACGAGTTCCTTGTTTTTCAGTGCTGCATAGTATTCCATTGTGTGAATATACCACAGCTCTTCTATCCATTCATTTGTTGATGGGCATTTGGGTTGTTTCTAGCTTTTTGCTGTTGTGAACAAAGCCACAATAAACATGGGTGTGCATATATCTGCTTGGGTTGCGGTTATGGTTTCTTTAGGGTATATTCCCAGTAGTGGAATTGCTGGGTCCAATGGTATTTCTATTTGCAACTTTTTAAGAAAGCACCATACCGCCTTCCACAGTGGTTGCACCATTTTACATTCCCACCAGTAGTGAATAAGAGTTCCAGTTTCTCCACAACCTCAGCAGCATTTGTTGTTTGCTGTTCTGTTCTATTTTACTGTTCTGACTGGGGTGAGATGATTTCTCATAGTTGTTTTGATATGCATCTCTCTTAGAGCTAGG
>NW_006400118.1:542276-559036 GCF_000299155.1 Elephantulus edwardii
TCTGGGCATATTGCCAAGAGGGTCCAGTCCTTGGAGAGGGACATCATGCTTGAGAGGGTGGACAGACAGCACAAGTGAGGAAAACCCTGGATGAGGTGAATTGATTCAGTGACCAGCGTAATGGGAACAGGTGTGTCAGGGACAATAAGGTTGGCACAGGATAGAGCAGGGTTTTTTGTACATAGGGTCACTATGAGTTGCAAGCAACTTTATGGCATATAATAACAGTATTCTATATTCATTTATACTTCAACTAATGTTCTCTAAGTGGCAAATTTAAGTGGGGAGGATGTAAAATGTCACATTCTACATTCCATCTTTGATGTTTTCTAGTAATCTTTTCTTAGGGTGAGTGATTTTGCCCTCAACTCTAATAATTTACGAACCCCTAACCCCACATTTCATCTCTGGTTTGGATTTCTGGCGCTTCCAAGTCTTAGAACTTCATTTATCTGATAACATTTACCATTTAATTTTAAATGGTATATAGATTTTTTTTACTCAAATTTTTAACGTATTAATTAAACATGTCTGATCTGAAAGTTCTAATATCTGTTTCATATCTGAATTTGGTTCTGATAATTGGGGTTTTTTTTAGTGTTTTGGATTTTTCCCATCTCTTCAAAATTTTGTTTTTGTTATAATTGTTTGTAACATTTTTGCCTTTTCATATGACTCAAAATACCTTTTTAAGAGCAGGCTTACTGATCCGATAAATATTATTGGTGATCTTGAAAGTGTGTCCCTTAGACATCTGTCAAGTCTGAAACTCTACTCCTTTGGGGGATCAGCTTGTAGCCAGCAGACCTATAAAGTGAACAGTGGGATTCACACAGAATATATTCCTTAGAACAATCAAAACTGAGGTCCAAGGGGCAGCATTCTGCCCAGAACACAGGTGGGAAAGCAGGGAAGGGCAGCATAGATGGAAGAATAGATGAGAAGAACCCAGCGAGGAGGTGGGAAGAGTGCTCTCACTCTTGGACCAATAGCTACAAACAAGATGTGTGCAAAACATGGAATGTGAGAAGTCATTTCTTCTGTAAACTTTCACCTAAACCACAACAATAAATAAGACTGCATCTACCTTTTTAAGAAAATATAGTATGTAGACTCAGAGAGTAGAAATGGCCATCTTTCGTAAGAGAAGACTTTTTTTAAAATTTAAATTAGTTTGTTTATTTTTCATTTCAATGAACATCTACAGAGATTTTGGAATTCCATTCAGTCATTGTTGCACCCTTCTCCCCGCACAAACCCCTCCCCCCACCCCCCCGCCCCCTTGCTCCTCTCCTTGAAAAGCAAAAGAAAAACTCCCTCATTGGTACACAATCCCCCCGCACCTCCCCAAACCCCACCCCCTACCCCCAAATATAATCCACTCTGCAACCCTCATTGCGTACTCCTACGATTAAAAATAATGCCCTAAAATATAACACTTTTAGACTATTCTCTCCCCCCATAGACTTCAATGCCGTAAACATATTTCATCCAGTTTTTCTCAGTCTTACCACCACCCGAATGCCAGCCTCATTCTACAACAGTGGCACCAGTACCATTTACCAAGATTAGAGCGAGGAAAATTTTCATTTAAGAAGCACAATAGCATTAATATTTTTTCCTTCAAATTAAGTGTTCTTTTTAACTCCCTCAACTCATTCTCCTCTCATTTTTCCTACTCATGCCAATCCTCTTTTTGGTTTCTGAGGCTTGAAGGAGAAACAGGGAGAGACTGTATTTTTCTTCCACAGAGAAGCTTCCAGATTTGTACCAGCAGAAGCACAATCATTTGGTTATGAAGGCAACACCCTTTGGGTTACATCTCCAGAGATTCCTATGCTGTATATGGGTCTATCTTACTTATCTGTCAAAATATTTTTTGTAAATATGAATTGTGATAATATTGATTTGACATTTTCTCATAGATGTGTTTAACACATATACAAGAGAGAATTTTAAAAAGTCAATTTGTACAATTTATGCAGTAGTAACATTTTTTCCAGCATTTAACATGTCTGGAAAATATAAACTTGAATACTATCAACTGAAACAATGAATAAAATGTACCCACTATGACTGTATTATGTGACTGTATGGTCTTTGCAATGACATGCTATCCATTAGAAAGCTGGACAGTGACTAGGGATGATAGAAAGAGAATTGATGCCTTCGAGCTGTGGTGCTGGAGGAGAGTGTTGAATATACCATGGACTGCTAGGAGAACAAACAGGTTTGTCCTGGAGAGGGTGAGACCAGGTTGCTCCTTGGAGTCAAGGATTCTGAGGCTTCATCTGACATACTTTGGGCATATTGCCAGAATGGAGCAGTCCTTGGGGAAAGACATCATGCTTGGGAGGGTGGAGGGACAGCAGAGAAGAGGAAGACTCTGAATGGTATGTATTGATTCAGTGACTTGGGTAGGGGTGAGGTGTGTTAGAGACAATAAGGTTGGTTCAAGATAGATCAGTTGGCTCAGAGTGGTCATACATGGGGTCTCTATGAGTCACAGATGACTTGATGGCACATAACAATAAAAACATTATGGTAAAAAAATTGGAAAGTAAAATATTGGTGTATTATTGTTGTTGTTGTTGTTGTTATGTGCTGTCGAGTTGTTTGCGACTCATAGCGACCCTATTTACAACAGCCCTAAACCGTGCTCTATCCTGTGCCAATTTCATTGCCCCCGACACACCCATCCCGAGTACCCCAGTCACTGAATCAATCCACCTCATAGAGGGTCTTCCCCTCCTGCTCTGTCCCTCTACTCTACCCAGCATGATGTCCCTCTCCAAAGACCTGTCCCTCCTTGCAACATGTCCAAGGTATGTCAGACGAAGCCCCAGAATCCTTGCCTCCAAGGAGCAGCCTGGTTTAATCCTCTCTATGATGAATCTGTTTGTTTTCTATCTAAAACGTAGATTATTAGAGAAATATATTTTGAATATTATTTTTCCAGCTACATCAGTTGTCTACTTGGATAAAAATCTGTTCCTTAAGGGCCATGTCTGGAGACAATGTTCATTGTCACAACTAGAGGACACTATTGTTGTGTGCCTTGAAGTCCCAACTGACACATAGCTGACCCTCCAGTGGGTTTTCAGAAGCAGTAGATCCCAGGAGAGGGGACCACCCCTTTCTCTCCCACGGAGCAGCTCATGAATTAGAACAGTGTACCTTTGGAATTGCAGCATAGCTTCTTAAACCAGTAGGCCACCAGAGATCCCTGTGGTTGTGGTGGTCAGATCTGACTCAAAGTTGACCATTTACTGAGTTTTCAGAGACAGTAAGTGGAATTTTTTTTTAAGCTTTTTCTTTTTTTAAATATAATGTTGAAAGCAGGGAGAGGATGTTACTGGCATCTACTGGATAAAGGTCAGAGATGCTGCTAAACATTCTACAATCCACACGACACTCTTCTCTCCACTGAAAAACACCAAAGAACTCTCGGTTCTAGTAAAAATACTGTATAGAACAGAAAAAGGATTTCGAGGCCCATGCCCAAGCATATAGTGTAAGATCTAAAGATCTGTCAAACCCAGAGACAGTTTCTAACCTAAATCTACCACATATCCAAGTATCTTGGTCAAGGAGTCAAGCTCACTAGCATTTCAAATAACCTATTTTCTGAATGAGAGCTTGAAGTCGCTACAAACGCATCAGTCAGGGAAGGAAGTGAAGAGAAGGGCTGTGGATTTAAGGCAAATACCACTTACATTTTTTGCAAGACCCATGATCAACTACTTTTTGAATGCCCTGGAAGAGTGTGTTTTCTCACGAAGTTTGTATTTCTGAACTCCTGGCATTTCTGGGTAGTCTACGTAAGCCTCTTAGAGCTGCTTCAGCCTCACCAGCACGCCTGTCCTTTAATAACCCAGACTTCCACGCAACAGGATCAAAGGAACGCTCAGACTTCACCGATTATAATTCACCACACTGAGTCCTATTTTGTTCCATAATGAGAGACTCTCACGCTCCGCTTCCACTTAGATCTCCTCTTCATTCACTTCTTCAGTCTCATTTCTACTTTAGGTTTCGATATGACTTGTCCCTGCTTTTCTTTTTCTGTCAATGAGTCAGAAGTTTGAATGAATCATCAGGTTAGACAAAACCTCCGGAGTTACTATGTTGATCTTCCTCTTCCTTACAAATTAAGGAAGCTATGACCTTCTCACTTTGATGATTCCAGTTTCATCTGTGGAGCACACAGCTTCTCTAATGTTTTTGTTGTCGGGTTCCATCAAGTCAACTATGACTCATAGAGATATTATGAACAACGTATTTGAACCTTGTCCTTTCTGAACCATCCCCTTGACATCTGTCACACTCAGGCCAATTGTTGTGGTCACTGTGTCAATCTGCCCATTGAGTTTCCCTCTCCTTTTCTCATCACTACCTTTTCCAGCATGATGTCTCTTTCCAAGGACTGTTTCCACCTGGAAATATGCCCAAAGTGAGATCAATTCCTCCTCTAATGAGTACTTTGGTTGCACTTGTTAACACAGAATTGGGGTGTTTGGGATTTTTTTGTTTGTGGTTTGTTGTTGTTGTTTTAAGTCCAAAGGATATAACTACTTTTTGCCAAAACCACAATTCAAAGACATCAATTTTTCTCCAGTTGTTTTTATTCATAGTTCAACCACTAAGCCTTCACAGCTCTCCTTTCAGATGCATACAAAGCAATTGAAAATGCCATGGCTTAAGTCAGGCCCACCTTAGTTTGTAAATTGATATCCTTGCTCTTTAGAAATTTGACGAGGTCTTGACAGATTTCTTCAATGCAACATGTCTTTTGATTTCTTGACTGCTGGTACCAAAGGTGTTGATTGGGGATTCAAGTAAAAATTAAATAGCTGACAAGTACAATCTTTTCTCTTTCTGTGACAATGTTGCCTATTGGTCCAGGGGTACAATTTTTGTTTTCTTGATGTTGAAATATAATTCATAGTGAAAACTGTAGTCTTTGATCCTAAGTAAGTGCTTAAAATCATCTTCACTTTGTGAAAGCAAAGTTGTATCATCAGCATAATACAGGTAGGAAGAAATTTAAGCTGTACTGAAGGCATTGACAAAAAACAAGGCTCCAAGGATTGATGAAATACCAGTTGAAATGTTTCAGGGAAAAGATACAACCCTGGTCATGCTCATCAGTCTCTGTCAACAAATACAGAAGACAGATACCTGATGAATTCAAAGAAGATACACCTATTTGTTTTCATTCCCCAAAAAGGTGATTGTGTAGATGTGGAACTTATTAGAATTTTAAAGTTATAATCAACATCATGATAATTTGATAATGAATATCAAATATTAAATAATTAATATCAAATGCAATTAAACTATTACTGAAGATATGGGTAACATCACAAGCAATTAAAACTTTCTAAAAATGTTTTTTTAAAATGTCAGAGCAATATATCAACAGGAAATTTCCAGAAATACAAGCTAGGTTCAGAACAAGCCATAATACAAGGGATATGGCTGATGTTGGAATTATCTTGACTGAAAATAGACAATACCAGAAAGATGTTTTCTTGATTATACAAAGGCACTTGATTGTGTAGATAATAACAAATCATGTACAACATTGAAAAAAATGGTAATTCTAGAACAATTAATTTTGTCATATATAGCCTATACCTAGACCAAGAAGCAATTATCCAAACAGAACAAGGAAACATTGCATGGCCAAAAATCAGGAAAGGTGGTCATCACTGTCGAATCTTTTCTTCGTACCTACTCAGTCTGTATGCTGAGCAAATCATCTGAGGATCTAGGTGATATGAAAAGGAATGTGGCATCAGGATTGGAGGAGGACTCATTGACCTGTCTTGTGCAGCTAACAGAACCTTGCTTTGTTCTCAGATGACGGCATAAAAGAAAACTCAAGTTCATTGCTGTCAAGTCAGAGCTGACTCATAGCTGACCCTCCTTTGGACTTTTGAAACTCTGAATTGCAAGGGAGAGTTTTAATTTTTCTTCTATGGACCTATTGGTGGATTTGAACTGTCAGAGAGATGTTGCCTTTGAATTTCCAATACAGTTGCCTATGAACTATGCCAACAGAGCTCTCTGAATAAAAGAAGAGGAAAATTGACAGTAAGTGGCCATCTGCTCTGTGTCCTACTTGTTCCAGGCACTGCATATAGGATCTGTAATTTACTCCTAATGATATTTCTAGATAGTGAGAGATGCCATTCCAAATTCAACATGTGTAGAACTGAAGTTGACAGGCACTTCATGCTTCATCCAAATGTATTCAGCTGTAGGCAGGTGATTTATGATTTAAACCCTAAGTCTATGATCTTTATAAGAGTTGTTTCCTTTTTATGGGAATAAAAATGGAGGTGGAGTGAGTGGCAAGTTATTCTATTTTTAGATTTGGAGGAAGATGACCTTTGAGGAAGAAAGAGAGAGAAATTCAAGGAGCCAGTAAGCAGAGCTGAATAATTTACAAGTCCTGCGGTGTTGCTGTGCCATGAAGCCCAAAGATAGTATCTAGGTTACAATATTTTGCTTTGTATTTTGACCCAAGGAACAAATTTTATAGACTCCCAAAAGTTCCTCGTTGCAGTAAGATTTAGCAGGACATGATATAACCCAGCATCACAGTTATTTGTGCAGTGATTATCTAGCCTATAGTAAGGGAAGGAAGGAATAGCAGTTCGTGAAAAGTTCATACTTACTAGTCACTTCCACCCCCGACCCCGTTTCTGATGCTTCTTACAATTTTTTTTTCCATTTGAGTGAAAGTTTTAAACCATATTGGTTTTCATGAATTAATTCACAGACATCTCATTATATAACATTAATTATTGTTAATAAATGTAATTCTTTAATAGCAATGTGTAATCAATCTCTTATTTTATGTATTGCCTTTCCTACTACCTAACTCATCTGTCCACTTATTTTTACTTCCTTCTATCTCCTCATCTCTGTTAAACCTCAGAAACAGATTCTCGGTGTAAATCATTCCTTATCATTTTATAATGATTAGTTACTTTTTTGGCAGAAGATGAAGATAAGGTCAAAAGCTAAATATGTATCTAGATTCTCAGACCATTTTCTCTTCATCTTACAATCTTATTTATACTCAAATGAAGTTCTATATTTTCAGACTGCTTTAACATATTTTCTCTTATTTGAACCTCCAAAACACTATTGATTGTTATAAAGAAAAAGTACTTTTATGTCTGTTTATAAACACAAAATAGGAACATAATTGTTTATGGATGGAAATCACTGAATATTATTACCACTATTGACTTTGTTTCAGAACCGACTCATAGTTGAGCCTCATGTGCATTTTTTAAGACTATATTGCATACATAGGGTCGCTATGAGTCGCAGGCGACTCGACGGCACACAACAACAACAACAACAACAGCATATTGCATAAGTTTTTTTCAGCAAGCAGGATTGTTTCATTTATATAATGCAGTTTGTTTATGAGTCTACCTCTGATCCTGATACCACATTTCTCCTCATAGACGTTAGCCTCCTGGTTAATCTATTCCACACACATATAGATTGAAAAAATATGGAGATAGGACACACCCTTCCTAATTTTGAACCATGTAGTGTTTCCTTACTCTTTTCTGACAATGGCCTCCTGGTCCAAGTATAGGTTTTGCATAACCCTGCTTGCTGAAACTGAGGAGGACCTGAAGCACTTGCTACAGAAGGTCAAGACCTTCAATATGGATTCAAGCTCAACATCAAAAAACAAAGATTCACCCACTGGGCTGATTGACAGCATCATGATAGATGGTGAAGAGATTGAGATCGTAAACAGCTTTAGTTTGCTTGGCTCTACAATCAACACTTTTGGTACTGGCAGCCAGGAAATTAAAAGACAAATTGCATTGGAAACATCTGCTGTCAGAGACCTCTCTAAAGTACTGAAAGAGAAATTATGTCAGTCTGGAGACTAAAGTGCTCCTGATACAAGCCATGGTCTTTGCAAGTACTTACTATGCATCAGAAAGCTGGACAATGACTAGGGATGACAGAAGGAGAATTAATGCCTTTGAGCTGTGGTGCTGGAGAAGAGTATTGAATATACCGTGGACTACTAGGAGAACAAATAGGTCCGTCCTGGAGAGGGGGTGAAATCAGGCTGCTCCTTGGAGACAAGGATTCTGAAGCTTTGTCTGACATACTTCGGACATGTTGCAATATGGGATCAATCCTTGGAGAGGGACATCATGCTTGAGAGGGTGGAGGGGCACCGCAGGAGAGGAAGACTCTTGATGAAATGGATTGATTTAGTTACTGGGGTAATGGTATAGGTTTATCAGAGACAGTAAGATCGTCACAGGATAGAGCAGGGTTTAGGGCTACTGTACATAGGGTTGCTATGAGTCACAGGTGACTTGACGACACATAACAACAACAAAAACAAATTGCATGGCAGGGCATTGTGTATCTTTGTTCTGTGGAATTGTTGGTGGATGGGGGTCACCAGAGAGGACCTGCCTTTTAGTTAGCAACACAGCTTCTCGAGGACGAGCACCAGGGTTCTCTATCATTAGACGACTTGCAAAATCTTTAATGAATAAGAGGCGGCAGGAATCAAACCTTGGTCCTTGGAATCCACACAATGTCCTCCTCTACTTTGTTCTATTTTAGTGTGGTAAGACAGGGGCCAGGGAGGAAGCACTAGCTGGAGTCTGGAGCTCCCAATTTATAGGTCCAGCTCTGTCATTAACTGTCTCTGTAAGAGAATCATCTGTCCTTAATGTTTACTCACCTGCATGTAAAGGAACTATTATTTTTTTTTGGTTAATTTTGTTTTAAAATTTATTCATTTTAGTGAAAGTTTACAGAGACTTAGAATTTCCAGTCATTCATTGTTGCACTTTTCTCCCTTCTCATCCTCTCCCTCCCAAACCACTCCTCTCCTTGAAAAGAAAAAGTAAAACTCTTTCATTGTTATGCAATCCCTCCCACCCCCCAAGTCCACTCGACTGTGCAGCCTTCACTCTGGACTTCTGTAATGACAAGAATACCCATCCAAATGTCCCTTTTAAATAGTTCTCTCCTTCATCTGTTTCAGTGCAATATACATCATCCCTCCCCTCCCTTTCTGTCTTCCCTCAACCTTGATCTCAGTCCCATTTTACAACAGTGGCCCTATGCAATATTCATCCTTTTGTGAGTGAGATATTTCACTCAGCATAATGTCCTCCACGGTCATCCATTTTGCATAAAATTTCATGAGTTCTTTGTTTTTCAGTGCTGCATAGTATTCCATTGTGTATCCAGAGTGTCTCCATGCAAAGGAGCTATTCTTGTTGTCAGTTCCTACTATACAATTCAGAGTAATAACAATCTTATAGAACTAAATACTATCCTGTCCTTTACATGGTAGTTCCCATATGCTATGGATTCTTCTTCTTGATATCCTCCCACAGCTCATCTGGTCTTCATTCATTAGTGTCCAAGGCTTCAAACCTATTCCTGAGATGGTTTTTAAATTCAGGGGGAATAAACTCAAGATCAAATTTTGATTCTGTGCATTTGATTTGACCTTGTTTAGCTTTAATTTGACCTTGCATATGAATAGTTGATGGGCTGTTCCACAGTCAGCACCTGGCTCAGTTTTCACTGCTGATATTGAACTTCTCCAAAGATTCCTTCCACAACAGATGTAATCAATGTGATTTCTGTTTATCCCATCAGGTGAAACCCACAAAGTATAGCTTGCATTTATGTTTCTTATAAAAGTATTCACTATGAATAAATTATTGATTGTAGAATTCTATCATTCTATCCCCAAGCTCATTTCAATCACCAAATTCATGTTTTCCAACTACTGATCCTTCTTCCTGGTGTTCAACTTTTGTATTCCAGTTGTCATCCATTATTTTGAATGCATTTTGGTTGCATATTTAATAGATTTCTGACTGCCATCGTTGGTAGAAACCATCCTCTTTGGCTTTGATTTTTGATGTATTAATTTGAATTATAGTAGTATTAACAGGTCTTCCTTGTATGTGTATGAATATTACCTTGTCACTACAAACACTATATTCCAAGTTAGACTCAGAAATGGCCTTTTAAACTATGAAAAACCCCCATTTTTTCCTCACCTTTTCATCTCAGTTGTAGTAGATTATATGATTATCTCATTCACAATGTCCCATGTCAATCCATCTCATTTCGCCACTCTCTGTGTCAATATTTATGCATTTCATTTCTTTCTTAACAGTGTACAATTTTCCTACATTTATGCTGCTCACATTCCACGTTCCATTTATTAGTTTCTGCTTCCTTCAAGAGACCATACTCAGTTGCCATATCTGCTATCCAAGTGCTCCTTTGTACCCCGGGTTTTCAAAGGCCTGTTATATTTCAGAAATGGATGGTCAATCCTTCTTTCTAGTCTGTCTTAATTTGCTTGCTGCAGAAGGTCTTCTGCTTGCTGTAGAAGGTCAAGGACTGTAGTCTTCAATATGAACTGAAGTTCAACATCAAGAATACAGAGATTATCACTTGTACAATTGGCAACACCATGATAGATGAAGAAGAGATTGAGGTTGTTAACAATTACAGCTTGCTCAGCTCCACAATCTTGGTACCAGCAGTCAGGAAATCAAAAGATTAATTGCACTGGGAAATTATGCTGTCAGGGACCTCTCCAGAGTACAGAGAAGCAATGATGTCAAACTAGAGGTTAAAGTATGCCTGATCCAGGTCATAGTCTTCACAATTACTTGCTAGGCATCAGAGAACTGGACAACAACTGAAGGTGACAGAAGAATTGACGCCTTTGAGTTGTGGTGCTGGAGAAGTGTCTTGAACATTCCATGGACTACCAAGATAACATATAAGTCTGTCTTGGAGAGGGTGAAACCATGTTTTTCCTTGGAGGCTAGGATTTTGAAGCTCTGTCTCACATCCTTTGCTCATGTGGTCAGGAGAGACTTGTCCTTGGAGAAGGACACCATACTTGGAAGGGTGGAGGGACAGCACAGGAGAGGATGACTCCAGATGAGATGGATTGATACAGTGACTGGCTCAGGATAGGGTAGGCTTCAGAGCTGTTGTACTTAGGGTTGCTATGGGTCACAAGCGACTAGAGGGCATATAACAATCACAACCACAACAATAGCAACAACAACAACAGGGCTACTTCTAGATCCAGCCTGAATTTCTGTCAGTTCTCTATTGCAATATGGGTCTAGCCACTTTTCACTAATCTGCATCAAGATTTTACTTGTATGTGACTTTCATAATCTGGTTTTGCAATTTCCACATTCTGTTGGCACACCCATAGAGATTCTATGAACAATGAATCTAAACCCTGCCCTACCCTGTGCCATTCTTAACATCTTTGACACTCTTGAACAGACTATTGCAGTCACTATGTCAGTCCATTTCATTGCAGGTCTTTCCCTCCTTTGCTACCCCTCCACCTTTTCAAGCATGGTGTCATTTTCCAAGGACTGGCCCCATCTAACAACACACCCAAAGTATGTGAGATGGAATTTCACCATCTTTGTCTCCAATAAGCACCCTGGAATCACCTGTTCCAAGACATGCTTGTTTGTCCTTTTGGTGCCCATGAAATATTTATCACTTTTTGGCAACACATTCAAGCGCATTGATTCTTCTTCTGACATCCATATTCATTGTTCAACTTTCAGATGCATGGAAGGTAATTGAAAAGGATCAGGTGCAACTTAGTCTTCAAACTGACATCTTTGCTTTTGAACACTTTGGAGAGGTCCCTTAGAAAAAATTTCCCAATACAATAAGCCTTTTGATTTTCTGGCTGTTGGTGTCATGGTGTTGAAGGTGGACCTAACAAAGATGAAATTGCTGACAATTTCTACCTCTTCTCCTATTGCCTATTGACTCTGTGGTGAGAATTTTGTTTTCTTGATGTTGATATGTAATCCAACATACTGAAGTCTTTGATCCTCTACAGCAAATGTTCTAAGTTCTTCTCACTCTTCGTTAGAAAGGTTGTGTCATGTGCATGCCACATTCTTTTTCATATAGTCAAGCTTCTCAAGTGATTTGTTCTGTATACAGATTGAAGAGATAGAGATAAAGGGTATAGCCCAGAAATACAGCTTTTCCTGATTTTAAGCCATACATTATTTCCTTTCTCTGTTCATACAACAGCTTCTTGTTCTAGGTATGGGCTTTGCACGAGCACAATTCAGTACTCTGGAATTCCCATTCTTCTCAGCATTAGTCGTAATTAGTTATGAACCACACAGTCAAATGCTTTTACATAGTCAATAAAACACAAATAGACCTCTTTCTAGTATTCTCTGTTTTCAGTCAAGATCCAGCTGACACCAGCAATGATGTCATGGCTTTTTCTAGAGCCAGCCTGAATTTCTGGCAGTTCTCTGTTGATCTATGGTTCTTCCTCTCTTGTGGTATCTCTCCCAAGTATGATGTCCTTCTCCAAGGACTTGTCCCTTCTTGCAACATGCCCAAAATATGTCAGACAAAGCTTCAAATTCCTTGCCTCCAAGGAGTATCCTGGTTTCACCCTCTCCAGGATGAAACTGTTTATTTTCCTAGTAGTCCATGGTATATTCAGTACTCTTCTCGAGCACCATAATTTAAACGCATTGATTTTTCTTCTATCATCATTAGTCCAGCTCTCTGATACATATATAGTAAGTCATTGTGAAGACCATGGTCTGAATCAGGCACGCTTTAGTCTCTAGACTGAGTTTCTTGTTTTTCAGTCCTCTGGAGATGTCTCAAACGGCAGGTTTTCCCAGTGAAATTAGTCTTTTGATTTTTCTGGCTCCTGGTATCAAGAGTGTTGGTTGTGCAGCCAAACAAGCTGAAACTATTAATTTAAATTTCTGCATCATCTATCATGATGCTGCCAATCAGCCCAGTGGTGAGAATCTTTGTTTTTTGATGCTGAGCTTTAATTCATATTGAAGGCTTCAGTTTTGACCATCTGTAGCAAATGTCTCAGGTCCTCCTCAGTTTCAGCAAGCAAGATTGCATCATCTTCATAACACAGCTTATTGATAAGTCTTCCTCCAAATCTGATGCCGCATTCCTCCTCATCAAGTCTAGCCTCCCCAGTGATCTATTCCAAATATAAATTGAAAAGGTATGGATACGGGTTGCATCCCTGGCATACCACATTCCTGATTTCAAACCATGCAGTTTTTCTTTTCTGTATTCTGATGACTCCCTCCTGGTCCAAGTGTAGGTTTTGCATAAGCACAATCAAGTGCTCTGAGATTCCTATTTTTCTCAGAGTAAGCTGCAGGTAAAGAAAATAAAATAAAAATCTCAAGATCAAAATTTTGACCTTGAGTCTATCCCTCCTGAGTTTAAAGATCATCTCAGGAATAGGTTTGAAGTCTTGAGTACTAACGAATGAGTGAAGACCAGAAGAGCTGTGGGAGAATATCAGGAATATCATCCTTGAAGGATGTGAAAGGGCATTTCAAAGATGCAGGAAGAAGAAAAGGCCAAAATAGTTGTCAAAAAGACTCTGAATATTGTACTAGAGTGTCAAGAAGCCAAAGAAAAGGGAAGCAATCAAGCTATAAGGAGCTGAACAGAAGATTTCAAGGAGCAGCATGGGAAGACGAAGCAGAGTATTGTAATATGCAAAGAGGTGGAGTTGGAAAATCGGAAGAGATTAGCTCAATCAACATTTCTTAAGCTGAAAGAACTTGGAGCAAATCCAAGACTCTAGTTACAATACTTAAGGATGCTGTGGGCAGAATGTTGAATGACCCATGAAGATAGAAGGAGTACAGAGCCACTATACCAAAAAGAATTGGCTGACACAGAAAAATTTTATGGAACAATATATGATCAAGAGCCTGTAGGGATGAAGGAGAAAGTTCAAGCTGCTCTGGAAAAACATGGCAAAACCCCCAAACTCTTATTATCATCACATTTTCTCTTCATAGGGTTTACTATTCTAAAAGTATTATATTTCTAAGAGTGTCTGTCATGGGCCAGAGGTGGTAGGAAGTGAAAATGATCTCTAATTTTAAGAAACATTGAGCACACATTTAATTAATGAAGTACTTGAATCTTCTACACTCTTAGACAATGTGAATAGCAGATAAGAGCCATAATAAGAAAAATAGCTCTTTATAAAGTATTATGGATCTTCACCCCAGTTCCATAACTTTGCCAGTTCCAAACTGTGATTGCTTCCATGAAGGGATCATAATTTCAATTTCTGAGTCCCTGACCATGATTATTTATTGATGTGCCAAATGTTGTTTTAAATTCCAGAAGTATACAAAACGGTACAAAAAGTCCTGAAATATATTGAATTTTGTAGGTCAAAGGAGCTAACCTTTTTCTATGCTTTCAATTTTAAAAAGAGAAATGTAGGAATGAATGGGGACATGGATGGACATAAAAATAGTTTAAAATGGAATTTGAAGAATAGAAGCTGGCTTAGAAATTCAATTACATTATCTTATAAGGTAACACAGAATTATTATTATTAGTAGTAGTAGTATTGTTGTTGTTACACAAAAAGGTTTCATTAGATATTCCACATCAATATCTCAAAAACATCATATCAGTGTAAGAAATAAAGCCTGTCATTGAAAAAAAATCTCAAAATAGATGATAACATTTTTCGTTTTAGACTATTAGTTATCTAGTTTAACTTTTTGTTTTCTTGGTTTTTATAAAGACAAATCATTCTAGGAATAACATCAGGATCAACTATCATTTAGATAGAGTTTTTTTCCTAAACCTGTGTTTACAAAACTAAAAGAGCATTGCTGATATTTAACCGACAGTCAATCTCTAAAGATAGGAATCTTTTAATTATACATACGTTCTCAGGCAATAATATAGATATGCCTGAAAGCCTTAGGGCTTATGTACTCAGGAGAAAACTGTGTCTCATGATTTTTTAATAAACTAAACAATGCTGTTTTCATAAGTAGAGGAAGTACAGGCAGTCCCTGAATTACAATTTTTCCTTGTGAGTCATGGATTGAACTGTATATGACTAAAAACCTGTGTCAACTTGGACGGCACATGATTCTCAGTATAATTCTTCTATGTGTTGCAAAGATAAATCTCAGATGTTAATGAGGGAAGATTAGAGGCAGTTATGTAAAGATGTAGTCATTTTCCATGAGGTGATCAGTTGATCAGGTGTAAAGGAATTTGACATCTTTTCTTTCTATCACTGGCTATGCATCTGAAAGTTGGACAGTGGATAAGGATCAGAGAAGGGAAAATGATGCCTTTCAACTTTGGTGTTATAGAAGAGTCCTGAATATCTCATGGACCGCCAAAAGAACAAATAGATAGGTCTTGGAGAAAGTAGAGCCAGAATGTTCTTTGAAGAAAAGGATGACCTAGCTTAATCTCACATACCTTGGGGATGTGGTTAAGAGAGACTATTCTCATTAAATGTTTTTGGTAAACTCTGTATCATTTTTGTAATACAGAATCTACTCAAAAAAAAAAAAAGAGAGACTATTCTTTGGAGAAGGGCGTCACACTTGGAAAGGTGGAGGGTCAATATAAGAGAGGAAGGCTCTCATTGAGATGGATTGTTGCAGCAACAGTAGTTATGGGCTCAAGCATGTCAGAGATCATGAGGAGACACAGGATAGGACAGGGTTCAGATCTGTTGTTTGTATGATCACTGTGAGTTGCACTTGACTCCATGGCATCTAAGGACAACAACTAAGGTCACAATCTTGCTCTGACAAAAGGAGGCATCCATTAGAGTGTAGCCTGCAACTCCTTCTATTGCAAATTAAATAAATGGAGAACGGAAACAAAGAAGAGTGATCTCATTAGTATTAAGACAGAAGGTAAATAGTGGAGTATGTCCTTTAGACCATCATTTCTGAGCAGCTCAGTGAGAGAGAAAACAAAGAGGAATGGAGAATACTGTATCTATAAATGCTGAAAGAATTACCTTCTTCCAGAAACTTCCACTAGAACCAGCACACTGAAGTCAGACTATTAGCCTCCTAAACCATAAGAGAATTAATACCTATTTGTCACAGCCATTCACTTACGGTATTTCTTACAGTAGTGATTGCATAACTAAGACACTGTCTTGAAGTTAAATTCATAGGTATGTTGCAACAGGTGCATATTTAGCCTTATTTTGACTCATTTTGTCATTGCTGTCTAGTCAGAACCTCAGGTATGTTTTGGGGAGGTTGTAAATTGCAAGGGAACAGATGGCCTATCTTTCTCCCATAGAGTTGCTAGTGGATTTGAATTGCCGGAGTGGTGTTACCTTTGGATTAATACTCAACTCCCGATGGATTACACTATGAGAGTCTGACAAACTTCCTTTAGGGCAAGAAAAGACTCAAACACTTCACAAGAATTTATAAGCTGTGCGTACAGCAAGTGAAAGTGATTACTTACAGTGAAATACTTTTGTTTGAAGTAGGGGTTAGTTCAGTCATTTCAAAGTGAGGTCAAATTTGCATGATATTAAAGAAGAGTTTTGAATTGCTCCTAAATCATACACTGATAGCCCTGGAACGTAGTTACTGTAAGTAAGAACATCAAACAAGAAGGGCAGGACTTCCAAGGGAATGAGTAAAATGTTGGTGCTCAACACTTCCATCTTTCAGTGGAGCTGAGAGGAAAATCCCCAATGTGTTTGAAAAATTGACACTAGATTTTATTGTATCAATGTAAGGGAATCTTTGATTTGTATACTTTGTGCAAATTTGCATTATTATGAGTCATCTCTGCAAATATTTTAAAAATATTTAATTAATACATTGTCTTAAGAACATTAT
>NW_006400118.1:559246-588541 GCF_000299155.1 Elephantulus edwardii
TACATAATATATATAATATATATATAATGTACATTCTAGTGTACATAAAATAAAGGGTACATATTTTAAAACCAATTTTGCTACATATAAAGAGATTAGATATTCAGGAATTAAAGTAGAGATGAGATTTTAAATAGTGAAATGGAGATAGAGGTGAAGACTTCCACAAAGAAAGAAAAGACGATAAGGAAGAATAAATGTTACTTTCCTTTTCTTCAGTCTCCTTCTGTCTCTGCTCTCTCTCCTCCTTCTACCTCACTCTTTCCTATCCATTCCCAGTGAAATACTTAACATTACCTTATTTTCTTTTATAACGCACCCATGCATTTTACATACAGAGTGAACTGAAGAAACTAATATGTGAGTGAATTTTCCAATTTGCAAAATGTATGTAACATGTGTATTGTTTCCATACCTAAGTAGGAGAAATAGAACAAAAATGTACTCTGTTCTCTTGATTTAAAGGAGTGTTAAACTATTTTAAACAGAAAAACAAAAAGAAAAGCAACAACTTGTAAATGCAAAGACGGGCAAGAGGCCTATATAGCCTAAAAAGGAGGGGTGGACGAAGAAGGAGACTGGCAAAGATGCAGTGAGGAATCCGTTACAAGTCTGTATAAGCAATTCTCCATGAGTGTCTTCAATTCTGGACTATTTAGAAAGAACAGATCTCACAGCCATAATCATCTTACTTTAAATTTAAAAAAAAGACAACAACATACAAAGTAAATTATAACATAAATATTCTATCTTTCATAAATTTGAGGCTGCACATATTTAGTAGTAGTAATAATAATGATAGAAAGAACAACTGCTGAGGTTATTTATGGATAACCAAATAGTTCACAGAATTTGACTATTTGGTTTAGAAGTTTAGAGTCATTGTTACATACTCAGTTAATAGGCCCAATAATATGTATAGTAATTTTGTTCTACTTCTTGGTTAATTACCTAATTCCTAGAGTCTGAAAAGCAGCCATCATGTCTCTGTTCATGTTCCAGGTCTAATTTCCTTGGGCTATGTTTCTACCAGTGCAATAGCTGAGTCATATGCTATTTCTATGATCATTTTTTTGGTGTGGTGTTTTGTTTTGTTTTGTTTTTTAGCAATATCAATCAAACTGCTTTTCAGAATGGTTGTACCATTTTACAACCCCCACCAGCAGTGCATGAGAGTTCTAATCTCCTTCCATCCTCTCCAATATTTATAGCCTGCTGTCCTGTTAAATTTTGGTATTGCTACTGGAGTGAGATGGTCTCTAGTTGCTTTGATTTGCATCTCTCTGATTGCTGGTCATTTTGAGCATCTCTTTATGTCTGTTGGCCATCCAAATATCATCCTTGATATATATATCTCCAAAAGTGGAAGAAGAAAACGGGAAGGGGGTGGGTAAAAAGATTTAAAAAGATAGAAATCACTAGGATAACATTGCTTTGTGAGGAAATTGTGGGGATGGGAGAGAATGAGAAGATTTGATGGGGACTTGGGTTTAGTCCTAGGTCCTTGATCCACTTGGAGTTAGTTTTTGTGTATGGTGTGAGGTGTGGACATTGCTTGAGTTTTCTGCAAAGAGTTTTCCAACTTTGCCAACACCATTTGTTAAAAAGGCTGTCGTTTCCCCACTTAACTGATTTAATCTCCTTTTCAAAAAAATCAGTTGACTGTAGGTAGATAGAAAGATTTGTGGGTTTTCAATTCTATTTCATTGATCTATGTGTCTGTCATTGTACCAGTACCACACTGTCTTGACCACCATGACAGTATAATAGAACTTGAAATCAGGGAGTGAGAAGGCTCCTACCTTGTTTTTCTTTTTAAGGAGTGATTTGCTTATTTGTGGCCTCTTTCCATTCCAAATGAAACTGGAGATTCCCTTTTCCATCTCCTTGAAGAATGGTATTGGTATTGGTATTGGGATTGCATTGAATGTGTAAATTGCTTTTGGTAGTATTGTTATTTTCTTTTTTGAAATTTTTTTTTATTTCATTATTTTTTGTGTGTACCATCAAATCGGATCTGACTGGTACAGGAGGAGATTGCCCCTCCTTCTCCAGCAGAGCATCTGGTGGATTGGAACTGCATACCTATGGGATTGCAGTGCAGCTTCTTGCCACTAGGCCACCAGAGCTCCTATATCATTTTCATAATATTATGTCTTCTTACTCATGAGCAAAGTATATTCTTCCATTTCTCCAGGTGACATGATCTTTTTAGGGATGATCTCTTAGTTTTTCAGTTCTTCTTTTTTCAGTGTATCTGATTTCTCAGCATTGATGTCTTTGCGTTATATTGGAGAAGAGAACTGACTATCCCATGGCCAGCCAAGAGAACAAACAAGGTTGTCTTGGAGAAAGTTAAAACGAGGGTCCTCCTTAGATGGAAGGATAGTGAAACTTTTTCTCCTATACTTTGGGTATGCTGTTAACAGTAACCAGTCCTTGGGGGGGGGTGGGGTAACCCCAAAACCATCATATTTGTTAAGGTGCAGGGTCAGTGTTAAAGAAGACACCCAACCAGATGAATTGACACAGTGACTGTCACAATGAACTCAAGAATGTTGACGATGGTGAAGATGACACAGGATATAGATCAATATGTGTCAAAATGGACTTGATGGCACATAACAGCATGAGGATATATTGTCTAATATAATTATCTTGTCAATACATGTGATTATCTAATAACAACTAGTTTTTATCTTAAAGCTTCATTAAAAGTCACCTTTGTGGAAAATTAATGTACCAGTGATTTGGGGAGCTAAGTTTTCTTCTTCAAAATGTCCACAAAGAAGTAGAAAAACAATAAATAAAACAGAATGTATAAAACCTGTTACTATTTTATTTACTGAAATAAAAATGTATTTAATAGAATGTCCCTCTCCAGATTTCAAATTTGTCATTTGCTCCCTTTTCATTCATGTGAAATTGGAGTTCTGGGTGAGGATCCTAAAAATCATGGTGTTTAGACGAAATTCAAGGTTTAAAAATTATCTGAAACGTTGATATATTTATTCTTTAAATTTTAAAAAAAGGATAAAGAAATAAGTTGCCTGATGGTTGAAAAGGAACTTTTGAGAATAGTAAAAGTCACAGTATTGCTTACTGCTCAAGGTGATTTTACTACTGGATCTGCCTTTTTTTTTTTTTTTTTTTGGCTTGCCACTTTCCCAGAGTTAGACCGATACTTATCAGCTCAGCTTGTAGATGCAGGCATTAATCTTCATAGATGTTAAAGAATTTCCCCAAATCTACACTTCAGAAAATATGCATAGTAGACCTTGAGACTTCAAATTTACTTAAAGAAAATTATTAAGAAATATTCTAATGTAGAACTTCTTTTAAAATATTTTGAAGCTCGTTTCAAAAATGATTGAGTCTCAGAGCAATATTCATCTTAAGAAAAAAAATTATAATTCTGAAGAGTCAGGATAATTACTCATTCCTTTGAGATCCTTATAAAATGATAGATCTGACATTTCTATTAGGGTTTGAAGGAACACACACAAATACCACATAATATGTCCTTTTGTCTGTCATTGATGAATATGGATTAAATGATACATGAATCATTTCAATGTGAGGTTTCTTGACCTTAGCACTACTGACATTTTACAAAATGATTCTTCCTTGTTGTGGGTTTTTGTGTACACTAAAGAATGTTTAACAGCATCTTTGGCCTCCCTAGCCTTTGTTAAATGCTGCTAAGCACTATTTGAGCTTAACAAAAATTTCTCCAGATAACACCAACTATTCCTGAGTATAACAGGTGTTCGTGGAAGGATAAGTTTTTGCTGAGTAGAAAACTGGTCATTTACCACAATTTCCTCTGTAGCTTGAGGATTAGCTCTAGACCCTGAAATGATAATATTGGAAGGAGTCTTCACAGAGTTAGTTACAATAGTCCCATACACTGACATACAAAAGTTAATTTTGACAACAGGAGAAAATTTTCTGTACAGAATGCATATCTAATAAATGGCCAAAGCTTATAAAGATACTAAATGCATAGTCAGAGGCTAGAGACTCTTACTAGAAAAATTTTTGTGTTTTCTGCAGTTTGGAGTGAAAAATAAAACTTAATTGAAACAAATAAGCCTGGAGAATTTCTGGAAGCACAGATAACAGCTGGTGTTCTGATGCATTTTATTTTAAAAAAAAATAAAGAAACCAAAACACAACTAGTAATTGATGAAATTCTTTACAAAATATCACTGGAGAACTTTGTTTCTGCTATTTCTGTCATAATTTCACTTGTGCTTTCAAGGCTCTTACAAATGTTTTTTTGTCCCATTTTGTTTCAGTCCATGAATCTTTTCATTTAATCAATGTCCCACCTCTGATAATCATTCCAACCGTGAATCATAGTGACACTATGAACAAAAGATCTGAGACTGACCCTATATTGTACCATTGACATATCTCAGATATACTTGAGCCATTGTTACATTACCCAAGTCAATGCAATTCATTGAAGGTCTTCCTCGTCTACATTTACTCTCCACCTTTCCGAGAATAGTGTCGTTCTCCAAGGACTAGCCCTTCCTAACAATGTGCCCACAGTATGTGAGACAGAACTTCACCATTCTTGCTTACAAGGAGCACTCTGGTTACACTTTCTCCAAGACATACTTGCTTGTTCTTTTGCCAGTTCATGGGATATTCAGTACTCTTCTCCAACACCACAGCTACATGGCACCAATTCTTCTTCTGTCATCCTTAGTCATTACCCAACTTTCTTACTCATATAGCAAGAAATCAAAGAGACTGTGGCTTGGGTCAGGTGAGAGTTTTGATTGTGGATCCAGATAAGAGAAAAGTATTGGCAACTTCAATCTTTTCTCCATCTATCCTCATTGGCGCAGTGGTGAGGATTTTAGCTTTCTTGTTATTTCTTTTATTGACATAATCTATATTGATGACTATAGTCTTTGAACTTTTGAAGCAAGCACTTGGAGGCCTCCTCAGTTTCAGCAAGCAAGATTGTGTCATCTACATAACACAGGTTGTTGACGAGTCTTTCTCCAATTTTGCCACCACATTCTTCTTTTTAATATCTTGTTTCTCATATAATTTGTTCAGCATACGGATTGAATAGGTTTGCAGAAAGGATATTGACTTTCTAGGCATTAATGAGCTGAAATGGATGGGCATTGGACACTGAATTATACATATGGTCTACTATGATGGAAAGAAAAAATTGAGGAAGAATGACATTGCAGTCACAGTAAAAAAAGACCATCTCAAGGTCCATCCTAAAGTACAGTGTTGTGAGTGATAGAATACTATCTATCTATCTATATGGAAGACTTGTTAATATAACCATTATTTAAATATATCCATCAACAGCTAAAGCCAAAGATGAGGAAATTTAGGATTTCTACCAACTTTTGTAGTCTGAAATCTATCAAACATGCAATCAAGATTTATTAATAATTGGTGACTGGAATAAAAATGATGGGAACAGGAAGGACTGGTAATCAGAAACTATGGGACTGGTAACAGAAATAAGACCAAAGACTGAATGACTGACATTTCCAAAGTCAATGAGTTATTGATTACAAATATATTTCATTTAAAAAAAACAAAACCCAAACCTCAAGTGGTGACTAGATTACATAGATCTCATCTGTTGAACTACACAGGTATCAGATTAACTATATCTGTGGACAGAATATTGGAAAAGGTCAATATTAGCAGTCAGAACAAAGCTAGATCCTGACTGGAACAGATCATCAATCAATTACTCATATGCTTGCTCAGACTGAAGCTGAAGAATATAAAAATAAAGCCATAGAAGCAAAATATGACCTTGACTCTATCTCATCTGAATGTAAATCCATCTTAAGAATAGATTAGAGGCATTGAACAGTAATTATTGAAAAGCAGATGAGTTGTGAGATGATACCAAGGATATTATTCACAACAGGAGCAAAAGATAACTACAAAGACAGGAGAGAGAGGGGAGAAACAAACAAAAAGACTAAAGACAAAAAAAATACCATAATAGATGTCAGAGGAGACTCTCAAAGTTGAACTAGAACAATGAAAAGCCAAAGCAAATAAAAATAAATGCTAAAATAAAAGGGTTAAACAGAAGATTTCAAAGGGCAGGTCCAGAAGACAAAGCAAAGTATGAAAAAAATGTGCAAATAACTGAACTCAGAAAATCAAAAGGTCATAGTTGCTCATCTTTTCTTAAGCAGAAAGAACTGAAGAACAGAGCTAAATTTTAATACTTTAATACTGAAAGAAGCTATGGGCAAAATCTTGAAAGATCCATGAAGAAGGTATGTGAATTTTTTAAGCAAACTAGTATAAAGTAAAATATTACTTAAAGAAAAAAGAATGTGAATAGAAATGATACAGAGTCACTGTATCCAAAAGAATTGACTGTTAGAACATTATTTCAAGAAGTAGCATATAAACAAGAACTAATGATAATAAAGGAAGACGTTTCAGCTGCACTGATATAATGATATATATGTCAAGATATAAGGCTCCAGGAATTGATGGAATACCAATTGACATGTTCCAACAAACAGATGAAGCCCTGGACATGCTTCCAAGGCTCTTCCAGGAACTGTAGAAGATATTTAGCTAGTCAACAATCTGGAAGATCCATATTTACTCCCATCCCCCCCCCAAAATACGATTCAACAAAATGTGGAGACTATCACACAATAACATTAATATCACATGTAAGTCAAATCTTGCTGAAGATTATTTGGAAACAACTGTTATTATATGGATCACAACAAACAGTGGCTGGCTGACTCTGAGAAGAATGGGAAGCCCAGAACATTTGATTATGCTTATGCAAAACCTATACTTGCACCAGAAGGCAGTTGTCAGAACAGAGCAAAGGAAACACTGCATGGTTCAACATTGGGAAGGGTGAATGCCAAGGGAGTACATCCTTTCTCTATATCTTTACAATCTATGTGCAGAACAGATCATCCAAGAGGCTGGGTTCTATGAGGAAGAATGTGGCATCAGGAGTAGAGGAAAACTCATCAACAATCTGTATTATGCAGATGATGCAACCATGCTTACTGAAATTGAGGAGGACCTGAAGCACTTGCTGCAGAGATCAAGGACTGCAGTCTTTAACATGGATTGAAGCTCAACATCAAGAAAACAAAAATTCTCACCAATGGGCTGATTGGCAGCATCATGATAGCTATTGAGGTTGTTGACAGCTTCAATTTGCTTGGCTCCACAATCAACACTATTTGTACTATCAGCCAGGAAAATAAAAGATTAATTGCATCGGGAAACTCTGTGGCCAGGGACCTCTCCAAAGTAATGAAGAGCAACAATGTCAGTCTGGAGACTAAGGTGCATCTGATCCAGGCCATAGTCTTTGCAATCACTTTTTTGCATCAGAGAGCTGGACAATGACTAGGGAGAAGAGAAGGAGAATTGATGCCTTTGAGCTGTGGTGCTAGAGAAGAGTATTGAGGGTACCATGGACTGCTAGGAAAACAAACGGATTCATTCTGGAAAACTGGGCAGCTCCTTGGAGGCAAGGATTCTGAGGCTCCATCTAACATACTTTGGACATGTTGTAAGGAGAGACCGGTCCTTGGAGAGGGACATCATGCTTGGGAGGGTGGAGGGACAGCACAGGAGGGGAAGGCCCTCTATGAGGTGGATTGATTCAGTGACTGGGGTAATTGGGATGGGTGTATTGGAGACCGTGCGATTGGCACAGGACAGAGCAGAGTTGTGGGCTGATGTACAGAGGGCCGCTATGAGTCGCAAGCGACTCGACAGCACATAACAACAACGACAACAACAACCAGAAGAATGTCTATCTGTGTTTTATTGTCTATGCAAAGGTATTGAAGTGTGTGGATTACAATAAATTATGGCTAACATTGAGAATAGTTGATTCCTAGAAGACCTTATTGTGTTCACATGAAACCTACACCTAAACAAAGAGGCTGCTATGAGCAAGGGAACATGGTTTAAAATTAAGGACAATGTGTGTTAAGGCTATCTTCTTTCTCTCTGCCTATTATTATTATCATTAGGTGCCATTGAGTTGAGTAAAATTCATTGTGACTCTTTGAGCAGTTGATCTGAACCTTGACCAAATCGTGTGCCGTCTTCCTCATCTCTGACACACTAGAGCCCATTACTGAAGTCATTGCATCGAACCATCTTGGTATGAACCTTCCCCTCCTTTGCTGGCCCTCTAGCTTTCCAAGGATGATGTCTCTTTTATGTCCAAAGTATTACAGAATAAACTTCACTGTCTTTGCCTTCAAGGAGCATCCCAGGTGCACTTTCTCCAAGTAATATCTGGTGGGTTTTTGGTTTTGGGTTGTTTTTTGTTTCTTGTTCTTTGTTTGTTTGTGGGTTTGGTTTTATGTTTTGTGTTTTTTTGTTGTTGTTTTTTGCAGTCCATGGAATACTCATTGTTCAGCACCACAACTCAAAGGCATCAATTGTTCTATCACCATTACTTTTTGTTCAGCTCACAGATGCGATTGAGAAGGCCATGGCCTGAAATAGGCACACCTTAGTCATCAAACTGATATCATTGCTCTTCAGCATTTTGGAGAGGTCCCTGATGACAGACTTACCCAGTGCGCTATATCTTCTTTTTTTTCTGACTTCTAGTGCCAAGGGTGTTGATTATTGACCCAATCAAGATTAAATCATTGGTGGGTTTCTTTCTTTTTTCTGCTGAATACTTACTCTCAGCAAGATAGTCTCCTAGAAATATTTGTCTTCCACTTTTTATCAAACCTGACAGCCAAAAAAAGGTCTTACAAACCTGCTCCTTCCACAAGAGAACTAGCTGATCAATTTAGTATTAATGTAGAAATAAGTTCTTTACACCACTCTCTTAAAGACATTTATTAATGTTTTCATTTTACACATGAGGCAGTTGAACCCTGACAATTTAAATACAGGCTTAAGTAGTGACAGAGCTGGGTTTCACTCTCAAGACTGTCTAGCCCTAAACTTGTATTCCATTATAGCCCAGTACATATCAACTTGTTATGTTCTCACTCACCAGAGATGGAGACCTCTATTAACATCTATTATGCAATGAATTGTGGTGTTGGTGAAGAGTATTGAATATACCATAGACTGCCAAAAGAACAAACAAATCTGTTTTGGAGAAAGTGCAATCAGGGTACTCCTTAAAGACAAGTATAATGAAACTTTATCTCATAGACTTTGGGTATTTTGTCAGGAGGGCCAGTCCTTGGAAAAACCAAAGGAAACAAAACAAACAATCCTACTGGGAAAGGTGGAGAGTCAGTGAAAAATGAGGAAGACCTCCAACAAGATAGATTGACACAGTGACTGTAACAGAGGCGTTCAGTCAGCACGGTGGAGATAATGAGAAGGTGCCGGATAGACATGGTTCCGATCTTTTGTTCATAAAGTCAGTATGAGTCCTACTCTATCTGGAACCATCTGACAATAGGGCACTCTATTGGCTTAGTGGTAAGGAATTGTACTGTCAGTCCAAAAGTACACTGTTCTACTCCACCAGATGCTCCATGACGAAAAGACTGACAATCTCCGCTCGTGTGATTTACGCCCCTGAAAACCTGCTGGAGGGTCAGTGAGGAGTCACTTCTAACTCTAGAGTCCTCAGCAACAACAGTTGTAATTGTTGTTGTTGTTAAGTGCCCTCGATTCCTTAGGCCACTCATAGCAACCCTATGAACGAAAGTCCTCAACCCTTGCTTGACTTTCATCCTCTCTCCAGGTTCATAAGGTTTCCAGAGGCAAGCTGTTTACAGAAGTGGATACCACTCCTGCTTCTAAGCTTGTTTTAATCGGGGAGCTCCACCAAACACTGTCCACCATTGGTAACCATTATTGCATTTGACACATCAGTGTCACAGTGTTCAGCTTTACCATTCCGGCACGCCCAAATGCTGGCAAACTCTGGGCCAGAGACCCCCTAACTCATCTAGCAAGTCCACTCTGCGGCCACACACTTGGGGCAAACAGAAAACTGCAAACGGCCCAGCCTTCTCGACTTGCCTCTCTCTCTCTTCCAGGCTCCAGAGGCCGTGTGCATTCATCCAGCTCAAAAACCGTAGTAGCATGCAATATTAGTAGGGAGTTGCAGGACCCAAAAGTGGTCCCTCTCTGGTAGTTTTAATCAGCAGCAACACAGAGAGAGAAAGATGGCTTTTCCCTCCAGAGCAGCCTCAGTCTCTGAAAACCTGCTAGAGGGTAGAGCTGAGTCAGTTCCAATTTAAAGGCTATGAGTTCGAGTTTCTGCTTTGAATATGCAATGTTCATAGTGCTGCCTCCAGTCATTGTATACATAGTGGTGGGGTGCATAGGGTGGGGATTTGGGGGGGCATGGTAGTCAGTAGAATAACTTTGAATATTGATGCTAGAAGAACAATTCTTTCCTGATGGTTAGAAAAGTTAAGGACGTCAAGGTTGACACTTGGAAAGAAAATCTCTTTTCCTTTTTCTTTTTTTTTTAATTCACACATTCATATGTTGACTCAATAACTTACTGATTTGCTCAGAATTTGCATATTAAGCCTGTGTGCTATTTAGGGTGTCAATGAGGTGACATGGTCTTGACTTTCATGGCAGGGTCAACACAGAGTAGATTTAGGCAAAAACTCAGGCAGGCCTGCAGAAAGACCAAGAGAAGAGAGAAATTGCTTTCCATGGAAGACAATGAAAGATGCAAAACGAAATCTGAAGAATTCTTCAGGGGAAAAGAAAGAAGAAAGGCACCCATTAGTCATATTGATTTGCCTAGGGGTGATATCGTTAATGTCTGCAAGAGCTGAATTATTACTACCAGGGTAACCTTCACATTTTCATGACCCTGTCAATAGTTACAAGGATGTCAATAAGCTGAGTTGTGAAAATCTCCAAGGATTCTGATGTAACAAGTCCTTGTGATGTCAAAAGAAAAATAAGAACTAGAACAAGATTCAATTAGCAACACCAGTTAAAGTTAATTGGCCCTCATTTGACATTACTGGTTTCAGTACTGAGGCCAATTCATGCACCTTCACGGACAAATCCAAGCTCAACATTTCTCCTTTTAATTATAATCATTAGAAACTTAGATTAGCACTACTTTTAATCTGGAGATACTATTTTAAGAACTCTGAGGCCAAGTGGTAAGAGTTTATAACACAATATAAAACAAATAGTCACTGATTATTTTGATGCGTTATTAAAAGAAGCTGCAAAGTAAAGCATATATGAGGGACTTTTATTGTAATTGTTTATAAAATGTGTGTACATGGCTAACACATAATTTCCCCTCTTAATTTCCTTAATAACTTTTTTAGTCTATAAGCACTGTAATGTCAAATTATAATGATTCTGTGGGTTACCATGGGCTGGGAATTGAGAACAAATTAAATGTAAGCAGAAATTCTATTTATTATCTCTACAACAGTGGAGATAAACACCAAACTACCAGTGAGCTATTACGGAGTAATGAGGAGTTCACAATGTTTTGGAATTTAAAAGGGTTACTGCACTCATGAGTATAATTTTATGACTATTAATCATGGCATGTCTGTTTATAGATATATGATATTGTAGTGATATCCCTGAGTCATAGGTAGTTTTCATGGGAACATGCTGTATCTTATGAACCTTTTTCCCAGTTTCTGCTACAACTGGAAGCTAGAACTATTATCAGCAATGATAATTAGAGCTAAGCCTCCTATATTATAGGACCTGAAATTTCAAGTGTTGTTGGGACATCTTTGAATCTCGCAGAGGCCTACCTAATGGCTTCACCATGAGTTTGGCTCTCATTAGATACACTCATCACTGAAGGTCAAGTTGTAGAAAAGAAGACTCTTCACAGCCATCAAACTAGTTTCTTTTTTAACTAAATCATCTTAACTTCACTTTGTCTTCAGACTAATGGCTTTAATGTGGGAGTCAAGATCACCTACGCTCTTATTAATACAAAATCTGCCTCCTACAATTTCTGCCCGTCTCCTCTGTTCCTACCTCTATGTGGTGTCAGTGTTCTCTTCCCTGTAGGCTATAAATACATATTACTAATAAATTGTTATCAGTTTCATTTGCTTAGTCTTTAACATCCTCGGATTGTCAAAAGACCAAACAAGTCTATCTTGGAGAAAGTGCCGTTATTAGAGGCAAGAATACTGAAGCTTTATCTCACATACATTGGATATGTTGTTAGCAGGGGCCAGTCATTGGACAAAAGTATCATGCAGGGAAAGGTGGAAGGTCAGAGAAAGAGACTGAGATCCTCAACAAGATGAATGGGCACAATGACTCCAACAATGGCCTTAAGCACATCAGAGATTGTGTGGACGGTACAGGGTAGGGCAAGGCTCAGAGCTATTGGTCATAGGGCCACTGTGAATTCTAGTTGGCTTGGCAGCACCCTGACAACAACAACAAGCTCAAGTGTCATCTCATACAATCTAGGGAGAGAGAACTCTCTCTCACCAATGGAGTAGGAGGGGATCAGAACACCCTCTTCCCTTCTCCTCCACAAATACATGTAACTGTCTCCAGTTGCTGTAGATAAATAAAGAAGACCAAAGAAGAAAGAGGAAAAATAGAATACACACACACACACACACACACACACACACACACACACACACACACCCCCTGGAGGAAGTAAGGTGAGTGAAACACAGTCTAGATCTAAAGAGAGAAAGCTTAGCAATGAGGTCAAAACTCAAGGGATCCCAGTGTTCATAAAGTACAGCGGGATGTGGAGACAAGTGACTTAAGAGAAGAAATCCCTACAATTAGGGTGGTTGATGGAGTGATAGATTTCTCACTTAATGATAAACAACTTTCTCCCTTCTACTTAAGTGTGGCCCGGTCCCGATGGGCCAGTGCAGTCCTGGAAAACCTCATCTAGTTACCTGATGAGCACACTGCGTTTCCCCCACCCCGCACTCCTGGTCACTAGAGACGCTAGTTCTCCTTTTGGCTGAAGCCTAGAATGTGAGCCTCTCCATCGCTCCCATCTGCCAGCCCACGTTTCCCACTCCCTGAGCAATAGTGATCCCAGGGCTTTGCTTGCCTGACCCCAACTCCCAGCTGGTAACCTCTCCCCCAGGTGGAACGAGACTGTTTCACTGAACTTAGCTACTGAAACGTTCTCTAATCTGGTGTCCTACGTGTCCAAGTGTCATGAGACTGGTGACACTGCCTTCCTAACCCTGTTCTCCAGCCCAGTGACCCGCTCTTTTGGGCAGTGTGAGAACTCTCTAGAGGTCTCATCCCTCAACCTCATGATCTGCCTCTCGAAGCAGCAGGCGGTTACCCCATGATTCTGCCTCCTGATCTCACTCACTGAACTACTCCTCTCTAGCACCATGGAGTTCTCTAGGCCTTGTGCTGCCTGCTGCCCCCTTCACTCAGTAAGTGCAGAGAGTAGAGCTCGAATATGAGCTCTCCCGGCTCAGCAGGTGTAACACACCCACCACTCATCCGTTCATTCAGAACACTGCCTGCTCAGATTCCATCAGACTGATGACAGATGGTGCCAGTACTCTCCTAGGCTCCCAACAGCTGCCCCACATGACCAGTGTACAGATACTGACATTTTCACTATCAGCCACTGCCCCAGGCTCTGGAAAACAAGCAATGGGAGCTTCTATATTGTTAAACTAGCAATGCATCCATCTGCTCATATTGTTGTTGTTATGTGCCGTCCAGTTGCCTTTGATCCATGGTGACCCTATGTAGAGCAGCTTTCCTGCTCTGTTCTGAGCCAGTCTCAGGAATTCTGACTCTCCAACCCCCGTTACCCCATTTACTCTATCACCCATCTCATCCAGGGTCTTCCTCTCCTGTGCTGTCCCTCCATCCTTCCGAGAATGATGTCCTTCTCCATTAGCCGGTCCCTTCTGGCCATGTGCCCAATGTATATGAGAACTCATCAGTGGTTGTTGTTTTGTTTGTTATGTCCCATCGAGTCACTTGCAACTCATAGCGACCCTATGTACAAGAGCCCTAAACGCCATTCTATCCTGTGCCAACCTCACCATCTCAAACACATTCATTTCCACCACTCCATTCACAGAGTCGATCCATCTCATCGAGGGTCTTCCTCTCCTGCACTGTCCCTCCACTCTCCCTAATATTGATGTCCTTCTCCAAGGACCAAGTCCCTCCTTGCAACATGCCCAAAGTACGTCAGACTAAGCTTCACAGTCCTTGCCTCCAAGGAGCATTCTGGCTTCACCCTCTCTAGGATTAACCTGTTTGTTCTTGCAGTCCATGGAGGAACAAATAAACAAAGTGTCATAATACATACAATGTGATGCGATGGAATGATAAAGAATAACAAGTCCATGAAACATAACATTATGGTGAAATAAATAAGTCACTCTCAAAAGGAAACTATTGTAAAAGATCGTTATTTTTTTAAAACTAAGAAAATATTTACACACAGATGATTCTAAATAAAAATATTATTTGACGATTACCAGGGATGGTTGATGAGGGGAGAGGTAGGAAAAATCATTAACTAAATGCATACTAACTTTGGAGACGGGGAAGTTAAAACATGTTAACTTTGGACTAAGACACTGGACTTAGGACAAGAGGCCACAGTTCAGGAGGCAAAGAAGTCAATTAACATATACCACACAGCCATATCTTGTATCCTGCTTTGTTAAGCAATGATTGGGGTCTTAACAGCTGAGAGTAGTTATCTCAGTCACAACTATTGAGTCTTTCCGTGTAGAGCAAAGAAGGATGAAGAAAACCAAAGATTCAAGGAAGCAATTCGTTAAAAAGGTTCAATTGACCACATGGACTACAGATATCACTAGCTAGATAGAGATCTGGAGAAATAGATGGTGACATCACTACCAGCTACTCTGATTAGGATCACAATAGAAGGCACCTATGGGGCAAAAAGAAAGAACAAATAGAAATTCATAAAAAAAGACTAGGCTGCTGGTCTGACACAGTTGGGGAACCCTTGAGACACTGACCATTACAAAACTCTTCTAACTTGGAACTGAAGCTTCTCCACGAGATCATCTTTCAGACGCCTAAAAAATGGATCTACAAAGCTAACAATAACATCTTGGAGGCATATTCTTTCACAATAATCAAGTATAAAATATCCAAAGGACAACATTTCTTCAAAAGCAAAGTAAAGAAGGTAGAAAGGAACAAGGAAACAGGCTGAATAAACGTGGAAAGTGAATGGAGTTCCCGAGGTGGAAATGGGGAGAGTGTTGGCCTGGGTGCCCATATTCCGTGGTGTAGACTGTGGGAAGCAGTGCTGCCAACATGAGGGCCACGCATCTCCCACAATGTGAACCTCCCAGTGTCTCCGCAGGAGAAAGGTGGGTCACTTCCTCTCAAATTGACAGCTCTGGAAGCTGGGTGGAGGGCCAGCTATGAGTAGATTCTTTTTTATTATTATTATTGATTGACTTTAATGAATGTTGACAGAGACTTCGGATTTCATTGATTCATTGTTGCATTTTTCTCCCTGCCCACTCCCCCACCCCCAAGTTCGCTTTTTGAAAAGTAAAATTCCTTCATTGGTATACAATCCCGCCCCCACTGAGTGGCTTCTGACTCAACGACAATATGCTTCAGTTGTTGTGTGCTGGGTATCAAAGGAGGAAGTATTAAATAGAAATCACGTACCGTATTTCCTAATAGTACTCCCTATTTTTCTATTTTTCAGTATATGTTTTAAGGCCCTTTCCCTTAACATAAGTTATACACTATCTACCACTTTTAATACAGCATGAGATTAAGAATTATCTCTGTGCCAAGGACAAACTTAGAGTTTGCCATTTTATTTTACTTAAGATAGATCTCCAAATTGATGTTTTTAAGCTTTAAAATTCCTCACAAATGAGGTCCCTAATATAATCATACTTCTTTGCTTCCCTGTTGCAATGCAATGCTTTGATTCCTATCTATGATTTATTTATTTAGTCTTTGCTAATTAAAATTCCAGTGCAAAACTTTAACTTTTCCTCGTACAGAATGTCAAATTGGCCTCATTTTCTGGTAATTTTGCTTTAACCAGCAGGTCTTATGAAAGACAACCCATTTTAAGTCTCAGAATGTCAAGGGAAGATGAATAGCCTTTAATATTTTGAACAATGCAAATGGAACAGAATGTGGATATTTGACATTTGAAACTAACCTCAATTTTTGTTCTGGAGAAAAATATGGCTAATGAGTTGCAAAGTGCAAATCAGGCTTGATTCTTTAAAAATCACAAAAATGATCATATGTGCTGACAAGAACAAGTTATTTGCTTTTATAATAACAGTCTTGTTTCCAGAATAGTGGTCAAACTGAGCTTCTTACTGACGTTAATCTTGATGTAAAATGAGATCATTTTCGTTGATGTATCAGTTGAAAGACTGACATTAGAAGATACTGTTCTGTGATTTAACCAACTGTAAATGCAAAGTCTAGTTTCTAGGTTGTGTTATTTCACCCACTAAAATCCTTTTGGACCAAGGTCCTTCCTGTTGATCTTTGAGTTCACAAGAATCTGGGGCTCATGGTTTCCTTAACCCACTGCTTGCAGAAATCTCTGTTTGCTTTCCTTTTCTCTGTAGCTGTTTTATCCCCACCACCTTGTGCAGGGAAGGCAAGAGCGACTTCTATTGTGTGCTTTTGTTGCCATGGTGAAGAAAATAGTACAATTCTACAGTTAATAAAGAATATAAGGGTGAGGAATATATTTCTTCCAAAGCTCACATGATTTTCATTTCATGACAGTGGAACTAAGGAGAATTGGCAGGCTTGTTGAAGCAAATCTTATGTTAGATATAGTTCATAATGTCATGCTATTCACTAAGAATATAGTACTTTCCTTTAAGAAATTATCTGAAATGCTTGCATTGGAGGAATTTTAAAAGAGGCTTCATGCAGTCATTTTTTATTTTTTTTCTACTAAAAAGGAACTGACATTCTACAGATTTCCATTTCCAAAACTGGGGAGTCACAGAGAAACATTGTTGCAAAGGGCCTTATTAATTCATGCTTTGAAAAAGTGATTTGTGGCTTTTCTAAAGGAAAATGTCTTCATTCAGTTGCTCCGGTCCAACTTGGGTGTGTAAAGCATAAAGGACCGTTCATTTCACAACCAGCACAAAAGGGTGAAGCATTTTCAGTAATTTATGTGGTTCTGATGATAAAATCTTCCCATGATCCCTTCTTTCCAAGCTCTTCCCCTTGACAGCCTGCCCCCTGCTTGTCATCCTAAACTCCACATGCACACAATTTCAGAAGATCCAAGCGTGCCTGAATTCAGGCATCTCACTGGATGATAGGGTGGAGTAGTGATGGCTCAAGGATGGAGTGGAAAATCATTTGCCTTGTGAATTTGTCGTTGTCAAAAGGCAGTAGACTTAAATAAGTGTAATTTGAAAAGATTACTGCAGAATATTCTGTGGGCATTCACACGCTTCGCACTCTTTCATCAAGAAGAAATACAAGGAGACACTTTACTACTGGCACATTTTTGTCTCCATATCCAAGTTTAATCACTAGGATGGAAAATGCTCTTGGTAAAATCTTAAGCATTTCAGTAAGTATTGGTCAGAAAAATAACTTCTTTGTTTAAAGATCTACACTGAAGAGAAGAAGGTTCAAAAATTGTAAATTTCTAACTTTTTTCTTTTAATACTAGTTTATTTGCAAAATTCAAATACATTGATTTAGAGTACAGTCTTCCATTTTTCCTCACTCCCCCATCAAATTGTACAAATCCATGAATAATCCCCCTTCCCCTTGCACATTCTCACCCCCTGCTTCCACCCTCTCCCAACCCCCTTGGATCTTTATACTCATTCTACAATAATAGTTGTATACAATATTTGTCCTTGTGGGACTGAGTTCACTCAGCATAATTCTCTCCGGTCGCTTCTAAGTTAGGTAATAATTTACTGTTGTAGATGGAGGTTGACATCAGGGTGGGGTTAAGACTGAGAAAAACTGGATAAATTATGTTTACTGTATTGAAGCCGATAAGGGGGAGAATAGTTTAAAAGTAATGTATTTTAGGGCATTATGATTATTATAAGAGTCCAGAATGAGGGTTGCGGAGTGGAGTATACTCAGGGTGGGGGTGGGGGTGTGCGGGGGGATTGTGCACCAATGAAGGAGTTTTTCTTTTGCTTTTCAAGGAGAAGAGCGAACTGGGGGTGGGAGTGGGTGGGGCGGGGAGAAAAGTGCAACAATGAATGAATGGAAAGACAAAATCTCTGTAGATGTTCATTGAAATTAATAATTTAAAAAAATCACTGCTCCTACTTGCTGCATAGTATTCCACTGTGTGAATGTACCATAAATTAATCCATTCGTTTGTAGTTAGACATTTGGGCTGTTTCCATGTTCTTGTGGTGGTGAATAATACTGCTACAAATATTGGTGTCCAAATCTCCATTTGTGCCTCAGTTATCATTTTCTCAGGGTATATTCTGAGTAGTAGAATAGCTGGGTCATAGGGAATTTAACCTCGTTGCGAAGATGTCAAATCCTTGTAAACCCAGATATTGTGAGAACTATAAATTTAAGAGAATAAAAAGTTGAAGTAATTTATGTTGAAATCTCCTGGTATAAAACACAAAAGTATGTTACATGAGAGAGTTTGTTGTTGTTGTTGCTACTGGTTGGTGGTATTTTGGCGGGTGTTTTTTTGTTGTTTTTTCTGTTTGAATGTCTAAATAGTAGAATAAGTAGAAAAATAAACTTGAAAGTGGGGTTTTGGGTTTGTTTGTTTGTTTGTTTGTTATTTAGAGAAAGGGAAATAAAAATTTTTTATTTTATTTTTTTATTTTAGTATGCTTACAAAGTTCATACACATTGTGTTTCACACTATTCTTCATTCACATTGCGCTTCATACAATCCTGTTCATGCATTACATTTTATAAAATTAATCAGCATTGGACCTTATCCAGCATTACTCTATCTTTTCAGGCCTGCTGGATCCTTCCCATTTCCTTCACCCTCTCCCTCCACTCAACAAATTATGCAACCTTTTGGTTTCACACCTACCTGTCCTCACCACTCTTCTTCCATCGCTTCCCCCTTTGGGTCCCCATAAATGTTTTACTACTTATCCTTCTATTTTTATAACAATAATCTTTCGCAGTATTTGTCCTTATTAGAGTGGGTTAGTTCACTCAACATAATGCACTCCAGTCTCTCCCAAGTTATGCAGTATTATTCTAAATCATTGCTCCTGTGCGTTGCATAGTATTCCATTGTGTGACTGTACCACAATTTCTCAATACATTCAGTTGTGGTTTTTCTGGTTCTTACAATGGTGAATAATGCTTCTGTGAACATTTGTGTACAAATTTCCATTTGTGACTCAGTTCTCATTTTCTAATGGTGGCATAGCTGGATCATACAGAGTTTCTATGTTCAACTTTTTGAGGAAATGTCAAACTGTCTTTCAGTGTGGTTGCACCATTTTATAATCCAGCCAATAGTTTATGAGAGTTCCCACCTCTCTACATCTTCTCCAGCATTTATTGCTTGTTGCTCTACTAAGCTTTGCCACTGCTACTGAGGGGTGAGATGGTATTTCATTGTGGTTTTGATTTGCATTTCACTGAATGCCAGTTATTTTGAGCATTTCTTCATGTGTCTTTCTCTGTGAGAAGTCTTTCCATGTCTTTTGCCCATTTTGTGATTGGGTTATCAGTCTATTTTCTTCTGGAGGGCTTGTGGGATTTTTTAAGCTTTTGTTATGAGACCTTTATCTGAGATGGTATTGCCAAATGTTATTTCCCAGTTGGTAGGTTTTATTTTCACCCTGTTGAAAAAGATTTTTATGAAAATTGCCATTTTAACAAATAGCATTTTGTCATTTTTTTTTCAGAACAAAAAATATTATAATAGATGTATAGGAAATGGAAAGAATTAATTCATCTAAGCACATGCATTCATAGTTTTACTTTTCTTTACATAATTTATCTCATACAATCTTAATCTATAGTAATAAAAAAACTCCAGGTAACAATGTTTACGTTTTTGGGGTTTTTTTGTTTTTTTTTTAACAAATGAAGAGAAGCAATAAGTCACTTCTCCAAGCTCCTAGAATAAAAAGCATGAAGTCATATCCCCTAAAGAATTTGACCATGCCTTATTATCTATTGGGTAGACCTGGTGGCTTGGTGGGAAGAAATAATGTTATTATCCAAAAGTACACGGTTCATATCCTTCAGCTTCTCTCTGGAAGAAAAATTAGTATTCTCCTTCTGAGCAATTTACTGCGTCTAAAAACATGCTGGAGGTTCAGCTCTGAACCAGTTTTCACCCTTCTTGTACACAACAGCATCACTTACCTCCTCTTAAGAAGAAAACACAGGTGTCTTATGTTTATGATGACAAAATCAGAGTCGATGCCTTTGAATTGTAGCCCTGGAGAAGAGTATTAAACATACTCTTGAACTGTCCTGGAGAAAGTAAAACTAAGTTGCTCCTTAGAGGCAATGATTTTGAAACTCTATCTCTTATACTTTAGGGCATGTTGTCAGGAGGGATCAGTCCTGGGAGAAAGATACTATGCATGGAAGGGTGGAGGGACAGAGCAGGAGAGAAAGTCTTCGGATGAGATGGATTTACACAGTGACAGTGGCAATAGTGGCATGTGTGTCAGAGATGGTGAGGTTGGCTCAGGATAAGGCGAGTTTCCGAACCATTATTCACAGAGTCCCTTTGAGTTGTTGATTTGATGACCCATAATGATAACAAAAGTATTTTAGAAGTTCAGGGGAACATAAATTGTAGAGTGAGAAAATGTATGATTTTACTGTGGTTGATTTAATTGAAACAATTCATTTTGACAAAACATATTTTGATAGTTCTGTAAGTAGAGAGTTATATTTTTGTTGAATCACGCAAATATGTTTCCATTACACTGAAAATTTTACATTACACTCAATTGACTCTCTCTCTCTCTCTCTCTCTCTCTATATATATATATATACACACACATACACACACACACACACACACACACACATTTTGTGGTTTATCACCTTAAAATTGACTCTCAACTCTCAAGTTAGGGCATAGACACACATGCAGCCAAGGATTTTCCTGTAATTTATAATTGACCCTTGAATCACGTAGGCTTCTACTTTGTGGACTCACTTACATGTTAGAATTTTTCCCCCCTGTTGCTCTTGCAGGGAACTCAAGTTTGGTTTTTTCCCCCCATATGATTGATTTATTATCTCTGAAAACTTCCTGGACGGTAAGCTATGGGTCAGATGTAATTCCATAGTACACAATGGCAGTGCCTTACATGTCACATATTTAACATAAAAGTTATTGGTTTGAGTCCACCAGCTGCTCCAATGGAAAAAGGTGAGCACTTTGCCCTGATAAGTTCAACAGATGGTCATCATAAGTCAGAGTTGGTTTTATGGGAATGGATTTGGTCTTTTGGTATGAAGTACTTATCATCATTGAGGAATATAATATCTGTATCTAACTTCTGCTAATCTTGAAATAATTTCATTCTATTTACAGATTAATATGCTGCTTAGGCTTTTAGAAGAGGTCGTGGTACTAGGGATATTATAGCTAATGTCAGATGGATCTTGGCAGAAAGCAAAGAATACCAGAAGAATGTCTATCTGTGCTTCATTGACTATGCAAAGGCTTTTGACTGTGTGGATCACAACAAGCTGTGGCTGACTCTAAGAAGAATGGGAATCCCAAAACATTTGATTGTGCTAATGCAAAACTTATACTTGGACCAGGAGGCAGTCGTCAGAACAGAGCAAGGAGACACAACATGGTTCAAAATCAAGAAGGGGGTTCATCAGGGATGTAGTCTGTCTCCATACCTTTTCAATCTGTATGCAGAACAGATCATCAGAGATGCTGGGCTATACGAAGAGGAATGTGGCATCAGGATTGGTGGAAGAATCATCAACAACCTGCGTTATGCAGATGACACAACCCTGCTTGCTGAAACTGAGGAAGACCTGAGGCGCTTGCTGCAGAAGATCAAGGACTATAGCCTCCTATATGGACTGAAGCTAAATGTCAAGAAAACAAAGATTCTAACCACTGGGCCAATTGGCAGCATCAGCATGGATTGTGAGGATATTGAAATAGTTAACAGTTTTAATTTACTTGGCTCCACAGTCAACGCTCTTGGTAACAGCAGCCAGGAAATAGGAGACGAATTGCATTGGAAAAGTCGGCTGTGAGGGACCTCTCAAGAGTACTGAAGAGCAACGATGTCAGGCTGGAGACTAAGGTGCGCCTCATCCGGGCTATAGTCTTTGCAATTATGTGCTATGCATCAGAGAGTTGGACAGTGAATAGGGCTGATAGAGGATTGATGCCTTTGAGCTGTGGTGCTGGAGAAGAGTGTTGAATATACCATGGACTGCTAGGAGAACAAACAGGTTTGTCGTGGAGAGGGTGAAGCCAGAGTGTTCCCTGAAGTCAAGAATTCTGAAGTTTCGTCTGACATATTTTGGGCATGTTGCAAGGAGGGACTGGTCCTTGGAGAGGGACATCATGTTTGGCAGAGTAGAGGGGAAGTGAAGGAGAGGAAGACCTTTGGTGAGATGGTTCGATTCTGTGACTGGAGCGGTGGGAATAAGTGCGTTTGAGATGGCTAGGTTGGCACAGGATAGAACAGCATTTAGAGCTCTTGTACATAGGGTCGCTATGAGACACAAGCGACTCGATGGCACATAAAAACAACAACAAATTTTTGTTTACATTAAAAAAAGTTAGAATATAAATGGAACTCAAGTTTTGAATCACTCAAAATGATAGATGACATTAATCATCTCTGGTTATAATTTCCTGGAAAAATGAGTTGCTCATGAGGAGATGTTTAGCTTCCCATGACATTTTAAGCAGATATTCACAATACTTGAGTTCACAGCTCAGGCAACATAGGGGAGGGAATGAAGAGATGAGGAAGAATGTATTTGTCAATGTATTTGTAGGCTCACAGAGTTTAGATAGTTATTATCCAAGGATCGATTGTATTTGCTTGTATCTCTTAAAGAATACAAAATGGAGCAATTTTAAAGATCATATCAAACTTGATCCAAGAAACACCGCATTAAAACAGAGGAGGATTGTTTATGAACACTGTCTCATTACAACATAAATTTTAAATCTTTAGCCAGGTTAAACTCTTGAGCATAAAGGCACTTGAGATTCACACAATGAAAATATTAGACAAATGTAAATCAATATCAATTCCTTTTATTATAAGGGACAAAGATCTAGGCTGATAATAAGTCGAAAGGCTATAGAAGACAATAGTCTCCGGATTCAGCATCTGGAGATTGCATACAGAGTGAAAGATTTTTTTCCCCCTAACTTTGTAAGACTCAGCTTTTTAAAAATTTTATGTCTTTTATTTCTTTTTGAGCTTTCATTCTAGATCTTGATTCAGTTGTATGCATATAGATGCCAAGCGTAGGCTTTTGATTAATTTTACCATTCAAACAACATGGCATTCAATTAACAATTATTGTTGTGTGTGATTGAGTCAATTTAAAGTCAGGTTAATATTATGTGACACCATAGAAGTGCACAAAGGGTTTCTGAAGCTATACCCTTTATTGTTGTTGTTGTGTGTCATTGTCATTGTGTGCTATAGCTGACTCTCCAGCAGGTAGGTTTTCAAAGGGAGTAATTGCAGGGAAGTCGATTGCCTGTCCTTCTCCTGCAGGGCAGCTGGTGGATTCCAACTGCTTGCCTTTGGGATTGCAGCACAGATTCTTACCAGTAGGCCACCAGAGCTCCCTCTAATACTCTTTATGGGAGGTCTTTATTCAGAGGTGCTGTTGGGTGGGATCGAAGCACCAATTGTTTGTTTCAAAACCAAACATTTAATTGTGGCCACCAAATGTTGTCTTTGTGTTTGAGGTGATAAAAGAAGAGCAGAGAGAAGAAATGCAAATCCCCAGAGGGCTAAGAGCTTTCTCAGGCTAATGACACTGAGGGATTGTAAAGCCTCTGCTTTTAATAGCAGAAAATCAGAGCTTACAGTAGCACAAGAGACCTGGAAATCCCTGCCCACACAGGAATCACATGATCTCACAGGGTAGGTAAATGTTTAAATATATGCAACAAAGCATTACGTAGGTATGAACAGTTTTCAAGAAAGCATCTTTGTACTCATGAACAAGGTCTTACTGCACTCTTAACAACCTTACGATGAACATCAGAAAATAGTCTTTGTTTGACAGAGACTTTCCAAATCCCGTTCATGGTGGGACATGCTCCAGGAAGTCTGAGACTGCTTTCAGTGCCATCCGTTCTTGGCATTCTTTGCCCACGTTCAGGCATTGGAGCCAAGTCCTTTCACACTTACTTCATGATCACTAGTAACCCTAGTGAACTAGAATGACTCCAACCAAACCAAGCCCAACTCACTGCCACTGAGTCAATTCCAACTCATGGCCAATCGCCGTCGATTCCCAAGGCTATATAATCTTTATAGGAAGAGAATGCCTAGTTTCTACAGAGTATAGAATGAATTCAGAGTAGTAACCATTCAATTAGAAGCCCTACACATTGCACACAATGCTTTCACAGTTCTTTCAATCATAATAAGTTAACCCAATTACAAAATGGGTAAAAGTTATGGAAAGATTTTTCACAGAGAAAGACATTCTGATGGCCAACAGATATATAAAGAAATGTTCAAAACCATTGCTATTAAGAGAAAAGTAAATCAAAACCACAATGAGATACTATCTCACACCAGCCTCAGTGGCAATGTTTAACAGGACAGCAAGTAATAAATCCTGGAGAGGATGTGGAGAGACTGGAACTCCCAAACACTGTTTGTGGGATTGTAAAATGGAATAACCATTTGGAAGACAGTTTGGTGTGTCCTCAAAAAGTTGACCATAGAGATTCCATTCGACCCAGTGATATCACTACTAAGAATATACAGTAAGGAAAACAGAACCGAGATACAAATAGAGATTCATACACCAATATTCACAGCAGCACTATTCACAATAAAAATAGCATGGAATCAGGTGAAATGTCTATCAATAAATGACTGGATTAACAAACTAGCACATTCACATTGTGGAATACTACACAGCCCTCAGGGACAGCGATTTTGAAAAATATAACATAGAAGAGGATAAAAAGCATTATGCTGTGAACTAACTCACCTGCATAAGAATAAGTACCAGAAATGATAAGATAACGTGAAAATAGAAGTATAACCAATGAGATGTGTATAAATAAACAGAGAAAGGGAAAGGGGCTGTGGGTGAGAAAGAGGGAAATATCAGGGCTAAAGAGTCAGTGACTGGGGCAATCGGGATGAGTGTGTCAGAGACAATGAGATTGGCACAGGACAGAGCAGAGTTTAGGACTGTTGTACATAGGGCCACTATGAGTAGCAAGCGACTCGATGGCACATAACAACAACAACAAAGAGTTTGGTGGGAGGAGGAAGGAAGTAAAACCAAAACAAAACAAAGCACCAATATACATGAATGAAACACAATTAAGTTGTACATTTTAAAAAAAGAAGTAGGCTAGTATTTTTATTTTCTTTTAAAATTGGCAGTGTATCAATGAAATCACATTCCAGAGCAAACAGAACAATGGCTTTCCCACAGATTTCTGTGAAAGTTCTGGAATATGTTTGCAGTGATGCACTCGCTAATTCATCTATTCTTTTTAAAATACTTATGTATGGACAGTGTTTACCAGGCATTGGGTAGAGAATGGGGAGGATGTGGCATCTATGTTTTGAGGTTGAATATAAGAGATCACACAATCAAAGACAAGGCAAAAATAAATAAGTCGTTCCAGAGCCAAGCTTTCCAAATTGATTTCACAGGGTATTAATACTGTCAGGATGCCAGTGCAGACCAGTCACTCTGCAGGAGTGTGAATTCATCAGGCCGAAGATGTGAGAAGAGTAGACAAGTAGACTCTAGAATAACTAGCAGGAAGGACAGAAAAATATTTTAAGCATGATAATTCTGTGCGGCTGGGAGACCGACCAAGCAATAGTTATTTGGAATAAAATCTGCCGTGCTGAAGGACTTGCTACTTGAGCTCTGAAGCAACCGAATCTTACTTATTCATCTAATTATGTCTCTAGAGAAAGGATTCAAGGCAAAGGGTGAGTACTGTCCTAGGGGGCAGAATACAATGAGATACATGTAAGAGCAATTAGATAGTTGCTGATAAGCTATTCTTTTTTCCTAGGTCTGAGAACAGTAAAAAAAAAAAAAAAAAAAAAGATCGTTTTTCATGTCTGAAAGTATCTTTTCACAACTGAGGATTGATAAAATGATTGCAACAATGGGCTTAAACACAGTAGAAAATGTGAAGATGGCACAGGATTAAGCAGAATTTAGATCTAATTTAGATATATAGGATTAATATGAGTCAAAGGAGATGTGATAGCATCTAACACCACCACCACAAGTTCTAGATGCAAAATACCCACTTCTATCATGTCTATTCCAATCATGGTGACCTTCAGCATATAATATTTGCCAAGAGATATTCCTGTTGTGTTTGAATTCATTCTGAGTTAATTAAACATTAAAGGAGACGTAGAATTGCCCCATGACATTTCCAAGGATGTTATCTTTATGGAAATAAACCATCACATTATTCTTCCTTCACACATTTCAGAAGCTAGAAGGTTTGCACTGCTGACTTTCCGGTTAACCTTGGCAGTGTCAGGGCCCTTTAAAAAGATATATGAACAATAGCAACTTATAGAAAAAGAAAATATAAATAAAGTTTTAAAACATTCTGAATACTATTCATTTTATAGGCAATCACAGATACACAAGTAAATATGTTTGCTAACTGTATATGACAAAAGTCCTTTATAAAGAAAACTACACCCATTTCCTAAATAATATGGCTACGGAAACTATGAATTTTGAGAAATGATGATGGTTATAGTAAGGCTTCAGGTCTTTTGTTCATAGGGTTGTTATGACAACAGCAGACACAAAAGACCTCTATAAAGACAACTACAAAACACTTTTAAGAGATCTAGTTAAATGGATAATTATTTCTTGTTCATACATAGGAAAACAAAATACTAAATGTGCTAATCCTGTGAATAGAAATCTACACATTCAATTCAGTCCCAACTCAGATACCAAATTCATTCTTCAAAAGCGTGGAAAAGGCAATCTCCAGTTTAGTTTGAAAAGGAAAAAGAAAGACCTAGAATAAGCAAAGCTCTTCTAAAAATACCCCCCCAAAAAACCCAACAACAAAAAAGAAGCATATAACTTCCTTATCTCAAAACATACTACATAGCGTTAGTAAACAAAATACCATGATTTTGGTACTACAGACATATAGATTAATGGAATAGAATCAACCTATGATCAACTGATATTTGGAAAGTTAATGAAACCTATTATATGGGGAAATGACAGTCTTTAGCAAACATTGCTGGCAAACTGAACATCTGCCTGCCTAAACAAAATCCATATCTCATACCGTGCACAAAAACCAACTCAAAATAGACATAGGGGTAAAGCACCAAACCATAAAGATCATAAGAAACAAAATGGGAACAAAATTAAAACCCTAGCCTATGGCATAAATGTTGTTGTTATTAATGCTGTCAAGTCATAGAGAACTCATAGCAACTCTATGAATAAAAGACCGGAACAATTGTATAACTTTCATCATTTCTTTATGTTCATAGAGTTTCTGGAGGAAAGCTATTTTGGAAGTGGATGCAACTCCTGCCTCCAAATCCTTGGAGTCAAGGATGCTGAAGCTTCGTCTGACATCATTTGGGCATGTTGCAAGGAGGGACTGAGCCTTGGAGAGTGACATCATGTTTGGGAGAGTGGAGGGACAGCACAGGAGAGGAAGACCTTGGATGAGATGGATCGATTCTGTGAGTGGAGCGGTGGGAATGAGTGCATTTGAGATGGCTAGGTTGGCACAGGATAGACCAGCGTTTAGAACTCACAGGGTCTACATAGGGTCATTATGAGTCGCAAACGACTCGATGGCACATAACAACAACAAATTTGTTTTAATCTGGGAGCTCCACCAAACACTGATACTATGGGTAACCATTATTGCATTTGACACATCAGTGTTACAGTGTTTTAGCATCACAGCAACCATGAGTTACCTCTGTACAGCAAATTGACAGACCACTTAGAAGAATGTTTGACCAAAAACAATTAAAACCAGGCCTGAGGGCCACGGATTAAAATTACCCACCTTTGACATAAATAGGCTTATTGAATATAGTAAAAAATGCACAAACCAGAGAGGATTAAATCAATGAATGAGATCTTCAGCATATTCCTGTGTGAAAAGAAAGCTTACAGATCTGGAAAAAACATTTGGCAACATTTCAGAAAATGGTCTCCTGACCAAGGTTTAGAGACTAGTACATAAAGGGTCTGCATAAGAAAATGACTCATAATCCAGTCACAAAATGGGCCAAGACATGAAGACTTTTCACAAAGGAGAACATTCAATGGCCAAGAAACACAGGAGGACATCACTAGTAATAAGAAAGATTGATTCAAATAAAAACAATGAGGTAAAAACCTCATTCCAACAGCAATAGTAAAGAATAACAAAGCAAAAATAAATGTTACAAAGGATGCAAAAAGTTTGGAATTCTTACATACTTATTCTGTTAGTGTAATCATGAAATGGTACAACTACCATGAAAGGCACTTCGGTATTTCCTCAAAAAGCTGAACATAGACATTCTATATGACCCCCCTATTCCACACAGTGGAATATTATGGGGCACTAAGCTTATATAAAATTTATATATAAAAAAGCTATATAAATTGGGAGAGAATAGAAAGCATTTTTCTGAGTGAAATATCTCAGTCACATAAGGACAAACATTTCATAAGACCATAAATAGGAAAATAGGAAGATAACAAAGTAAGATGTGTATAAATGTTCAAAGAGAAAGGAAAGAATAAGGGCAGCAAAACGGTAAGGAAGGAGAAAAATTATTGGAAAAGCAGAGGTTAGTGAGTGGAGAGGGAATGAAGTAATGGGAAAGGCTTAATGAGGATTTGACAAGATTAGGTAATAATAGACATATTGTTGTTGTTAAGTGCTGTCAAGTCGTAGGCGACTCATAGTAACCCTATGAACGAAAGTCCTCAGCACTTGAGTGATTTTCATCCTTTCTCCAGGTTCATAGAGTTTCTGAAGGCACTTGAGGCTTTCTTTTTGCCACAAGTGGGTGTCAGCATAGCAGACTTGTCAGATGAACTGGGGGTCTCTAGCCTAGAGGTCACCAATAATAGAAATATTATAATAATGAA
>NW_006400118.1:593471-639747 GCF_000299155.1 Elephantulus edwardii
AAAGAAAGAAAAAAAAAATAAAATAAAATGAGGAGGACCTGAAGCCCTTGCTGCAGAGGGTCAAGGACTGCAGCCTTCAATATGGATTGAGGCTCAATATCAAGATAAAAAGATTCTCAGCACTGAGCCAATTGGCAGTATTATGATAGGTGGTAAAGAGACTGAGATAGTTAACAGCTTTAGTTTGCTTGGATTCACACTCAATGCTCTTCATACCAGTAGTCAGGAAATGAAAAGATGTATTGCATTGGCAAAGTCTGCTGTCAGAGACCTCTCCAAAGTACTGAAGAGCAATGATGTCATTCTGGAGACTATGGTGCACCGGATACACGGCGTGGTCTTTGAAATTACTTGCTATGCATTAGAGAGCTGGACGATGACTAGGGATGATAGAGAGAAAATTGATGCCTTTGAGCTGTGGTGTTGGAGAAGAGTATTGAAAATATTCTTCTAAGATAATATTCTCTTCTAAGAGACTGCTAAGAGAATAAACAGGTTCATCCTGGAGAGGTGTTAAACCAGGCTGCTTCTTGGAGGCCAGGATTCTGAAGTTTCATCTAGTATACTTTGGAACATGTTGCAAGGAATTGCCCCTCCTAACAATATGTCCAAAATATGTGAGATAAAGTTAAGCCATTATTGCTTCCAAGGAGCAATCTGATTGCACTTTGTCCAAAACATGCCTGCCTGTTCTTTTGGCAGTGCGTTCATCATTCTTCTCCAACACCACAACTCAAAGGCACAAATAATTTTTCTGTCATCCTTGTTTATTGTCCAGATTTTAAATAAATACCAAATTATTAAGAATACTTTGCTTTGAATCAAGTGCACCTTCATTTCTAAATTGACATCATTGCTATCTAAGACTTTGAGAGGTCCCTGAGAGTACAGTTTCCCAATTCTGTTCATCTCCTGATCTCCTGACTGCTAGTATGCAGGGTGTTGGTTGTGCATACGAGGAATATAAAATCATTGACAATTGTAATCTTTTCTCAATTTATCATTATTTTGCCTGTTGGCCCAGTCGTGAGAATTGCTGTCTTTTGCGTGAAGATGTAATCCATATCGAAGCTGCAGTCCTTGATCCTCTGAAACAAGTGCTTCAAGTTCTCCTCATTTTCAGCAAACAAGCTGTGTCATCTGCATAATACAGATTTCTGGTGAGTTTTCTTTTACCTGGTGTCACACTCTTCTTCTGAAATGATCTGTTCAGCATACAGACTGAGTAAGTACAAAGACAGAATACATCCTTGACATATATCTGTATTGATTTTAAATCATGCAGTATTTCTTTGCTCTGTTCAGACAACAGCTTCATGGTCTAGGTATAGTTTTTGCATAAGCATAATTAAATGTACCAGAATTACCATTCTTCTCAGTGTAAGCCACAGTTTGTTATGATCCATGCAGTAAACTACATTTGCATAGTCAAAGAAACACAAATACACATTCTTCTGGTATTCCCTGCTTTACGTCAAGATCCATATGACATCAGCAGTGATATCTCTTGTGTCACAGTCTCTTCTAAACCCAACCTGAAATCTGGCAACTCTTGGTCAATGTACTGTTGTAGCTATTTTTGGATAATCTTTGACAATATTTGGATTGCATGTGATATTGTTCGATAATGTTGCATATGATACTGTTTTATATTGTTGATAATGATATTGTTAGATTATTTCGAGATTCTGTTGGATCACCTTTCTTGGGAATGGAAGAAAATATGCCTCTCTTCCAGCTGCTTGGCCAGGGCACTGCCTTTCCTGGCACAGACTCGTGAGCCCACCCAGAGCTGCATCTGGTAGCTGAAACAATATCAAATAACTTTGATATCAACAGATAATTTAAAACTGCATTGGGAGAAATGTGATCTTGTTAGTGCAGGAAAAAAATAAAAGTAATAGCTATAGAATCCATGTTGTTGTTGTTGTTGTTATGTGCCATTGAGTCACTTGCGACTCATAGCAACCCTATGTACAAGAGCCCTAAACTCTGCTCTGTCTTGTGCCAATCACACTGTCTCTGACACTCCCATCCTGATTATCCCAGTCACTGAATCAATCCACCTCATAGAGGGTCTTCCCCTTCTGTGCCGTCCCTCCATCCTCCCAAGCATGATGTCCCTCTCCAAGGACCAGTCTCTCCTTACAACATGTCCAAAGTATGTCAGACGGAGCCTCAGAATGCTTGCCTCCAAGAAGCAGCCTTAAGACACTAAATAATGGAACTAAAGAGTGGAAAAATCTGCTTCAGTGTAATTTAAAAGTTTTAATTAGTGAGATAAAAGATACAAGGAAAAGATAACATTTATACTATGTTCCTAACTAAGGAATCCTAACGTAATGGTTCTCTCCAAATTAATCTCTGTAGTACAGAGCTTCAAACCAGTTCACTTCAGTTCAACTTCTTTCTACGAATTTGCATTTCTGCCAAAGTTTTCCACAGAAGTTTGATCCAGAATGGATCAGATGGGAGCCCAGTTTGTAAAACACCCAGGACAGTGCCTAGTTCTTAGTAAAAGACAGATTGAGATAAAACGTTTACAACACATTGAGCATTCATAGGATTAAAATTCAGAATTAGAACTCTGAAAAGACTATAAGAAAAATATGTAAATAATGATGTATGTAAAGAATACAAATCTGCTTAGAGAAGATGGTATATGGATATGCACGCTTTGTTTAGAAAACAGAAAAATGCAGTTTAAAAATTTACAACATGCAATAAAAAAGATGAATATGATCAAATGTAATAAAAAGTATAGAAAATGCCATTAGGGCTATAAGTGACAAAATATTTAAAATAAAACTTAGTATTATCTATAAAAATTAATTTTCCACTATTAACAAATTTCTTTAAAGGGATATATTTTAGAGAAATATGCCTATAATAAAATGTACACAAAAGGGTCTTTTCTGCATAATTTACTTATCAGAGAGAAAATGTATAAACATTTATGCCCATGGAGGTTAATTAATTATCTTTCATCTTATTCTATGGAAACCAAGCAGCTCTTAGAAAAGAATAAGGTAGTCCTTTGCATCTTTAAGTCCACAGAGGTGTCTTGAAAAAAAAAACACCTTGCGATCTAGATTTTCTTTTCATAAAATTAATCATTGAAAGATCTAGGTTGCTGTTTTCAGATGCCATGGAGTTGTGCATCATCATAGTGACTCTTTAAACAGATCTGAGCCCTGTTCTAACTTGCACCATCTTTATCATCTCTGACACACATGAGTCCATTGCTGCAGTCACTGTATCAATCCGTGGCACTGAGGGGCTTCCTCTCCTTCAATGGCCCTCCACATTTCCAAGCATGCTGTCTCTTTCCATGAACAGCCTCTCCTAACACCACCATGCCCAAAGTATGTAAGACCAACTTTCACCATCCCTGCCTGCAAGAAACACTATGGTCATTTTCTGTAAGACGTATCTGGTTGTTCTTTCGGCAGTTCATGAACTATTCAGTACTCTTCTCCATGCCACAACCCAAAGGGTTGGTTGTTCTGTCATCCTTATTCATTGACAATTCTTCCAAGCAAAGGATGTTATTAGTAAAATCATGGCTTGAATCAGGTGCATGTTAGTCTTCAAACTGATGTTACAGCTCTTTAGGAATTTGGAGAGGTCCTTGACAGTAAACTAGTTCAATGCTATATATCTCCTAATCTTTTGATTGTTGGTACCAAGTGTACTGATTGTGAATTCAAGATGATATAAAACAGTTTCAGGTTTGTTTGTTTTTTTTAAAATCCATCTATCATGATGCTGCCTCTTGGTACAGCAGTGAGGATTATTTTTCTTGATGTTGAGGTGTGATCCATGTTGAAAGATATAGTTCTCAATCTTCTAAAGCCTCATGTCCTCATTTTTTATCAAGCAATGCTGTGTCATCTGCAAAATGCAAATTGTTGATGTGTCTTCTGATCCTGATAGCACATTTCTCTTCAAAACTCTAGCTTCTTGAATCATCTGTTCAATATACAGATTGAACAGATATGGAGAAAGGATGCATCCATGATGGACACTTCTCTTGATTTTAAACCATGCTGTGTTCCCTTTCTCTGTTCAGACAATAGCTTCTTGGTGTAGGTATAGGTTTTGCAAGAACACAGTTAAGTGTTCTGGGTTTCCCATTCCCTTCAATGTTAGCCATAATTTGTTGTGATCCACACACGTCAATGCCTTTGCAGAGTAAATAAAATATTGATCAATGTCCTTCTGCTCTGCTTTCTACCAAGAACCATCTGACACCAGCAATGATATCCTTGGGGCCATGGCCTCTTCTGAATTTGACTTGAATTTCTGGCAGTTTTTTCCCCTTACCTACTGTATGCATGAACTTTTTGCATGCAATACTAATGATATTTCTAATAATTTCCACATTTTTATATCACCTTTTTTGAGGGAGTTGGGAGTAAATATCAATCTCTTTCCTCAGCACAACCTGGTGAGTATGTCCAGAGTTGCATCTGTTTGTAGGATTATGTCAGTTAGTATTTTATCAATTGCTGGGCCTTATTTTTTTGCCAATGACATCACTGCAGCTTGAACTTCTTCCTTTATTACCATATGCTGCTTCCTGAAATGATTCCATGTCTGCCAATTCTTTTTGGTACAGTCACTGTGCATTCTTTCCATATTTTATTAATGTGACCTAACTCATTTGAGATTTTGTGTTCATAACATCTTTCAGTATTGCAATTCAATCCTTGGAGTTCTTCATCAGTTCTCTCAGCTTGAGAAATGCCAACTGAATTCTTCCCTCTTGACTCCAATTCTATCCACTTCATTATAATTTGTTTTGTTTCCTAGAGCTTCCCTTTGAAATCTTCTGTATGTAGAGTGGCAAAAAATTTGTCTACAAAAAGCTGTATGAGATGCCCTAGGCTCACCTTCATCGTGATGGAGATCTTGTGTCAATATTTTTCCATTTAAAAAAAATATTAAATACTGGCCTTAAGATTGATGGGTTAACCTTAATTTTAATAGCCATTTGGGCTGCAACAAAGGAAACCCTAACTTTGAATAATTCTGTATGGTGGTGATTGTTGTTTTTATGTGCTATTGAGCGTCTTTTGACTTATAACGACCATACACACAATAGCTCTAAATCCTGTACTATTCTGAGCCAATCATACTGTCTCTGACATACATGTCCCCATTACTCTAGTCACGGTGTCAATCCGTCTCATCCATGGTCTTCCTCTCCTGCACACTTCCTCCATCTTTACAAGCATTCTCCAAGGACTGGCTTCTCCTGGCAACATGCCCAAAATAGGTGAGACAGAGTTTCAAAATCTTTGCCTCCAAGCAGCAACTTTGTTTTGCTCTCTTCAGGACAGACCTTTACTTCCTCTTGGCTGTCCAACACTCTTTCCAGCACTACAACTCAAAGGAATTGATAATCTGTATGTTAGAACATGCCAGACTGACTTTTCACTTCTTTTTTTTTATTCTGACTTGTGTTGCCCTAGTGAGCCACGATTTGAACCTCAAGGAGGCCTTCAGAGATGATAACGGAAGGAGAGGATCCTTTTGCAACGAGAACATTTTCCCCAGTTTGCGAAATGTGGTGGGTGAGAGCAGCAAAGTTAGGTGATGTGCCTGAGGGAACAGTGTTTTAATGGTAAATCTTTGCAAATGGAGACTGCTTTGTGACTGTGTACAGAGACTAACTTTGTAATGTTGAATAATAGCATTTTGTGAGGCACACAAACTCACATAATCAATGAGGGTATTTCTCAGAAGTGAGTTATTTAGTACAACATTACACTTGTATTAAATTTTAAACATTGAACAATAACTTATGTTTTTATGATGCTTGATTGTTTAGTTTCTCTTATTTAATATTTAGCCCTGAACACAGTACTGTAATCTTTAGTTTACTGAGATGGGTGATCTGGGACCCATGTTTCAAGTACTTTTGACATTTAATTCTATGCGGTAAACGATGTTGCACCTGTTTGTAATAATATTTAGTTAGTTTTCAGTTAAAATTAGTTGTTTAGTATTAGAAGTAGGCACTTTTAAACCATTAATGTGGAGCAACTTTACTTCTGAAAATAAGCATGCATACCCACCACATACAAATAGCATATTCTTTCTTAACAGATAACTCTTTTATTTTGGTTTGTTTTATTTTTTTTGTCTCTTCATCTGCTTGACGGTGTTATGTGTAGAGAAATGTCCATAGGAAGCTGGAGTTAAGGTACTGGCCCAGAACAACCATTTTTCTCTATTTATGAAAGCATTTATACCAGCTCCACTTCCAGAGAGTAGTTACATAGGGACCCCACAGAGTGCTGTTATCCAGAGCTGTTGTCTGCTTCCAAAGCAAGTTAGCCTTTATTTATTTATTTTTTTACTTACTTATTCCCATACTGCAAATTTACACAATATCAGCAATAGGACTATTAGCAAATGTTTATTGCAGGAGAGGAACTTAACAGTTGAGTATTCCCAAGTGAGAAAGCTGAGACCAGAAAGGGTTGTTATTTGCCAAAGCTATCACTTGCTGTGCATCAGAGAGCTGGACGATGACTAAGGAGGCTAGAAGGAGAATTGATGCCTTTGAGCTGTGGTGCTGGAGAAGAGTATTGAGAATACCATGGACTGCTAAGAAAACAAACAGGTTCAGCATGGTGAGGGTTAAACCAGGCTCCTCCTTGGAGGCAAGGGTTCTTAGGCTTTGTCTGACATACTTTGGACATGTTGTAAGGAGGGATCAGTCCTTGGAGAGGTACGTCATGCTTGGGAGGGTGGTGGGACAGTGCAGGAGAGGAAGACGCTCAATGAGGTAGATTGATTCAGTGACTGGCATAATGGGGGTAGGTATGTCAGAGACAGTGTATTGGCACAGGACAGAGCAGGGTTTAGAGCTGTTGTACATAGGGTCACTATGAGTCACAGGCAACTCGACGGCACATAAAAACAACATACAAGTAGGAGGTTAGGCATGGGAATGAGTGGTGTAACAGCCCAATCACCGCTGGGTGCTTTAACCACATTATTTCATCTCAAATTGTAAGGTTATTATTGTTAATAGGTACCATAGAATTGAGTATAACTCATAGTAACAAAAAACAAACACGTCTTTGAAAAAGATCAACCAGTGTGCTTCTTAGAGGCAAGAATGGTGGAACTTTATCTAGTGTAGTTTGGTTGTTGGGAAAGGCTGTTTTTTGGAAAGAGACATCATGTTTGGAAAGGTGGAGGGTCAGCACAAGAGGGAGACCTTCAATGAGATGGAGTGATACAGTGACTGTGGTGATGGGCTCAGGTGAGTTGGTGATGGAATAGGATAGGACGGCGTTCAGATCTGGGCCTTTAAGATTAGGAGGCTGGTTGTTTATTCATCATTCACACCATGTCTTTCTACCTCTTAGCAGATTCTAGATTTTGAAAGCATTCTTCCCCGAGCAAGCTCCTCCATTCAACGTTTGTCAAATTGTCAAAAGTCATTTGATGCTAGACAGTAAAACCTGGTTCCAGTCAAGCAATACACAACCTTTTGACTTTAATGACTGTTCCTGTTGTTCTCTTCTGTGTCAACTTCAGGGATTTTATCAAGTGATGGAAAGTAATTCTTTCTTTTTCTCTTCCTTGACTCTGCACTCATTCTGTTGCCTGACCTACAAATCCTTAAATGGAAGCATGCAAAATTCGGTAGCCTATCACCCATCTGACAGGTTTTGAGTTTAGCAGCTTCCACCATTAACTGTATTAGCCAGTCCCTTAAAATCTCTTTCTTCTCTCTCTCTCTCTCGCACACACACACACACACACACACACACACACACACAAACCCATGTGCACACACACTCTCAACTTATTTCTGTCAAGTCAGAATTGACTCATATCTGACCTTCATTATGTTTCTGAAGCTTTAAATTTAAAAAAAGGCTAAAGTTTTCCTTCTTTCTCCTTTTGTTCACGAAGCTGCTGGTGAATTTGAGCCTGAAGAAGACATAACTTTGGGATAGTAGCACAATTTCCTCCTTGCTATGTCACCACAGTCTTCTGAAATCAACACCATCTATTTAACAGCTTCCTAGACCTCATCTCTCTATGCCTTTTCAATCGTTAGATCTTTGATTCCATATAGACTATACCACTAGAGCCATGAAGCAGGAGGGGCATCCACTTTCTAAACAAAACGCATCCAGACATTCTGTGAACTTAGATAAATGTTAATAGTTGTAGAGGGGCTTCAGGCCTTTTGTTCATAGGGTCACTATGAGTCGTGATCAACTTGAAAGCCATCAACAATAAATATGTATCTATACATCTGTATATCTGTGTATCTGTATATCTATCTATCTATCTATCTATCTATCTATCTATCTATCTATCTATCTATCTCCCCTGTTATCAGTTGATTATGATTCATGGTAAACCTTCAAAGAGTTTCCAAAGCTGCTTATCTTTATGGGACAAGGATGCACATCTGACTTGAACTTGGGTTTAGTCACCCAATACACACTGCACTGTACCACCAGGGCTCCTTTTTCATTTTCTGGATAAAGGAGCTCTGGTGACTTAAGGGTAAAGAGCTGCACTTCCAACTCACAGTTACACAGTGCCTCAAGCCACCAGTTTCTCCGTGAGAGAAAGATGGGTCATCTCTCACACATGATTTACAGCCTTGGTAAAGCTGCTGGAGGATCATCTATGAGTAGGTTCCAACTCAAGGGTGCATAGCAATGACAACAACAGAAACAGAAGAGGATAAGTACTGTTATAGTAGTTAGGTTCTATATGAACAAGTATTATTAACAATATATATTATGAGTCAGTACTAAGCCACTCAGATTTTTTTGCTTTCTATTTTTCTAAACTTTAACACAAACGAAGGGTTCATTAGACAAAAGTATTGGATTTGATTCATTCATTCTATGTAAATTCTCGTCTATGTTCTTTGAGATTCAAATAGTGTTTTCACTCGTACTTTTTCTACCCATTTTTTGCTTTTTCCTCAAACTAAAATCAGTAGTTAGGCCTTGTCCTAATACTTTCATTGATGCTGCTCAAATTTCTCCTCCAGATTCTTCAGAGGTTTCCTTTCCCCTGTGCATCCAGTAAGTGCCTGTCTTTGTCTTCCTATTTTGAAATACTTGAACATCAGGAAGCTCTCCCTAAGGTATCTCACTTCTCCTCTTGACAGAAACTTTGACATGAAGAGAAAAAGTATACCGGCTCTTCCATGCATGTCTGAAAATGAATTGACAAAGTCAATTAATAACAATAGCCTTTTGTTCATTTTACAATTCAAGAATTCTTGTCATCAGAAGCAAAGCTTATTTCTTCTTGATGTGCTCTATAATAAATAATCTATCAGATACTTGAAGAGCTTTCTGTTTATCAAGTTTAGAACTAATTACATTGCCTTTCTCTAGGCGGACTAATAAAGCCACCTATTTTAGCAGAAACCTACATTTTGTTTTACTATTAGAATTAATTCTGAATGTAAATTATTTCAGGATTCAGTTTCAAGCATGACTAAGCTCAGAGTTATATTGACTAACGGATAACTTGAGATTTTAATCTTTAAAAGAACTACATGGTTTAAAAAAATCTTCATATTATATTATAACCAGTATATTCTGATTGATTTTTAATATGTGTAGAAGATGCAGACAGTACTGAGTAAAAAATGCACTTTCTGTGTCATTTTGTTATGAAATATTAGTACCTGCTCTGTTAAATATTACTCTTTGTCATTTTTAAGCATTGAGAGGAGACAGAAGGCTTTTGTATACAGCAAATTGCATTAGACATTGGTATTCAAGTAAGGAACTAAAGTTAATCCTGGATTTTGCCATGCTATTATTTTGGTATCATTTCTAAGTGGCTTCATTGGAAATGGTACTTCTGTAACAGAGAACTCAATTAAGGTTAATTAGCAGAAAGGACTTGACATCCATGATTAATAGCCTAACTGCTATGCTAATATGAGGTTCCTGAACCATACATCTAGCACCAGGTGTGATCTTACTGGAGTAATTGAAGTAATAAAGTGCCTTTCTATATGCTTATTCAGCAGAAATAATCCCTACGTGAGTCTTAGTTATATTTAGGATGATTTTGTCATTTATTTTTGAATAATAATGTTTACCACCCCCTGTTATCACAGTGAAGTAATCACAAGGACTTAGCAAGTGTCATTATTTTGAAAGGTAATTTGTATATGGGTTTATTTTCTTCATTTAAATGATGTTTAATTCACAATTCCCTTTCTGATTGCAGTATTTCTTTCTGTAATGTTATTATATACTGTCAACTCAGAACAAACTCACAGCCGACCTTACGGTGGCTTTTCTGAGAAAATCTAGCATGCTGAGGAGAATGGCCGACTTCCTCCTGTGGAGCAGCTGGTGGATTCAAAATGTGCCTTTGAACTGAGTTCAGACCAGAGCTTCCTCTTTACCACAAGCGCTCCCAAATTAACAAGACGTATTGCTTAATAGCAGTCCAAAGTAGGGCAAGTCTAAAGAACCTTTGTTCACCCTCTCCAAGACAGAGCTATTTGTTTTCTTGGTGGTCCATGGTATGTTCATGACTCTTCTCCAGCACCACAACTCAAGGACACCAATTCTTGTCATCCATAGTGATTGTCCAGCTCTTTGATACACAGCAAGTAATTGCAAAGATAATGGCACACTTTAGTCTCAAGACTGACATCGTATATTTTATTATTATTGTTGTTATTATTATTATTATTATTATTATTGCTGTTATTATTGTTATTATTATTCTTTTACTTATCTCCATTATAGAGGCTGGGGGACTGTGGCTGAACTCTTAAATTGGGAGCTCTTGTTTTGGTTGAGGGGTATGTGGAATTTTTTAAATTTTTTTTTTATTTAAGCCTCTTGTTTAGAGTCAAGAAGACCTGTATTTAAAGCCTGGCCCTTGTCTCCATTATGTAAACTAAGTGACTGTGGATGAACTCTGTAGGTAGGGCACTCTTGTTTTGGTTGAGGATGGTGTGGAATGTTTGTTTTGGGTTTTGGGGGGGTTTTTTTACTTCTTTTTTTGAGTCAAGAAGACCTTATTGAGGAACTTTGCATTTAAAAGAGACCTGGAGAAGTGAAAGAATATCCCTTGCTCATGGATAGGAAGACTCAATGTTGTGAAAATGGCAATACTACCAAAGGCAATTTACATGTTTAATACAATCCCAATACAAATACCAATCCCATTCTTCACCGAGATGGAAAAGGCAATCTCCAGTTTCGTTTGGAGTGGAAAGAAGCCCCGAATAAGGAAAGCAATCCTTAAAAATAGAAGAAAGGTAGGAGGTATCTCACTCCCTGATTTCAAATCCTACTGCACTGCTGTGGTGGTTAAGACAGCATGGTACTGGTACAATGACAGACACATAGATCAATGGGATAGAATTGAGAATCCGGAGATCAGCCCATCTATCTATGGTCAAATGATTTTTGACAAGGAGATGAAATCAGTTAAGTGGGGAAATGACAGCCTTTTTAACAAGTGGTGCTGGCAAAATTGGAAAGCTATCTGCAGAAGACTCAAACAAGATCCACACCTCACTCCATATACAAAAACCAATTCAAGGAGGATCATGGACCTAGGACTAAACCCAAGAACTATAAACTTCATTAAAGAAAAGCCTGTAAGAACTTTAGTAGTCCCAATCCACATCATAAGTCTTCCAAGTATCCTGAAAAATCTACAACCAGGAGAAGATAAAATAGATGAATGGGACCTTCTAAGAATCAAATCCCTATACACATCCAAAAACTTCTCCAATAGGGTAAAAAGGTACTTGAGCACCACAATAAGATAAATAATCCAATTGAAAAAATGGGCACAGGATATGAACAGACACTTCACCAAAGAAGACATTCAGATGGCCAACAAGCATATGAAGAAATGTTCAAAATCCCTAGCTCTAAGAGAGATGCAAATCAAAACAACCACAAGATATTATCTCACCCCAATCAGAATTGCAAAATTTAACAGAACAGCAATCAACAAATACTGGCAAAGATGTGGAGAAACTGGAACCCTTATTCACTGTTGGTGGGAGTGTAAAATGGTGCAACCACTGTGGAAAGCGGTGTGGTGCTTTCTCAAAGAGTTGCAAATAGAGATAGCATTTGACTCAGAAATCTCATTACTGGGAATATACTCAAGAGAGACCATAACTGACATCCAAGCAGATATATGCACACCCATGTTTATCGTAGCTTTGTTTACAATAGCAAAGAGATGGAAGCAACCTAAGTGCCCATCAACAAACGAATGGATAAAGAAGTTGTAGTACATTCACACAATGGAACACTACAGTGCATTGAAAAACAAGGAATTAATGCAATATTATTCAAAATGGGTGACCCTGGAGGACATTATGCTGAGTGAAATATCTCAGTCACAAAGGGACAAATACTGCATGGTGCCACTGTTGTAGAATGGGACTGACATCAAGGTTGGGGTAAGACTGAGAAAAACCGGATAAATTATGTATACTGTATTGAAACAGATGAGGGAAAGAATAGATTAGAGGCGATATATGATTGAACATTACAGTTAGCACAGGAGTCCAGAATTAAGGTTGCACAGAGAAGAATACTTGGTGTGGGGGGATGGGGGAACTGTATACCAATGAAGGAATTTTTTTTCTTTTTCTTTTCAAAGAGAGGAACGAACTGGTGGGGAGGGGTGTGGACAGGGGGAAAAGTGCAGCAATGAATGAATGGAAATCCAAAATCTCTGTAAATGTTTATTAAAATTTAAAAAAGGGGAAAAAAAGTCAGTTGGGTCCGAGGGCCACAGGTCTGAGGGCCTCTTGTTATTATATTTTGGGAGAATATTCTCTAACTTGTGCAGCATTACTCTTCTGTCAATTTGTTGTACTGACGTGATCTGGGTTTGCTGTGAGGCTGAACCTTGAGCCATTGGGGCTCAAGTGTCACAATGGCTGCTGATGGTGTACAGTGTTTGGTGGAGTGCCCAGTTTAAGACAGGTTTGGAAGCAGGAGTGCCATCCACTTCCTAAATCACATGCTTCTGGAATCTCTATGAACCTGGAGAAATGACAACAATTATAGAAAGACTTCAGGCCTTTTGTTCATAGGGTCATTATATGAGTCATTCTCAACTTGATGGCAATCAACAACAACAATAATACACATTTTGTTGTTGTTGGTGGTGTGTGTCATTGAGTCACTTGTGACTCATAGTGACTCTGTCTACAATAGCTCTGAACACCTGCTCTATCTTGAGTCAACCTTACTGTCTGACACCTACCTCTGTTATTCCAGTCACTGATTCAACCTCTCTCATCCAGGGTCTTCCACTCCTGCGCTGACCCTCTACTTGCCCAAGCATGAAGTCTCTCTCCAAAGACTGGTCCTTGCTTACAACATACCCAAAGTATGTCATTAAAAGCTTCAGAATCCTTGCTTCCAAGGAGTAGCCTGATTTCACCCTCTTCAGGATGAACCTGTTTGTTCTCTTAGCAGTCCATGGTATATTCAACACTCTTCTCCAATGCCATAGCTCAAAGGCATCAATTCTCCTTCTATCATATCTAATTATTGTCCAGCTTTCTGATGCATATACGTTATTGCAAAGACCGTTGCCAGAATCAGGCACACCTTAGTCTTCAGACTGACATCGCTGCTCTTCAGTACTGTTGAGAGAACGCTGACAAGAGGTTTTCCCAATAAAACTCATCTTTTTGTTTCCTGACTGCTGGTCCCAAGAGTGTTGATTGTGGAGCCAAGCAAGCTAAAGCTGTTAACAATCTCAGTTTCTACTATCTATCATAATGCTGTCAATCAGCCTCTTGGTGAGAATCTTTGTTTTCTTAATGTTGAGCTTCCATTCGTATTGAAGGCTGTAGTCCTTGACCCTCTGAAGCTAGTGCTTCTGGTCCTCCTCAGTTTCAGTTAGCTAGGTTGTAGATGAGTCTTACTCTGATCCTGATTCCTCCCCATAGAACCCAGCCTCCTAGATGATCTCTTCCACAATGAAAACATATGAAGATAGAACACATCTCTGGGGAACACCCTTCCCGATTTTAAACCATGCAGTGTTTCCTTACTCTGTTCTGACAGCTGCCTCTTGGCTCACATATAGATTTCTTATAGACACAATCCTTTGTTCTGGGATTCCCATTATTCTCAGAATTAGCCATAATTTAATGTGTTCCACACAGTTAAATGCCTTTGCATAGTCAATGAAACACAGATAGACATTCCTCTGGTACTCTTTGTTTTCAGCCAAGATCCATCTAACAGCAGCTATAATATCCCTCGTACCATGACTTCTAAATCCAGCCTGGATCTCTGGCAGTTCTGTGTTGATGTATTGTTCCAGTTGTTTTTGGATAATTTTCAGTCTTGCTTGTATGTGATACTGATATTGTTCAATAATTTCTGCACTCATTCATTGGGTCACCTTTCTTTGGAATGAGAACAAATATAGATTTCTTCCAGTCAGTTGGCCAGGTTGTTGTTCTCCAGATTTCTTGGCACAACATGATGAAAGCACCCAGGGCAGCATCTATTTGTTGAAATGTGTCAATTGGTATGGCATCAATTCTTGGGGCCTTATTGTCTTTGGTTTTGGGTGGGTTTTTCTTGTTTGTCAATTTGTTTTTTGTTTTTGTCTTTATCAGTTGCTTCAGAGCAGCTTGAACTTGTTCCTTCATTACTAAAGGCTCTTGCTCATACATTGTTTCATGAAATTCTTCTTGTCAGACAATTCCTTCTAGTACAATGACTCTGTAATGCTTCCTGGATCCTAAAATAGTCTACCCATAGCATCTTTAAGCATTGTAACTCAAGGCTTGAATTTGTTCTTCATTTCATTCAGCTTAAGAAATGCTTAGTGAGTTCTGCCCTTTTGATTTTCTGACCTTAGCTATTTGCACATTTCATTATAAAACTTTGATTTGTCTTCTTTCATTGCCCTTTGAAATTTATTTTATATTATCATTGATTTTATAATATTTTATGTTATTTAATAATATTGTTTTATATATATAGTTATTTAAATTTATTATCTATTTCATATATGTATTTAAACATGTAGATATATAAACTATAGAGAACCCATATTTGTAATATATAAAAAGAAACTTGTCTGGTGACATACTGTGTTACATGTTAGGTTTCTATCCAGAAGGTCCATGCTTTACATCCAATAACCACTTCACTGGAGAAAGATGAGTAGTTTCTTCCTGTCAAGATTTACAACCTGAGACACTTAAAAGGATTGTTGTTGTTGTTGTTAAGTGCCGTCGAGTCGCAGGCCACTTGTAGCGACCCTATGAAGGAGAGCCCTTGACGCTTGGGTGCCTTTCATCCTCTCTCCAGGTTCATAGGGTTTCTGGAGGCAAGCTATTATGGAAGTGAATGCCACTCTTCCTTCCACCTTATAAGGATTAGCTCAATGAAAAAAGGGTTGGTGTTTTTTTTTAGTTTTAGGTCTTAACTATCACTGTGTGTTTGTGATTAATAAGAGTATGGGGTATATTGCAAGTGTTCAATCAAGTTGAAGAATTACATGAGAGATTTGGGCTACACTATCTTTCAGTTCTAACGGCAGTGGTTCCTGCCATCATTCTGTTGTCTGCCATGGCTATGTTATTCATACTTAATGGACATTCTACCCTTTCTGAATCTTGTTTTCTTTGTTATCAAATAAAGATAATAAACTCTATACCATAAACCATAATTCCTCAATCCATTCAATTGTGGTTGGACATATGGGCTGTTTCCATGGAACAATGATTACTACCTGAGTTGGGAGGATCTGGAAAGCATTATGCTAAGAGAACTAATTCAGTCCCATAAGGACAAATACTGTATAAGACCATTACTAAGTACTAAAACGTGTATAAGGATAAAAGGGGGGAAGATACAAGAGAAAAGGGTTGACGATGGTAGGGTAGTCACAGGATCACACAATTTGATGGGTCGAGGGGGGGTGGTTAAAGGATATGGGAAAGATTCGTTAGAAAAAAATAGAACTTTGTAAGTAAATCAATTATTGCTGTTAAGTCCTGTCAACTCACGTACAACTCATAGGGACCCTTGAAAAAAAAGATCTGAACCCTGTCTATAACTACCATCATTTCTCTAATGCTCATAAAGCTTCCAAAGGTCTGTTGTTTAAGAAAGGGATGCTAATCCTGCTTCCAAGCCTGTCTTTATCTGGGTGCTCTACCAAACCCTGCCCACTGTGGGTAACCTTATGGTTACCAGCAGTACAAGGTTCAGTGTCTCAACAACTTCAAGTATTCTCAGTAGAGCAAACTCACAGACCATTGCTGTACACTTAGATCAATGTTCTTCACAAACACAATTAACACGAGCAAGGGCCACACGCCCAAGGGCCCACGTATACATAAAGTTTAAGATAAGAATTCCCAGCCAAAGATCCTATATCCAACAAAGCTCTCCATCAAATATGAAGGGGAAATTAGATTCTTTGCAGAAAAGAAGATATTTAAGGAATTTGTGAAAACAAGACCAAAAATATGAGAATTTTTGAATGAAGTCCTTCACTCAGAGATGCAAAAATAAAGTGCATGGACCATAGTAACCAGAAACAACAGATAAAGAAACACAGCAAAATGGCAAAAATAAAACCTGGCCTGAAAATAATCACACTTAATGTAAATGGATTAAATGTACCAATTGAGAGAAAAAGAGTAGAAGAATGGATTAAAAAAAAAAAACAAAACAACCCAAATCCATCATTATGTTACCTACAAGAGATGCAGCTACAAAAAGAAGAGAAAGATAGACTCAAAATTAAAGCCTGGAAAAAATATACCAAGTAAATGTCAACCTCAGTGAAGCAGGAGCAGCAATACTAATCTCTGATAAAATAGATTTCAGAATGAAGAGCACCATCAAAGATAAGGAAGGGCATTACATACTGACTAAAGGCACAACAGACCAAGAAGGCATAACTTTGGTCAATATTTATGCATCAAATGATAGACCTGCAAAATACATAAAACAATGGTTAACAAAATTTAAGAAACAGACAGCACCACAAGAGTGGTAAAAGATTCCACCACACTACTATCACCAAAGGATAGGTCAACTCAAAAGAAACTCAACAAAGATGCAGAAGATCTAAATTATACAATCAGCCAACTTGACCTTGTGTATGTATTCTGGGTACTGCCACCAAGCAAAACTCAATTTACTTTCTCAAGTGCACATGGTACATCTTCCAAAATTAATCATATATTAGGACACAAAGCCAGTCTCAACAAATTAAAAATCATTGAAATAATATGAAGTATCTTCTTGACCACAATGCCATAGAATTATAAATTAACCACAGGAAAGCTTACAAAACCAGCTAGGTGGAAACGGAATAAGTCTCTGCTAGAATATGATTAGGTTAAAAAGAAATAAAGAATGAAATAAAAAATTCCTTGAAACAAATGATAATGAAAATACAACTTACCAAAACCTCTGGGACACAGCTAAGGCAATCTTCAGGAGGGAGTTCATAGCGATAGGCACACACATGAAAAAGGAAGTAAGAAGAAGAATCAATGATCTAACACAATACGTTCAGAAAATAGAAAAAGATTAACAATCTAATCCTACAACATCTAGAAGGAAAAAAAAATATATTATGGGCAAGAGCTGAATTCAATTAGATAGAAAACAGAAAAACAATTGAAACCATCAATAAGACCAAGAGCTGGTTTTTCAAAAGCGTCAATAAAATTGACAAACCACTGGCAAACCTAATAAAAGAGAAAACACAGATAACTTGATTAAGAAATGATAGAAGTGACATCACAACAGAACCAGAGGAAATTAAACTGATGATATCAGAATACTATGAAAAGCTATACTCTGGTAAATTAAAAAACTTACAGGAAATGGGCAAATTCCTTGAAATGCATCTCCTACCAAGATTGATAATGACAGATATAGAACACTTGAACAGACCCATCACAAAAGAAGAAATTGAAAATGTAGTAAAAAGACTTCCCCATTGAAAAGTCCTGGGCCAGAAGGATTCACAGCTCACCTCTACCAAATATTCAGAAAGGATTTAGCACCAATTTTACTTAAATTATTTAAAAAAATTGAAAAAGAAGGAACACTTCCAACCAACTTTTAAATACAAAGACTCACACACTAGGTACTGATTGACTTAAACAAGAGGCTTCCAGAGCAAAGCTGATTGTTAATTAACTAAGTCCAGGCCACCAATCAACTTACACCAAATGTGAATGAAATAAAAAATGATCAAACAGTTTATACCTGACTTTCAACTAAATCAAGAGAACCTACCCTTCAGAATCCAACTGCTTCATACATCAGCCTCCAAACTGGTGACTTAGTTTTAGCCCAAACTACTTTTAAATACAAAGGCCTGCCCACCGAGTAAACCAGTAAAAAAATAAAAATTTTATTAAAAGAATTATACAATTGCTGAAGTTATGTTATATGCCTTATGTACAATAGCCAAGAAACCTGCTCTATCCTGTGCCAACCTTATTGTCTCTGATACACCTACCTTTATTACCCCAGTGACTGAATCAATCCACCTCATCAAAGGTCTTCCTCTCTTATGCTGTCCCTTGACCCTTCCAAGTATGACGTCCCTCTCCAAATGCTGGTCCCGTCTTACAACATGCCCAAATTATGTCAGATGCAGCCTCAGAATCCTTGCCTTCAAGGAGCAGCCTAGTTTCTTCCTCTCCAGGACAAACCTGTTTGTTCTCCTGGCAGTCCATGATATATTTAATATTCTCCTCCAGCACCACAGCTGAAAGGCATGAATTCTCCTTCTATCATCCCTAGTTATTACCCAGCTTTCTGATGCATATCAAGTAATTGCAAAGACTGTGGCATTGGTAAGGTGCACCTTAGTCTCCAGACTGATGTCATTGCTCTTCAGTTCTCTGGAGAGGCACCTGACAGCAGACTTTCCCTAAGCAATTTGTCTTTTGATTTTCTGGTACCAAGAGTGTTGATTGTGGAGCCAAGCAAGCAGAAGCTGTTAACATTCCCAATCTCATCTACGTCTATCATAATGCTGCCAGTTGGCCCAATGGTAAGAATCTTTGTTTTCTTGATGTTGAGCTTCAATCTGTATGAAGGCTGCAGTCCTTGACCTTCTGCAGAAAGGACTTCAAGTCGTCCTCAGTTTCAGCAAGCAGAGTTGTGTCACCTGCATAACTCAGGTTGTTGATGAGTCTTCCTCCAATCCTAATACCACACTCCTCTTCATACAGCCCAGCCTCCCAAATGATCTGTTCTTCATAAAGATTGAAAAGGTATGGAGACAAGGCACATTGCTAGCATATATCCTTCCCAGTTTTGAACCCTGCAGTGTTTCCTTACTCTGTTCTGACAACTGCTTCCTGGTCCAAGTATAGGTTTCACATAAGCACATTTTTTAATAAATATTTAAGAAATACATTTTTTAAATGCATGGGGAAAATGCCTGTATATTTAAAAGTATTGTACTAATATTAATATTTGACAGTCCCTTTATAGGTACTCCCTTCATCATTTCCCATATCCTAGCATTTGGGGACATTGATGAATTATGTTTTGATAAGAAAGGATTATCGTCAGAGACAGCAATGAGAAGAAAACATAAATATTCAAATACAATGGTGATAAATTTATTTTATTGTTAAATGAAGATATTTATTCACAAAGTAAATGTATGCAAAATGTTTGAGCTCCATTGTTGAAAAACATATACCACAGCCAAGTGTTAGGTTGTTATCAGAGACTATCTTGTACACCATGAAGAATCTAAATGGCAGTTTTACTGATTTCTCCAGCAAGTCCTCCACTCACAGAAAAAAAGAAAGAAAAGAAACAACAGCTCAAGAAAGCCAGCTTGCTTAAGAGACACAGTGGATTTCCCTGAAATACGTGCGGTGAACATACCACTCCATTCTGTTCCAATACAGTCTACATGCAGATCATATACTTGGACTCCTCCTTACACTAATAAAATCTCCCCTAAGCCCTTCATGATAGAAGCTCTTTTTACTCAGAAATTGACTAGTGCACTTGGTAACACAAGTTCAATGACTTCTGAGAAGAGACGATGCTTGTTTTATAAATACTGTCCTACTACCCTTTGTCTTATTGTCATGTCTCATTTTTAGCTAAACTGTACCTTTCAAAGGCAGAAGCCATTACTTTTATTTAAATGCCATGTCTCTCAAACCATGCCATGGCTTTATTTATTTTTTTTAGACATAAATATGCTTTTATTTAAGTGAAGATTTACAAATCATAATGGTTTTTCATACAATCATTCATAGATATTTTATTTTCTAAATTAGGTATTGATTCATATATTACAATGTTTAATCAATGTTTATTGTGTATTACCTTTCCCTTCACCCAATTTATCTATTTTCTGCATCATTTTTTTTCTTCCCAAACCTTGTTAACCCCCCAAAGTAACTTTCTTTTTTGTGTAAAACCCTTTTTAGTTTTTAGTAGGTCCCGAACTGTGTGCTGATTTTATTTGCAGACTCACCTCAAAACCATACTTGTTAACCCCCCAAAGTAACTTTCTTTTTTGTGTAAAACCCTTTTTAGTTTTTAGTAGGTCCCGAACTGTGTGCTGATTTTATTTGCAGACTCACCTCAAAACCATACTTGTTAACCCCCCAAAGTAACTTTCTTTTTTGTGTAAAACCCTTTTTAGTTTTTAGTAGGTCCCGAACTGTGTGCTGATTTTATTTGCAGACTCACCTCAAAACCATAGAAAAATTAAAGCCAAAAGAGAGTTTACAGTTATAACAGAGTTTAACATTTTTTAATCTAGTGCCTCTGGAATAGTGCCTCTGGGAACACCAGAGGAATGTCTGTCTGTGTTCCATTGACTATGCAAAGGCATTTGACGGTGTGGATCATAACTAACTATGGCTGACTCTGAGAAGAATGGGAATCCCAGAACACTTGATCGTTCTAATGCAAAACCTATACTTGGACCAGGAGGCAGTCGTCAGAACACAGCAAGGGAACACTGCATGGTTCAAAATTGGGAACGGCATACACCAGGGATGCATCCTATCTCCATACCTTTTCAACCTGTATGCAGAACAGATTATCTGGGAGGCTGGGCTCTATGAGGAGATATGAGGGGCCAAGATTGGTGGACGATTTATCAACAATCTGCGTTATGCAGATGATACAACCCTGCTTGCTGAAACTGAAGAGGACCTGAAGCACCTGCTGCAGAGGGTCAAGGACTGCAGCCTACAATATGGATTGAGGCTCAATGTCAAGAAGACAAAGATTCTCACCACTGGACCAATTGGCAGCATCAGGATGGATGGTGAAGGGATTGGGATTGTACACAGCTTTAGTTTGCTTGGCTCCACAGTCAACACTCTTGGCACCAGTAGCCAGGAAATTAAAAGGCTCATTGCTATGGCAAAGTCTGCTGCTAGGGACCTCTCCAAAGTACTGAAGAGCAATGGTGTCTCTCTGGAGACTAAGGTGCGTCTGATACAGGCCATGGTCTTCGCAATCACTTGTTATGCATAAGAGAGTTGAACAATGACCAAGGAGGATATAATTGATGCCTTTGAGCTGTGGTGCTGGAGAAGAGTATTGAGAACACCATGGACTGCTAGGAAAACAAACAGATTCATCCTGGAAAGGGCTAAACCAGGTGGCTCCTTGGAGGCAAGGATTCTGAGGCTTCGTCTAACATACTTTGGACATGTTGTGAGGAGAGACTGGTCTTTGGAGAAGGACATCATGCTTGGGAGGATGGAGGGACAGTGCAGGAGGAGAAGGCCCTCTATGAGGTGGATTGATTCAGTGACTGGGATAATCGGGATGGGATTGTCAGAGACAGTGCGATTGGCACAGGACAGAGCAGAGTTTATGGCTGTTGTACATAGGGTTGCTATGAGTCACAAGCGACTAGACGGGATATAACAACAAAACAACAGTGCCTCTGGGAAGGGTATATTTACTAGGATCCCACTACTTTTTTTTCCTGACCCTGGCCACTTCCATATTCATTTGGTCTCTGAGGCATGTGAAAGTTGTTTTGATGGAATGACACCCATGAGGAATGATTCTCCAGAGGTCTTCACTCACCTGCCTGAGTGACAATAAATTACCTTAGTGTCTTTCTGCTGGACCCAACTTAGGAAGTCTTCTTTATTTTATTTTTATTGTGTTTTATCTTACTTTTTTTCATAGCTTGATTTTTGCCTTCTCAGGAGACTTTTAGTCCAATGATTATTTTAAAATATCAATTCACTTACATGACAATTCATTTGTAATGAAGACCAAACGTAATTGATTCAAGCACTAGTGACATTATAGGGCTGTTTCTAAATGTACAGTGCAAATTGCAGATTGCCACATAAATATAGCTTCAACTAAATGTGTTTGATGTGTTAACTTGCAAAGACCTTCTTTATAACAATACAAAATATGAGTCTGGAATCATGGAACATTTATATACCAATTATAAGTTAACAATTTTTTACATAAAAACATGTTATAATATTTTTATAAACCATAATTTGTCAGATTTTGCTTGTGTGTCACCGATGCCTGAAGCTGTGCTCTACATATGTAAGGTCTCAAATATATAATGTGCACTGCTCCTGGATTATGTTTAAAAACACCATCAAAAGCTCGCTGGGTGTTTGAAGGCTCCCTTGTCATCACTTTATTATTTCATCTTTTCCGTATGTTTCAAATCAAACTGGCATATGCTCTCAGAGTACGGGCATTACCAAGAAAGCCTCTGGGCACACAGGGGAATGAAAGCACGTGTGCGGATGTGTGTGACGGGTGTTTCTATGAGGTGAGTATGTGGGTGTTGTGGGGGTTATGTGTGAGTGTGGTTTGTTTATGTATGTGATATGTGTGTGTGTGTGTGTGTGTGTGTGTTTGGTGTGTGTGATGTATATGTTGTGGAGTGTGTAAATACTGCATGCGTGTGTCCTCCAGGATACGGGGAGTGGTTTATATCTCTGTGTGTGTGATATATGCCATGTGTGTGTGGTGTGTGTATAGGTTGTGTATGTGAGTGTTGTGTAATATGGGGGTTATGTGGAGTGTTTCTCTGTGTGCATGGGGTGCTGTGTGTGTAATGTGTGTGTGTTTGCTTGGTGTGTGTAGTGTGATTTATGTGTAATGAGAGCATACTGTGTTTCTGTGGTTTGTGATTTGCCTGTGTGGGGTACATGGGGGGTGTGGTGTGCTGTATGTGGTTTGTGTATGTATGTGTGGTATATGGTGTGTGTATGTGTCATGTGTGGGAGGTGTATGTGTGTGTCATGTGTGGGAGGTGTATGTGTGTGTGTGTCATGTGTGGAAGGTGTATGTGTGTGTGTAGCACGTGGGAGGTATATGGGGTGTGCGTCGTGTGTGGGAGGTGTATGGTGTGTGGGAGGTGTATGGTGTGTGTGTCATGTGGAGAGGTGTATGTGTGTGTGTCGTGTGTGGGAGGTGTATGGTGTCTGTGTCACGTGGGGAGGTGTATGTGTGTGTGTCGTGTGTGGGAGATGTATGTGTGTGTGTGTCGTGTGTGGGAGGTGTATGGTGTGTGTCATGTGTGGGAGGTGTGTGGTGTGTGTGTCATGTGGGGAGGTGTATGGTGTGTGTGTCATGTGTGGGAGATGTATGGTGTGTGTGTCGTGTGTGGGAGGTGGATGGTGTGTGTATAGAGTGTGGGAGGTGTATGGGGTGTGGGAGGTGTATGGGGTGTGTGTCATGTGTGGGAGGTGTATGTGTGTGTGTCGTGTGTGGGAGGTGTATGGTGTGTGGGAGGTGTATGGTGTGTGTATAGAGTGTGGGAGGTGTATTGTGTGTGTGTGTGTCATGTGTGGGAGGTGTATGGGGTGTGGGAGGTGTATGTGTGTGTGTCGTGTGTGGGAGGTGTATGTGTGTGTGTCGTGTGTGGGAGGTGTATGTGTGTGTGTGTGTCTCACAAGGTCATGATCAGGAGCATCATACAAGGCAGATACTAATGCAAGGTCGTTTATTAAAATACTGGAAAAAGTTTAGCACTTTTGGGTATATTCCACAGATCGACACAAACTTTATAAAGAATACATTTTATACTTTAAACAGTATTATTTATACAGTTTGTTTTTATGTTAATATCTCCTAATCACCTCACACAATTTCTCACTTAATACAATCTAATGTTTGCTTAAATAAATGGAAATCCATCATGAATAAAGCACTGGTGGTTTTTTTTTTTCTTAAAAAGCAACAGCAAAATGTATACCACAAAATTGAGTTAATACATTAAAATTTCTACAAATTTGTTCTACAGCCATTTTTTTTCCTTTCTTTTTTTAAAATTGTATTATTTTTTTTTGTGTGTGTACGGTCAAATCAGATCTGCTGGTACAGGAGGAGATTTTTCCTCCTTCTCCAGCAGAGCATCTGGTGGATTCAAACCATGCATCTCTTGGACTGCAGTGCAGCTTCTTGCCACTAGGCCACTAGAGCCCGCCACTACAGCCATTTTTTAAGGGAACATATGATGTAGATCTATTATTGTTATTATGCAAAGAGGGGAAAAAGATCAATCAATCAATCATAGATCACTGGCATAGTAACTATTTCTATAAAATAAAAATACAGGAGTAAATGTTTCTAACAGAAAATATATGTCTATTTAGAAATCTATAAATTGAAAAGGGATTTGGGATAAAAAAAACCCCACCATGCTTGGGGTTAAAAAAAAATCAAGACATACTAAACTATGAAAAAAAAGAAGCAAAACCATTTTAGAACTCTTCAGATTTTTATCAAAAGATCAGTCAGTAAAGTTGTAACAAATTCCTCCAGATCTATGAACATATATGCAGGCAGCCAAGAGGAAACCTGGGGCAGCAGAAATACAGACAGAGCAAGAGAAGGGAGCAAACGTAGACAGGCAATGTATGCTCTGTAAACCCTTAGTCACAAAATGACAAGTACTGCACAGTGCCACTGCTGTAAAACGGGACTGACATCAGGGAGAGACTGAGAAAGATGGGATCAATTATGTATACTGCATTGAAACAGATGAGGGAGAGAACTGTTTAAAAAGGATTATGTGATTAGTATTATTGTCATGACAGGAGTCCAGAATGAAGGCTGCACAGTCGAGTGGACCTGGGGGGAGGGACTGTATAGCAATGAAATAATTTTTTTTTTACTTTTCAAAGAAAAGAACAAACTGGAGGGGAGGGGTAGGCAGGGAGAAAAAGTTCAACAATGAATGAATGGAAATCCAAAGTCTCTGTAAATTTTCATGAAAATTAATAATAATAATAATTAATAGTAATATTAATATTTAAAACCTGGGGGGAGAAACCTTTGAAACATCATGAGCACTGCGATTATGGGCTGCCTGTTTTTCACCCTATCACTCAGCTCTCAGTTTTCCAAACTATGGTGACTTACATGCTACTATGATGCTGGAATCTATGTTACCGGTAAATTCAAATACTAGCAAGTACTATTCAAATACTGCTGGACAGGTTTCAGCATAGGATCTAGACAGGGTAGAAAGAATGGTCTCACCATTGACATAAAATTATCCAGTGAAAATTCTATGCATCGCAACAGTGCATTAGTCAAAATAATCATAGAAGAGAACTCCCTAGATGAAAAAACTCACTGCCAGCTAGTAAATTCCGACGCACAGTGACTCAGGTTTCCAGGGCAGTAAATCTCCTGAAGGAGATCCCTCACTTTTCTCCCGAAACAGCTGGTGGATGTGAGCCTCCTGAGACTCTCAGCCTTTCCATTAGCAGTGGAACACACTATGAACTGATTGGAAAGCCTTCAAAGTACACAGTGGACTCGAACATAAATGGTTCAGGACCTGGAAACACTCCATTCTTTTGGACTTGAAGTCAGTGCAAGTCAAAGCTGACTTGATAGTAATTAACAACTTCCTCCATTTATATCCTTGTCTTGAGTGGTTGCACATAAATCTTATACATAATCTGTATGCAGAACAGATTATCTGAGACGCTGGGCTGTACGAGGAGGCATGTGGCATCAGGATTGGTGGAAGAGTCATCAACAACCTGCGTTATGCAGATGACACAACCCTGCTGCTGAAACTGAGGAGGACCTGAAGTACTTGCTGCAGAAGGTCAAGGACTGCAGTCTTCAATACAGATTGAAGCTCAACGTCAAGAAAACAAAGATTCTCACCACTGGGCCAATTGGCAGCATCAGTATGAATGGTGAAGAGACTGAGATGGTTAACAGTTTTAGTTTGCTTGGCTCCACAGTCAACACTCTTGGTACCAGCAGCCAGGAAATAAAGAGACGAATTTCATTGGGGAAGTCAGCTCTCAGGGACCTTGCCAAAGTACTGAAGAGCAACGACGTCAGGCTGGAGACTAAGGTGTGCCTGATCAGGGCTATAGTCTTCTCAACTGAACTGCATTGGAGAGTCGGACAGTGACTAGGGATGATAGAAGGAGAATTGATGCCTTTGAGCTGTGGTGCTGGAGAAGAGTGTTGAATATACCATGGACTGTTAGGAGAACAAACAGGTTTGTCCTAAAGATGTTGAAGCCAGACTACTCCTTGGAATCAAGGATTCTGAAGCTTCGTCTGACACATTTTGGGCATGTTGCAAGAAGGGACCTGTCCTTGGAGAGGGACGTCATGTTTGGGAGAGTGGAGAGAAAGACCCTCGATGAGATGGGTTGATTCTGTGATTAAGGTAGTGGGAGCGAGTGTGTCAGAGATGGTGAGGTTGGCACACGATCGAGCAGGATTTAGGGCTCTTGTACGTAGGGTCACTATGAGTCACAAGGGACTCGACAGCACATAACAACAACCACAACAACCAGTTATTTTGTGCTGTCTGGTTAACCCTAGACTCCAGGCAGTCCCATACACATACACAAAAGATTGAACTATTGTTATCTAGATGGTTTTCACTGGTTGAGTTTTCAGAAACCCATTGGCAGGTCTTTCTTCCTAATTCATCCCTATTTGCATACTCCACTAAAACCTGCTCACTATCACGCAACATGCAAGAGTCGATAGAGATACAGGTGATGGGTTCACTTGAGCATTAAATGAGAATCAAAGTCAGGTCTCCTATATGGAAGGTGAGAATTCTCCTTGTACAGTTGCCTTGGATAGTATCAGTGTCAATTGGCATAACATGGTCCACTAAACCAATATTCTGTATCTTTGATGAGTAACAACTGGACTCTAAAAATCTTATGGTCTCCCTCCATGTGAATGGAAATAAAAATTAAGGAAGTCAAAGAAAGATGCATAAAAATAGTAAATCCAAAGGATAAATGAATGGTGCACATTTCAACTTCCTTTACTCAGAGGCCAGAAGTGCTTGATGGTGCTCAGGTATGATTGCTGACTGTCCTAAAAGGAATCTCAGAAAATTCTGGAAAGAGAGGGAGACAATCTGAAACTAACTCCAAAAATATAAAATATGGCTAGGTTCATTAGAGATCTGTGGAACCCCTTAAACAAAGTGGAAATTAGTCACCCTTCAGACCTTTAACAAAACTCACTCTGTGGCTTGACTTTAGGTCAAATGGTAGACATAATTACAATGTGAACAGTGACTCCAGGGAGGTACTCACTCCTTACAATAACCAACTGTGTAAAGTTAAAAGGGCAATATTTGTTCTACATTAAAGTCAGAAGGCAGAAAGAGGTAGTACAGAAGGATTTTAATTAAATCACAGAAAGTGGAAATATACAGTTGTAATACCATTATACGTTATTAATGTTATGTAACAAAATGATCATGAATGGTTCTTTGGAAATTTGTTTCATAACTTTCACTCAAATCCCAGTAATAACAAAAGAAACAAGCTGTGCCACTATTTTCTCCTTCTGTGTCTTCTTAATCTGTCTTAATAACACTGTTACCACTTAATATTTACATTAACAGAGTACTATAAGAAATACAAACTAGATTTAGAAGAGGCCATGGCACTAAACACATGATTGCCAATGTCAGATGGATGTTGGCTGAAATCAAAGAGTACCAGAGGGATATCTATCTGTGTTTCATTGACTATGCAAAGACACTTAACTGTGTAGATCACAAGTTGTGGCTAACCTTAAGAAGAATGGAAATCCCAGAACACTTGATTGTACTCATGTGAAACTTATACTTGGACCAGGAGGCAGTCATCAAAATAGAGCAAGGAAACAATGGTTCAAAATTAGGAAAAGAGTGCGTCAGTGACAAGTTCTGTCTCCATAACTTTTCAATCTATGTGCAAAACAGATCATTCAAGAATCTAGACATTATAAGGAGGAGTGTGCCATCAGGATTGAAGGAAGATTTCTCAACAATCTGCATTATGCAGATGATACAACTTTGCTTGCTAGACCTGAAGAGTACCTGAAGTATTTGCTGCAGAAGGTTAAGGACTGTATTCTTCACCATGGATTGAAGCTTAACGTCAAGAAGACAATGATTCTCACCACTGGGCCAAGTGGCAGCACCGTGATAGATGGAGATGCAATTGAGGTTGTTAACTTCAGCTTGTTTAGCTCTGCAATCAACACTCTTGGCATCGGCAGTCAGGAAATAAAAAGATGAATTGCACTGGGGAAGTCTGCTGTCAGGGACCTCTCCAGAGTGCTGAAGAGTAATGATGTCAGTCTAGAGACTAAGGTGCACTTGATCCAGGCCATGGTCTTCACAATTACATGCTATGCACCAGAGAGCTAGATAATGACCAAGGATGACAGAAGAAGTGATGATTTTGAGTAGTGGTGCTGAAGAAGAATACTGAACATACCATGGACCCCCCCCCCAGGAAAATAAATAGGTTTGTCTTGGAGAGGGTAAAACCAAGTTTATCCTTTGTTGTTGTTGTTGTTATGTGCCGTCGAGTCGCCTGCGACTCACACTTTGGGTACATAGCTGGGAGAGACCTGTCCTTGGAGACTGACATCATGCTTAGAAGGGTGGAGGGACAGCACAGGAGAGGAAGACCCCAAATAAGATGCATTTACATGATAACTGGGGCAATGGGATTGGATTCCAAATGGTCAGGGCATGCTACCTCAAGTATATTTTTTTCTGAACATTTGAAGGAAGTGAGAAAATTACTCATATACACATCTAAAGGAGGGGAAGAGAATCACTACACTCTGAGGTGGGAGCTTGCTTGGAGGGGATGAAACTTAGCAAAGAGGCCACTCTTGGTAGAATAGACTTGGTAGGTTAGAGAAGTCAGAAGAGGTGAGAGGATAATGGAGTGGGCTGTGATGCCCATGTAAGTCACATTGAACAAGCAGGATTTTAATCAGAGCGAAACAGAAGCCATCACTCTATTTCAAACAGTGACAGACTAACCTTTTAAAGGTATGCTTTTGACTGCTATACTGAAAACAGACAGTCAGAGCAAAGGAACAAGCGGGGGGAGACCCGTTTAGTTGTCAGGTAACAGATGAAATACATGTGCAAAGCAGGTCTAGTGGCATAACACATAGGGTGTGACGTGAGGAGTTTGTAACCAAAGGACAGTTGTTCAAACCTACCAGAGTTGCTGGCAGTGGGTTTACTTATGTTTTGGAGTTAGAGAAAATGACCTTTTTTAGACTAGAACCAGCTATTTCTTACCGGGAACACACCACGGTATAAAATGTGACACAATGGAATACTCCGCAACACGCAGGAGCAATGATTTTGTAAATTTCTATCTAACATAGGAGGGACTGGAGAGCATTATGCTGAGTGAACTAGCTCGGTCCCATAAGGACAAAGACCGTATAAAATCATTATTATAGAATGAGTGTGAGGATCCAAGGTGGGGAGAGGGTGGAAGCAGAGGGGTGAGGATGGGCAAGGGACAGTGGGGGGGACTGTTAATCATAGGGTTGTACAATTTGATGGGGGCATGAAGGAAATGGGAAAGATCTGGTGCAAAAACAAAACAAAACAAAACACCAGTGTATTTGAAGTTTGTAAATAAACCAGTATAAAAGAAAATTAAACAACAACAAAAGGTTTAATGTGTTTAGCTACTCACCAGAAGGTGGGAGGTTCTAGGCCACCCAGAGGTGTCTGTGAAGAAAGGTCTGTGGGCTCTACTTCCTAAAAGTCAGCTGCTAAAAACCCACTGGAGTCCATTTCCATTCTAACACACTTGGGGTCATCGTAAGTTGGAGTTGACTTGATAGTGAAATATTTTATTACTTACCTAATATATGATCTGAGCATTTTATATGTACCTCTCATGCAATATTCACTACATCCTTAAGAGCTAGGTGCTATTATTATCTCCACTTCACTGCGGAGGGAACTCTGACACAGTTATTTACATAACTCACCCAAGGTCACACAAATAGCGGACGGCAGAGCTGAGATTAAACTCTCTGCAATTCTGCTTCAGCATCAAGGTGTCTGACTGGTACCTGCAAGACGCAGTATGCTACATTGCTTTAAAAAAGCTGTTAAAACATAATGCACTATACTAGATGGATTTTAAAAACATGAGATTTTATGCTTGACACTTGTTCATTTTCCTAACTATAGAAACAGAATAGATGAAAGTACACACAGACACTAAGATGAAATGTACTTTGTGAAATTTAATCACCCACATTAAGGAAATGTAAAAGGTGCCATAAAAAGAAGCAAACTGTTAGTGATAACAGTCAAAATTGTACCTTTTCTTTGTATTCTGTTCTAGAATATGTTGCAGTAGAAAATGTACCAGGAGCAATTTGTTGTCTGAAACATTAAGTGGGCTTTCTGGTAGACTAGGATAATTCATCTTCCCTGTGCAATATTGTATTTGAATGCATAGAATTATTGCATTTAAACGTAGCAATGCTACATTTTTCCCCTGACTCAGTTGGTGGCAAAGACTTTAAGCTGAAACTGAAGAATCCAGTTATCTATCGCAGGGCACAATGAACAGTCATGAAAGGATTGTATTTAGAAATGCAGAACTTTTTAAACTCCTTATGTTTAACTCTGAAGAAAGGAAAACAAAGGTAGGCATACAGTTGAGGACTGAGGATATGCACAATTTGGTTTGACAAAATAATTTAGTTGCCAAGAGAGAAGAAACACGTGAAAGGGGTATTTAAAAAAGTAGTATTGACTTCTCTGCAATGTTTAATAAACCAGTGAAACTGAAAGGCAAAAGGGACTGTAGGGTTAGTTAAGACAGACGATTTTAAGAGTGGATAGCAATGCTGATGTGTTTTTGACAGCAAAAAGCTGTCATGAACTCATCTAGATCCACAGAATATAAAGAAATTATTAGAAAGGAGGTTTCTTTGGCTAGAAGTCAAGTTTAAAATACACACAGAGCTCAAGGGAGGCACATTGGTTTGCTGTTGAGTCAGGGCCACCGTGTAACCAACCCTCTATTTCAGAAGCTACAAATCTCTTGGGGAGAGATTATCTATCTTTCTCCCTTGGTGCAGCTGGTAGATTTGAATAATCTGTCTTTGGTTCAGTAGAACAACACCTAACCCATTAAGTCATCAAAATTCAGGTGTTGCCAACATTTAAGAATTTTTTTTTCCTTTAAAAATACTACCTCTTCAGAAGTAGACTGCGCAGTCTGAGATATAACGTACCTTGGTTTACCAAATACATGTGATCCTGGAGCATTTCCCAAGAGAGCACATTGTTTCAATATAGCTCTCAGATCTGAATAAAAATATCTAAGAAGGGATTAGCTCAGAGTTCTTTCATATATGTTCATATATTTTCCCCAAATGGCTTTGCAAAAAAATCACCAAAATATAGATTAACATTATGATCAAATCAAGATTAATCTGACATTTAGTCCTTCAGCAGAAAAGAGTATTAGATATTCAGAATTGCTGGGCATTTAAGATCAAAGTCAGAGAACGTCCCTATCCATGAATCTTGGAAATGTCCTTTTACAATTGGCCTGATTAAGAAGTGTAATCACAAGACTGCTTCAGAGGTTGTTATGAAAGACTTTAAGAAAATGTCAACACATGCACAAATATTATTTAGCTATCTGATTTTCATCAAGAGATATTCAAGGTTCTAGGGGAAAATAAAGATAAATTAAACAGTCTCTGATCTCAAAAAGTTTATTCAGCCAAATGACATGCTTATCCCCAGGCACTCTTCCAAGACATGGAGTAGAGGAATAAACAAGATAAAGCATTTTTTTTTCCTTTGAGCTATGCTTTTTTTTTTTAAAGAACAAATTCTTTCACTTTCCCTTGCCCCACTCCATCAAATTGTACAACCCAATAATTAATCCCCCCTCCCCATACAGGAATTAACAAGATAAAATATATTTTTCTTCTTTGAGCTATGCTTTTTTTTTTTACTTTCTTTTTTTAATTTAAATTTATTATTAATTTCAGTAAAAACTTACAGAGACTTTGGATTTCTATTCATTCATTGTTGCACTTTTCTACCTTCCCAACCCTCCTCCCCCCAGTACACTACCCTCTTGAAAAAGTAAAATTCTTTCAGTGTTTTACAAACCCTCCCCCAGGTCCACTCCACTCTAGACTCCTGTCATGACAAAAATACCTAATCACATATCCCTTTTAAATAGTTTTCTCCCTCATCTGTTTCAGTTCAGCATACATTATTGAACCCATCTTTCTCAGTCTCTCCCCAATCCCAAGGTCAGTCCTGTTTTACAACAGTGGCACCATGCAGTATTTGTCCTTTTGTGACTGAGATACTTCACTCAGCATAATGTCCTCAAGAGTCACCCATTTTGAATAATATTGCATGAGTTCCTTGTTTTTCAATGCAGTGTAGTATTCCATTGTGTGAATATACCACAGCTTCTCTACCCATTCGTTTGTTGATGGGCACTTAGGTTGTTTCCAACTCCTTGCTATTGTGAAGCCGTGATAAACATGGGTGTGCATATATCAGCTTGGATGGCAGTTATGGTCTCTTTGGGGTATATTCCCAGTAATGGGATTTCTGGGTCAAATGGTATCTCTATTTGCAACTTTTTGAGAAAGTGCCATACTGCCTTCCAAAGTGGTTACATGCTTTTTTTTTAAAGAACAAAGTCTTTCAATTTCCCTCATCTCACCCCATCAAATTGTACAACCCCATAATTAATCTCCCTCTCCATGTATTTCCTCATCCCTCTGCTTCCAGCCTCTCTTCCCACCCCTCTTGGATCCTTATACTCATTCTACAATAATGGTTTTATACAATATTTGTCCTTGTAGGACTGAGTTAATTCACTCAGCATTATGCTCTTCAGTCCCTCCCAAGTCAGGTAATAATTTACTAAATCATTGCTCCTGTGTGCTGCATCATATTTCATTGTGTGAATGAATCATAATTTTTCAATCCATTCATTTGTGGTTGGACATTTGGGCTGTTTCTATGTTCTTATGACTCTGAATAATGCTGCTATGAACAAAGGTGTACAAATCTCACTTTGTACTTCAGTTCTCATTTTCTCAGGGTATATTATAAGCAGTGGAATATCTGGGTTGTACGGAATTTCCATGTTCAGCTTTTTTGAGGAAGCGCCAAACTGCCTTCCAGAATAGTTGTACCATTTTACAATCCCACCAACAATGTATAAGAGTCCCATTCTCATCACGTCCTCTCCAACAATTATTACTTGCTGCCTGTTAAACTTTGTCACTGTTAGTGGAGCAAGACGGTACAATTATTCTCACTCATGTACTCATTGTTGTCAAGTCAGAAGTGATTCATGGCTAACTTTCTTTTGGGCTCCAAGGTTATAAACTGCACTGAAGAAGATGACCTCTCTTTCTCTGCTGCTAGTGCCTTCAAACCACCAGAGAAGTATGAACTTCCAAGTTCCCACATTACTAGCAGAGTAAATGAGGTATCAATAAATGAGCGACCAAATAAACTGATACAAAACCCTAGGGAGGGAGACCTGTCTGCTTCAGCGACGATGATAGCCAACAAAGTGTCATAGGACAAGTCTGCTTTGTCACACAGGGTCATTAAGCATTGATGGTAAACAGAGGAGTGAAAGGGAGGGTTGCTGAGGCCAAGATTTTCAACTGTAGGTATTGCTGACAAAGCGGATCTCACTGAAGTAGAGGCATTTTCACCAAGATCTAAATGAATTTTATGAGAGAGTCACAGGAACATAAAAGAGAAATTCAGGTCCGAAGAAGGGATCTGCTTGGGATGCCTGGACATAGCCCATCCTGACTAGATTAGACCAAGTAAGAAGGACTGTGACGTTGGAGATTCCACTCAGAGCCAAAGATAAAGGGTAGCAACGAGAATTCTGATCGGTTCCCTAGAGACCGCTACCAGTCTGAGCTCCAATATTAGCTTGATTTGATGGTTGAAATCAATTGTCAGTACCATGAAAGAAAAGGCCTGGTCATGCAACAGTTCAACAGTAAGGATCTTAATATGTTATGAAATCTACAGGCAGATTGGCCCAAGGAACAACATGATCTTGTCCAATGTGACAAATGAATCAATGTGGCAACAAGTGGAAAAATCATCTAGGGTTCTATCGTAATTCTTCAGAGAACAAAACACAGGGTCAAAATGAGGCAAAAGCCCCACAACCCAAATAGAAACCATTGCTATTGAGTTGATTCTGACTCCTGGGACCCTCTTCTGGGTTTCTGAGGTTATAAATGTTAATGGGAGAAGACTGCCCATCTTCTCCCAAGGAGATACCTGGTGACTATAGCAGCCCCTCATATTAGGTAACATGTCACTATGGTTCCTTACTGAGAATCAAAAGGATAGACTGCAGGGGTCTTAGCAGAAGCTAAATCTGGCTAGTGGGTCTGAAAGAGAGAAAGTAATCAATCCAGAATGACTCTAATGGTCCAGATTCAGAGAGGGTAAGACCTTGGAGTGACCCATAGTTGAGCTGAAGAAGTGTTCTGTAATTTTGCAAGATGAATTGAACTGGGTTAGAGGCCTCTTTACTCACTCACTCTGTCATTCACAGGACAATTCCTGATGCCTCGCATTGGATTGGGTTTTCGAGAAACAAAAATGAATGGTGAGCGTTCCATCTTAACAGTGATTTTGCTTTGTTGGGTCTGGAGCGATCTGTGCAAAGTGCTAGGACTTCACAGCAGGAGGAGAGACACTATTAGTGAGTACAGCTGCACGTCTGCAATCTGTAAAGGAATCAGAACCTGAATTGGATTGAGCATCTTTGCCCAGATGTTGAATGTCCTTCTCCTTTTCACCCCTGAGCTTTCGGTCAAGAGAAATCACAGCTTCTGGTTTGTCCGATGAAGCTGTGATTCAGCCCTCAGCTGGGATGCTCTCCACCCGGCAAGCTTCATAGGCACCTTTACATTTTTACTTTCATTCTGCCTCTTTCAGTTGTAGTTCTTTAAAAGACCTGTCTGATTCACCACTGTGTCTCTGAACAGCCAGTAGCTTTTTATAGCCTTTGCCAAACCATTAAAAAAAATCTATCATTTCTCAACATCTTTTTTTGAGGTTTCTAAACCTTATGAAATTGTATTGAAGTCATTTTATCTCTAAACTTATTCAGTTCATCAAGTCAGGAGTATTTCTAAAATGATCCTGCAGTTGGTGGCCTTGTTAGTGATGGAAGATTTGTAATGGGAGATGAAACAGAATTCTACTTGTTTATTTTATGGTTTAAAGTCAATAAATTTTGAAATCATGCAGGTGTGAGTTTGATACTCATTTCTTTTAGCTGTGTGACCCTGAGCAAATTCATCTCTTTGAATTCCAGTTTCTTTGTACTTAAAATGGGGTGATGTGGTCAGAAGAAGTTGTATCACCAACCCAAGGCAGACAGTCCACACCCACAAGCGGCTCCACAGGAAAAGATGGCCAGTCCCCTCCCATGAGATTTATCCTTGTTATTGTCAACCTTGGCTCATAGTCCCCTTGTGAACAATGGCTCTGGGCCTTGGCCTATCCTGAGCCAATATCATCTTTAACACATCTGACCCCATTGTCACAATTGCTGTGTCCATCTACAAACTCAAGGTCTTCCTCTCCTGTGCTGTCCCTCCACCCTTCCAAGCATGATGTCCTTCTCCAAGAACTAGTCCCTCATGGCAACATGTATGTAAGATGGGGTTTCAAAATTCTTGCCTCCAAGGAGTAATCTGTTTTGATCCTCTTCAGGACAGACACATTTGTTCTTTTGGCAGTCCATGGTATGCTCAAGACTCTTCTTCAGCACCACAACTCAAGCTTATTGATTCTTCTTCTGTCCTTAGTCACTGTCGAGTTCTCAGAGACATAGCAGTTGAGAGAAAATTATGTTATGGGTCAAAGACACCTTAGTCTCTAGATTGACATCATTGCTCTTTAGGATTCTAGAAAGGCCTCGGATAGTGGATTTTTCCAAAGCAACTCATCTAGTGCCAAGAGTGTTAGCTGTGAAACTGAGCAAGATGAAGTCATTAACAACCTCAATCTTTTGATTGGTGCCACTTATAGGCCCAGTGGTGAAGGTCTTTGTGTTCTTGATGTTAAGATGCAATTCATATTGAAGATCACAATCCTTGGCATTTTGGCAACAAACACTTTAGTTCTTCCTCAGACGGCAAGGTTGTATCATCTGTATAATGCTCGTGATTGATGAGATCTTCTGCAATCCTGATGCCACCTTATTATTCATAAAGTTCAATCTCTCAAATGACCTGCTAAGCATATAGCTTAAAAAGGAATGGAGAAAAGATACATCTCTAACACACTCCTTTCTTGATTTCGAACCACACAGTGCTTCACTGCTCTGTTTAGACAACAGCTTCCTTCCTGATCCAGGTAAGGTTTCGCATGAGCACAACCAAGTTTTCTGGGATTCTTAACATTATTCTTAACATTAGCCACAAGTTGTTGTAATTCACACAGTCAAATGTCTTTTGAGAGTAATTAAAGCACTAATAGACATTCTTTTGGTACACTCTGCTTTCAGACACAATTCATCCGACATCAGCAATGATACCCCTAGTGCCACGGTCTCTTCTAAACTCAGCTTGCATTTCATTTGTAACAGTTCTTTGTCGATGTACTATTCAAGTAGCTTTTGTGTGATGTTTAGAAAGATTTTGTTTGTGTGTGATATGAGTGGTATTACCCAATAATTTCAGCATTCTGTTGGATTACCTTTTTATGGGGAATGGGAGTAAATATCAATGACTGACAGAGTGGTACTGATAAGTTCAGAATTCTCTGTGTATGTATCAGTTATGGAACTATAGTGATATAGTTACAAAACTGGCATCCGTTTTCTCCAGCCTGAAAGGCTAATTACTTGATCTTAGAATTCTTAGTGTCCTTTCTTTAATCTGTCCATTTATCAAAAGAGGAGATGCATCTCCTAGATTAGCTGTTATCTCTTTGAAGCTGTTTTTCCCCCAATCATATGTAAATTACAACTAAATCTGCCTGTTTGGGGGGAAGGAGTATCTGGGTGTGAATGATTTTCTTTCAGATATAGAAATTCTTTGATTTTACTAACAAAAATTTATTGTTAAGTAAGTTGATGTTTCACCCTAGTAGCCTGATGACTTCTTCCGGTTGGGGAGGCAGTCACTGAGGCCAACCAGGAGTCCTCCACAGATCTGTAATAAAGTGTTTATGGATATTGCAATCTGTTTGTCTTATTGGAAGTTGATTATGAAAAGAACCCCTTGTGTTCAGTAACATTGATCTGCCTGCCCGGGAGGGCTTTGGGCAGCAGCACCAAGGCTTATGAGATTTACAACCTTTGAAATCCTGCTGAAGGATCAGCTACAGATCTGTTCTGACTTCACAGCACACAACAACAACAATAGAGATGAAGTTGTTACAGTGAGCAAGAAATCAGAGATGTTGTTGTTAAGTGCTGTTGAATTGACTATGACTCATAACAATCCTATGAGCAACAGATGGAAAATTTACTCTGTCCTATGCCATCCACACAGAACCAGAGATACAAGGGTGCAAACCTGACCCAGCACTGAAGCTGTCATCATTTATGTTCTGATGTGAGGGACAGGCACTGATCAAGTAATGGATGAAACATGTCTAAAATCACAACGCTGACAACTGCCATGAAGCATAGGTCACTGGTACTTTGGGGATTTGGACAGGCCAAGCATGCTTAGTCTTAGAAAGGGTGTATAGATAGTCATTAGATGAAGAGAAGAAAGAGTGCAGTAAATGAAAGAAACAATATGTGTAGACTTCACTGATGTGTCAAGTGCGATAATGGTTACCCGTGGTGGACAGTGTTTGGTGGAGCTCTCCAAGTAAAACAAGCTTGGAAGCAGGAGTGGCATCCACTTCCAAAACAGCTTGCTTCCGGAAATCCTATGAACCTGGAGAAAGGATGAAAGTTATACAAGTGTTCAGGTCTCTCGTTCATAGGTCACAATGAATTGCCTATGACTAGATGGCACTTAACAACAACAGCATGAGTTGTATAGACTCAAGAGCACATAACAACAACAACAAACAAACACCATGCTAGGAATGACAAATAAAGGAAGACTAGTGTTTCATTCACACTAAAAAATATTATCTCAAGATCTGAAGCACAATTCTATGTGATACGTGCTGTCTATATCCTTGCAAGGAAGAACTAATCAAGCATATTCACCAGTATCTAAAGCTGAAGACAAGGAACTTCAGCATTTTCACTAACTTTGCAGTTTAAAATTAGTTGAATGTGCAATAAAAATGTATTACCAATAGCTAGTAATTGGAATATAAAAGCTGGAAAATAATATTGACTGATAATTGGAAAATACAGAGTTGGTGACAGAAATGAGGCTTTAACTTTCATATAAAGTTAACTTGCAAATAACTTTCTTGAAAAACATGAACAGTGTCTATACCCATGAACCTCATCTGATGGGCTTCATAGAAATTTGATTGATTGCTTCTTGGCCTGATTGACTATATCTAGGTATAGGATCAATGGAGAATCTCAGAATCAGCAGTCAAAATCAAGCTTGTAGCTGAATGAGAAGCAGATTGTAAATTGCCTATATACAAGTTCAAACTGAAGTTAAAGAAAATTGAAACAAGTACACCAGAACAAAAATACTGCCTTAAGTGTATCTCACTTGAATTTAAAAACCATCTCAAAAATAGATTTGAGGCACTGAACACTAATGACTGAAAATCAGATAAGTTGTTGGATGATATGAAGGCTATCATCATAAAAAAAAGCAAAAGAACATTACAAAAGCAGGACTGAAAGAAAAGATCAAAAGAGATATCAGAAAAGATTCTGGAAATTGCACTCAGAATTGAGAGGACCAAACAAAGGTAAGAAATGCTGAAGTAAAAGAGATGAAGAGTTAAAAGTTCAAGAAAACAAAACAAAGCAGTATAATTAAAGGTAAAAACAACTGGAGTAAGAAAATCAAAAGAGAAAATAAAAATAATTCACTGGGAATTTCTCAAACTAAAGGACTGAAAATAAAATTTAAACCTCAAGTTACAAGGCTGAAACATACCATAGGTCGAATCTTTAATGATTCCAGACAGATCAAGAGAAGATAGAAGGAGTACCAGGTCACTGTACTGAAAAGAATTGGTTAACAGAACCATTTCAGGAACTATCATATGATCAAGAACCAAAGGTAACAAAGGAAGAAGTTCCAAGCTACAATGAAGGCATCTGGCAAAGATAAGGCCCAGGAGTGACAAAATATAAGTTGACATGTTTTGACAAAGAGAAGCAGCCCTGGGCATGCTCACCACTCATGCCAAGAAATTTGCAAGATAGCTAATGGTCAACTGACTGGTAGAAATCAATATTTGTTTCCATTTCTAAAAATGGTGATCCAACAGAAAAAGGAAATAATCTAACAATATCATTAATATCACATGCAAGTAAAATTTTGCTGAAGATTATTTTTTTAAAGCTGTACGTAGACATTCCATATGACTCAGATATTCACAGATTTCCAAGAAGAAAATACCTCATGAAAATGAGAACTGATGCACAGAGACTTAGACACCATTGTTTATAGCAGTGTTATTCATCATTGCAAGAACATGGAAACAGCCCAGATGTCCAATCACAATCGAATGGATTGAGAAATTATGGTATATTCACACAACAGAATACTATGCAGCAATAATTTTGTAAATTACTACCTAACTTGGGAGGAACTAGAGAGCATTATGCTGAGTGAAATAACTCAGTCTCATAAGGACAAATATTGTGTAACACCATTATTATAGAATGAGTATGAGAAACCAATGGGGCCTAGGGTGGAAGCAGAGGGGTGACAATGTGTATGTGGGATTAATCATGGGGTCTCAAAATTTGATTGGGTGGGTGAGAGAATTGGGAAGGAACTGGTGAGAAAAACAAGGTATTCAAACTTCGTAAATAAACTAGTATAAAATTAAAAAAAAGGAAATAACAAAATCTACAACAATACATTGACAGAGAACTGACACAGATTCAGGTTTGATTTAGAAGAGGCTGTGGAACCAGAAATATCACTGATGATGTCAGAAGGAACCTGGCTTAAAACAGACAGTACCAGAAGTACAAGTACTTGTGTTTTATAGACTATGTAAAAGCATATGACTGTATAGATCATTACAAATTGTGGCTAACATTGAGAAGACTGGATCTCCCTCTTAATTGTGCTCAGGCAAAAAATGTATAACTAGTCCAAGAAACTGTTGGCCAAGCGGAGCAATGGAATATTGAGTATTTTTAAAACAAGAAAAATGTGCATCCTTTTTACATACCTGTTAAATCTCTATGCTGAGTAAATAATTTATAAAGCTGGATTTATGAAGAAGAATGTGGCATCAGGATTGGAGGAGGACTCATCAATAATTTACATTAGGCAGAAAATAGAACATTACTTACCAAAATTGTGGAGAACTTGAAACACTTGTTGTAGAAGGTTAAAAAGCTACAGCCTTCAGTGTGGATTACATCTCAATGTGTTTTTTTAAAATTTTAAATTGTTTTTAAAATTTATTATTAATTTCAGTAAAAATGTACAGAGACTTTGGATTTCCATTCATTCATTGTTGCACTTTTCTCCCTGCCCACCCCTCCCCCCTCAATTTTTTTTTTTTATGGATTTACATCTCAATAGCAAGAAAATATAAATCCTCATCATTGGATCAATGTTGTTGGGTACCATCAAGTTGAGTACAACTCAGTGACCCCATGAAAAACCAATCGGAACCCTGCCCTATCCTGATTGGATCCACAGGTAACAACACAATAGAGAAATAAAAGATAAAAATTGACAATGATTTAATCTTATTTAGATACACAATCAGCAACTTTGGTACTAGAAGTTGGGATATCAAAAGACGTGTTATACTGAGAAGGTCTACAGGCAGGGAACACTCCAAAGTGTTAAAGCACAGATTTCAGTTGAAAGACTACAGTGCAGGTGATCCAAGTCATGATCTTTTCTATTACCTGCTATCCATCTGAGCGCGTGGACAGTGAATAAAGTTGACAGAAGAGGAACTGATGACTTGGAGTAAAAGAATACTAAATATCAAGAGAACAAACATGGGCACCTTTGTAAGGGTGCAACCAAGGCTGCTCCTGAGAGGGAAGGATGGTGAAAATTCATCTCTGAGCATGTTATTAGGAGGGGCATCTCCTTAGAAACAGACACAAAGCTTGGAAAAGTGGGGGGTCAGTAGGAGAAGACTCTCAGTGGTGTGAATTGACACAGTTACTATCACGATGGGTTCCAGTGTGGCAGAAATGATGACCATCGCACAGGATAGGGCAGGGTTCAAATTAGTTGTTTATTGGGTCTCTCAGTGTCACAACTGACTTGACAGCATCTAAAAACAACTACTTCAGTCACAAAGGGACAAATGCTATATGGTGCCACTGTTGTAGAATGAGGCTGGCATTGGGGTGGGGGTAAGACTGAGAAAAACTGGATGAAATATGTGTTTACGGCATTGAAGTCTATGGGGGAGAGAATAGTCTAAAAGTATTATATTTTAGGGCATTATTTTTATCGTAGGAGTATGCAATGAGGGTTGCAGAGTGGATTATATTTGGGGGTAGGGGGATGTGTTTGGGGAGGTGCGGGGGGGGGATTGTGTACCAATGAGGGAGTTTTTCTTTTGCTTTTCAAGGAGAGGAGCAAATGGGGGGGGGAGGGGGAGAGGTTTGTGCGGGGAGAAGGGTGCAACAATGAATGAATGGAATCCCAAAATCTCTGTAGATGTTCATTGAAATGAAAAATAAACAACCTAAATTTAAAAAAAAGAAAAAAACGTTACAAAAGTAAAACAAAACAAAACAAAACAAAAAAACAACTACTTTACCTAGATGTTACCTTTATCCAGGGATTTCACTCTCCTGATTTCATGCCCCAGTATAAATGATAAAATCTCTCTATCCTCACTACATAAACCAAAACACCAGGAAATGAAAATGAAATAAAATAACATTCAGTTAAAAAAAATAGATTCTGAACAACCAATCCCAACATATTGTCACAGCTTAACTATTTATACTAAGGGAGGGGTAGGTGGATGACAAGTGCAATTATAAATAAGTGCTGTGAACATGAGCGAGACATGCAGTATGCTGATAATTTGTTTAATCTCTCCATTCTGAAGGAGTAAGTGTCTAATTTTTTAAAAAATCCCTTGTTAAATCAGTGATCTAGAATAAATAATTCATGAGAGCTGGGGTTGATTGGTATAAAGATACTATATAAATTGTATAAAAACAACTTATTTTTGTTGTTGAGTCAACCATCACTAATAAGCACCCCATGAGCAAGAAGTCTGAACCTTGCTTTGCCATCCACATTATTTGTTAAGCTCAAGTCCATTGTTTCAGTCGTTGTGTCAATCCATTCTCTTTCGCTGACTCTCTAACTTTCTCAGCATAATATTTTTTAAGAACTCTCATATGAGATGAAGTTTCACCATCTTTGTCTCTAAGGAAAACTCTGGCCATATTTCCGCCAAGACACGTTTGTTTGTCAGAACACGGAATAGTCAATTCTTTCAATCAACACAGTTCGATTTAATCAAGCAATTCAAAGGCATCTATTCTACTTCGGACTTTTTTTTATTCACGAAGTTTCAGATGCATACAAAGTAACTGAAAATACTATGGCTTGGATCAGGCTCATGTTAGTCTTTAAACAAATATAATTGCCCTTTTATCAGTTTATAGTATTTTTTGAATAAAGCAGATGCTACTAATAAAAAAAAGGGGGTTTACCTTCCAAAAAGACAAATAAAAGATTTGGGACAATTAAAAGTCATATGGAATCACTTGTTTTTGTGTTGTTGATTGCCATCGAGTCAAGCATGACTCATAGTGACCCTAAGAACAAAGACCAGAAGTCTCTCTATATAAATACCATTGTTTCTCAAAGTTCATAGAGTTCCCAGAGGCATGTTGTTTAGAAAGTGGATGCCACTCCTGCCTCCAATATATGCCTGCATATCACCTGGAATAGACTTAATGTTGTTGTTGTTATGTGCCGTCGAGTCACCTGCTACTCATAGCGACCCTATGTACAACAGCCCTAAACTCCGTTCTGTCCTGTGCCAATCGCACTGTCTCTGACACTCCCATCCCAACTATCCCAGTCACTGAATCAATCCACCTCATAGAGGGCCTTCCTCTCCTGTGCCATCCCTCCACCCTCCCAAGCATGATGTCCCTCTCCAAGGACCGGTCTGAGGAATAGACTTAAAGTGAAGAAATAAGCAACTAGATTTGAGATGGCATGATGAAAGCATTCACAGAAGTGGCAGAGACATCGATTTCCAAAAGCATTATTCATAAATTCAAACTATATTTTGCACACATAATTATAGCATGTTCTTGTTTATGTACTGTCAAGTTGGAAGTGATTCATAAATGACATGCCAGCATTTGATCTTATAGGCTGAGATTGTCCATCTTTCTCCCAAGGAGCAGCTGGTAGATTTTAACCGCATAGCTTTGGATTGATAGCACACCTCCTTATCATTCTAACACAGAAGGGTGTTGAATTGATGTGACTATAAAAATTTTTAGTGTTTATTGCCTATCTATGTGTAACACAAGGGCTAAAACTATAAAGGGTTGAAAATGTTATGATAGCTACTAAACATAGTGTGTTCCAAAAGAAAAGAGGAAGCAACATTATAAAATTTCCAGGTTTCAAAAATCCATCCTATAATTTGTCATTGTTATGTACTGTAGAGTCCAAACCAACCCATAGCTGACCCTCCAGCAGGTTTTCAGAGGCAGTTAATCAAAGGGGAAGAGATTGTTCATCGTTCTGGATTCAAACTGCATGCCCTCGGAACTGCAGGGCAGCTTCTTACCACTAGACCACCAGAGTTCCTTATCCTTATAGTATATTTAGTATCCTGTAGAACTTATATAGTATTTAATTTTGAGGTAACTAGGAATTGATACCGGTAACACACTGAGATTCTACTATGTTTGTCCAAGTGATTCAACCCCACCTGGACTGTAGGTAGTGAATCAACCCTACCTTTATTATAGGGTTGGAAGAAAATAAGAGAAATATTTGAGAGGTATAAATTACTGAGCCTGATCATTTTAAGCCAAACTCTTAAAATAGAGGTGTCACAGAGAGCTCTGGTGGCATAGTGGCAAGAAGCTGCACTGCAATCCCAGAGGTGCATGGTTTGAATCCACCAGATGCTCTGCTGGAAAAGGAGGAACAATCTCCTCTTGTCAGTTTCAATTTGAAGGCACGCGCGCGCGCGCACACACACACACACACACACACACACACACACAAATATATATAAAATTTAAACCTTTTAAAAAAATAGAGATGTCATCCATTCAGAATTCTGAATTAAGCAGCATTTGATGTTATGGGGAAAGTATTTGGATTCTTGTGGAAATGTTGAGTCTGAAAATGCTCAGACTGAGAAATACAGAAGGTAATAAATCAGTTCAGATTTAGCAGTATATTTTGGCCATGGATTATAAATTGGGGCATTTTGCTGTTTAAACTGAAATACTAATTTATATTTTGTGGAAAATTGTAGAACAATTCAAAGGTTAGGTGCCTGGGTATTAGATCAAGAGCACGTGGCTGTGAGCCTGGGATCATTCCTGAAACACTCAGTGGCTCAGTTTTGATATCTTGAACATTTGGGATAACTATAGTGTATGACTGTAAATTATAACAGGGCAAGCTGAATGGATAAACTTGTATAAAGTTGTTGGACTGATGTTTAAAAAAATAATAGATAGTAATACAAGTTTAGCCAAAATGAAGTTGCTGTTTTAAAAATGAAAAGCAGTCACCAGCCCTTTTGTGGGATTCAATTTTATATCTTTCGAAGCATGAAGCTAGTCGAATTTCTGTTCTTTTCTAAGTCAGCCTCACATGTAGTAAATTTAACTTCTTTGCTTTTAAGTTTGTAACAGGTCCAGCAGGTCATATAGGAATATGGATCTGATCCAATGATGTAATGTGTGTAAAAAAACTTAAAGCTATTGTCTGGCTTTCGCTGTAACCTTTAAAATAATTTCAGAGGAATTCAAAATACTGTAATACTGTCTTTATTTCTGTGAAATAACAGCAGTACCCCTCCCCAAAAAATAACAGCAACAAAATAGCCCCTCTCACGTTTCTTAAATATGCACTTGGGTGTCAGTTGTATGCTGAAGATAATCAATCAACGGTGACCTCCTCATTAGCACATTTGGAGAAGGTTCAGAAATAAGGTCTCTGCCCAGAGAAAAATGCCCAGGAAACCAGTTTACCAAGTTATCTCTGAGTCTTAGATTGGCTGAATGGTTATGGAATCACAATTTGGGTCTTCAGTCACCCACTTACCATCTGCTTCTTTGAAGCTATATTCTAAGCATTTGAATTGAGAGATGAAAAACATGAACCCCACACAGAAAGTTCCAGCTGACCTGAAACATTATTAATTGCAATGTTAGTATATTCAAAAACAGTATATATGTACTAGTAGTATTTTTATGAAACTCAATATGTTGATGGATTGTTGTTCTGGATCTTTTGTGGAATAAAACACTGAGACTGAGGTTCTATTCAGAGCAAGGATCAAATAAATTTCAAAATCTGAATTGATTGTCTAATCCAAATCCAGTTTGTATCATCAGATGAATATGGCAGTTTGAGTTCCAGCACATATGGTCAATAATTTCAGATCTGTGTGGTTTTTTAATGCTGCAGGGGAAAAAACCCAAAAAAACAAACCTCTGCTGGCAAGCACTTTGTAGGGTTTGAAGAGATAGAAATTGTAAAATAATTGCACACAACATAAAAAGAGCTAGAAAACACACACACACACACACACACACACACACACACACACA